>NW_011493583.1:200524-230438 GCF_000754665.1 Bison bison bison | reverse complement strand
AGTTGGTGATGGACAGGGAGGCCTGGCATGCTGCGATTCATGGGGTTGCAAAGAGTCAGACATGACTGAGCGACTGAAATGAACTGAACTGAAGAGATGTGACAGAATCTTAAAGAAAAATAAAGGACATCTGAACTGAAAAGGCAAAGGATAGGACAATGAAATGAACTCCCCAGGTCAGTAGATACCAAATATAATACTGGAGACCAGTGGAAAAATAACTTCAGAAAGAATGAAGAGACAGAGCCAAAGCAAAATCAACACCCAGTTGTGGATGTGACTGGTGAAAGAAGTAAAGTCCGATACTGTAAAGAGCAATGTTGCATAGGAACCTGGAATGTTAGGCCCATGAATCAAGGCAAACTGGAAGCTGTCAAAGAGATATGACAAGAATGAACATTGACATTTTAGGAATCAGCAAATTAAAATGGACTGGAATGGGTGAATATAACTCAGATGACCATTATATCTACTACTGTGACCAACAATCCCTTAGAAGAAATGGAGTAGCCCTCACGGTAAACAAAAAGATCCCCAAATTCAGTACTTGGATGCAATCTAAAAAATGACAGAATGGTCTCTGCTTGTTTCCACAGCAAACCATTCAGTATCACAGTAATCCAAGCCTATGTCCTGATGAGTAATATTGAAGAAGGGGAAGTTGAACAGTTCTACGGAGACCTGCAAAACGTTCTAGAACTAACGCCCAAAAAGCATGTCCTTTTTACTATAGAGGACTGAAATGCAAAAGTAGGAAGTCAAGAAATACCTGGAGTAACAAGCAAATTTGGCGTTGGAGTACAGAATGAAGCAGGGCATAGGCTACTAGAGTTTTGCCAAGAGAACACACTGGTTATAGCAAATACCCTCTTCCAACAACACAAGAAAAGACTTTACACACGGACATCACCACATGGTCAATACTGAAATCAGATTGATTATATTCTATTTGGCCGTATATGGAGAAAATCTATACAGTTAGCAAAAACAAGGCTGGGAGCCGACTGTGGCTCAGATAATGAACTCCTTATTGCCAAATTCAGACTTAAATTGAAAAAAGTAGGGAAAACCACCAGAACATACAGATATGACCTACATCAAATCTCTTATGATTATACCATGGACGTGATAAGTAGATTCAAAGGATTAGATCTTTTAGAATGTGTGAAGAATGATGGATGGAGGTTCATGACATTGTACAGGAGGCAGTGCTCAAGACCATCCCTAAGAAAAATAAATGCAAAAAGGGAAAATAGTTGTCTGAGGAAGTCTTACAAATAGCTGTGAAAAGAAGAGAAGTGAAAGACAAAGGAGAAAAGGAAAGATAAGCCCATTTGAACACAGAGTTCCAAAGAATAGCAAGGAGAGATAAGAAAGACTCCCTTAGTGATCAATGCAAAGAAATAGAGAAAAACAATAGAATGGAAAAGACTAGAAATCTATTCAAGACAATCAGAGATACCAAGGGAACATTTCATGCAAAGAAGGGCACAGTAGAAGACAGAAATGGTACAGACCTAACAGGAGCAGAAGATATTAAGAAGAGGTGGCAAGGATACACAGAAGAACTATATAGAAAAGATATTCATGACCCAGATACTCATGATGGTGTGATCACTCACCTAGAGCCAGACATTCTGGAATGCGAAGTCAGGTGGGCCTTAGAAAGCATCTCTATGAACAAAGCTAGTGGAGGTGATGGAATTCCAGTTGAGCTATTCCAAATCCTGAAAGATGATGCTGTGAAAGTGCTGCACTCAATATGCCAGCAAATTTGGAAAACAGCAGTGGCCACAGGACTGGAAAAGGTCAATTTTCATTCCAATCCCAAAGAAAAGCAATGCCAAAGAATGCCCAAATTACTGAACAATTGTACTCATCTGACACACTAGCAAGGTAATGCTCAAAATTCTCCAATGCAGGCTTCAACAGTATTTGAACCATGAATTTCCAGATGTTCAACCTCGATTTAGGAAAGGAATAGGAACCAGAGATCAAACTGCCAATATCCGTTGGATCATTGAAAAAGCAAGTGAGTTCCAGGAAAACATCTACTTCTGCTTTATCAACTATGCCAAAGTCTTTGAATGTGTGGATCACAACAAATTGTGGAAAATTCTTAAAAAGATGGTAATACCAGACCATCTGACCTGTCTCTTGAAAGAGACAGGTATATACAGATCAGGAAGTAACAGTTAAAACTGGACATGAAACAACAGACTGGTTCCAAATTGGGAAGGAGTATGTCAAGGCTGTATATTGTCACCCTGCTTATTTAAATTTTATGCAGGGTACATCATGAGAAATGTTGGACTGGATGAAGCACAAGCTGGAGTCAAGATTGCCAGGAGAATTATCAATAATCTCAGATATGAAGATGACACCACACTTATGGCAGAAAGTGAAGAAGAATTAAAGAGCCTATTGATGAAAGTGAAAGAGGAGAGTGAAAAAGTTGGCTTAAAGCTCAACATTCAGAAAACTAAGATCATAACATCTGTCCCATCACTTCATGGCAAACAGATGGGGAAACAGTGGAACCAGTGACAGACTTTGGAGGGCTTAGAATCACTGCAGATGGTGACTGCAGTCATGAAATTAAAAGACACTTGCTTCTTGGAAGAAAAGTTATGACCATCCTAGACAGCATATTAAAAAGCAGAGGTATTACTTTGCCAACAAAGGCCCATCTAGTTAAAGCTATGGTTTTTCCAGTAGTCATGTATGGATGTGAGAGTTGGACTATAAAGAAAACTGAGCACTGAAAAATTGATGCTTTTAAACTGTGGTGTTAGAGAAGACTCTTGAGAGTCTCTTGGACAGCAAGGAGATAATACCAGTTCATCCTAAAGGAAATCAGCCCTGAATATTCATTGGAAGGACTGATGCTAAAGCTGAAATCCAATACTTCCACCACTTGATGCGAAGAAGTGACTCATTGAAAAGATCCTTATGCTGGGAAAGATTGAAGGTGGAAGGAGAAGGGGACGACAAAGGATGAGATGGCTGGATGGCATCACCAAGTCGATGGACATGAGTTTGAGGAAGCTCCAGGAGTTGGTGATGGATGGAAAAGCCTGGCGTTCTGCACTCCATGGGGTAACAAAGAGTTGGACATGACTGAGCAACTGAACTGAACTGAACTGAAAAGGAATCTGAAAACCATCTTATGTTACCCAATAGTTGTTTGCAGCGTGTGATTTGGGGATGAAGTTACATGTGTGCTAGAAAAAGCAATGAAAGGGGAAAAGGTCATTATCTTTATGTACCTACTGTATTTTTTTTTTTAATTTCTGAAGATACTAGTCACCTAATATTTTATTCTTAGTCCCCTTGGTCCCTGGATCTGTTACGGAGTCCACACTTGCTCTGCTCAGTGCACAATAGGCCAATAAATTCAGGAGACATGATGCTGAAGCAAGGAAAACTACTTTATTCAGAATGCTGACTGACAGTGAAGATGGCAGACTAAAGTCTCAAAATTACCACTTGGTGCAGGTCTAGATGTCTGGTTCTTTTATGAATCAGAGATGAGGAAACAAGAAAAAGGCCGCTTAATTCTTGCAAATATCTCCTAGAATGTCAAGGCTCAGGCAAGGGAATATGTTAATTCCTTTCTTCCTGCAATCGACAGGTGGACAGGGTTATGAACAAAGGCGTTGTAGTTTAAGACTCAGTCTGGGGTAGGGGTGGGGATGTGGAGCAGGGTAGCATGGTACCCTGAGGCACGCCATTACATATGCTTATGTATCTTATTACAAAAGCAGAAAAACAGGGGTTAAATGAAAAGACAGTTGCTCCTTGGAAGAAAACCTGTGACCAACCTATACAGCATATTCAAAAGCAGAGAAATTACTTTACCAACAAAAGTCTGTCTAGTCAAAGCTATGGTTTTTACAGTAGTCATGTGTGAATGAAAGAGGTGGACTGTAAAGAAAGCTCAGCAACAAAGAATTGATATTTTTGAACTGTGGTGTTGGAGAAGACTCTTGAGAGTCCTTTGGACTGCAAGGAGATCCAACCAGTCCATCACAAAGGAGATCATCCTGGGTGTTCATTGGAAGGACTGATGCTGAAGCTGAAACTACAATACTTTGGCCACCTGATGTGAAGAACTAACTCATTGGAAAAGACCCTGATTCTGGGAAAGATTGAAGGCAGGAGAAGCTGAAAACAGATGATGAGATGGTTGGATGGCATCACCGACTTGATGGACATGAGTTTGAGGAAGCTCTGGGAGTTGGTGATGGACAGGGAAGCCTATTGTGCTTCAGTCCATGGGGATACAAGAGTTGAACACGACTGAGTGACTGAACTGAACTGAAAGAAGAAGTGTTCAGCATGGAGTCAAAATTAACCCTGCCTGGTTACAGTTCAAGGTAAAATATCTTTTCCGGTCTGTAGAATTCCACTGACATGATATCTCCTATCTATGATATATCATACTTTCACTTAAAGGCATTGAGATTGAAGCTTGAGCTTTACAGAAAGTTTATTTTAATTCAATTTTAAGAAAAGTACTCTGTGGGAGACATAGTACCTATACAACCACTAGTATAAAAAACCTGTGGGAAAAAATGTCCATTTTCTCCCACCCAATTACAACAAAAATAAACTTTAAAACATTTTAACAATTTTATGTGTTTATCTATAGATCGAAAGATCATATATTTGAGTTTAAAAGACTTCTTCATTTAGAAAAGTAATAATACAGTTTGTACAGTGTGTCAGCTCCTTTTCTTACCAAAGTTATGAGTGGGCTACTAACTCATGATCAAGAAGTTTTACTTTAGTTTTCCATGTGAAGTTTACCATGTGAAGTTTACCTTTAACTTCACATAGCTTACCATGTGAAGAATGCCCATATCATTAATTATACATACTGATAGAATGTTATTTTGAGACGTTATTTTGAGACATGTTATTTCACATAATTGAAACCTAAATGGAAAGTGGCTAACTAAACACTTTTTTCAGGTTTTTTTGTTGTTGTTGTTGTTGTTGTTAAATTGTGGTATTACATTGACAATTCAACTGCTGGAAACCTTAAAAATATATTCACTAACCTGATATTCTGAGGAAACAATTCACTCAGCAGGGAGAAACAAAAATTTAGATTTGCTGAGCTATAAAAAGGGCAATGCTTGTAAAACTTTATTCCTTATAGATGTGTCTGTATATCACAAAGTCAGAGAGCAGCTTCTTCTTGATTTGCAGCTACAATATACTTGTATTTTATAAAAGATATTGTTTTCCAAATACACTTAGAACATATTCTTTCCATCTAGATAGATTTCTTTTCAATGGCACCAGTTGTAGTCAGCAAAATAAGACATGTTCTTCCACTGGCCTAAGAGAAAGCCATCATTCTGTTTCGGTGGCAAATGGCCAAGCAAATGGCTAAAGTCTTCTCACTTTAGCGCTACTTTCAGCCAGATTAACATAGAGCCATTCTTGCTTCCCATATAATAATCCTATTACTTCCAAACCCTAAGGGCATAGAAGACATGATCTAATCAGAACATATTATTCAACTACAAAATAATAGATGTAGCCATCCTGCAGATAGTTACAATTAATTCTATAGAACTGTTTTGTTTTCAAATGACATGCATGCATTAGAACTGACTTATGAAATATAGCTTCTCTCATAGCTCAGTTGCTAAAGAATCCTCCTGCAATGCAGGAGACCCTGGTTTGATTCCTAGGTTAGGAAGATCTCCTGGAGAAGGGAAAGGCTACCCACTTCAGTATTCTGGCCTGAAGAATTCCATGGACTGTATAGTCCATGGAGTTGCAAAGAGTAGGACAAGACTGAGCAACTTTCACTTTCAAGCAAACATATGTTAATAATAGGGAAGCTCTTATATTTCTGATAACCCAATGAAAATAAAGATGTGCCTCAACTCAGCCAGTACTAAAGGCAGAAGTGTGGCTATCACTTTCCCTTTTATCTCCTCTCTAAAACCCTACTCTGCTTTTCTCTCCTTTCCTCACTCTGTAAGCCAGTTATCTCTGTTCCAATAATCTGAACCCATATACTCTAGTAAACAATCTTCTGTATTTATTATAAGCTCTAAACCTCAACAGCCTTTGACTGTGTGGATCACAACAAACTGTGGAAAATTCTGAAAGAGATGGGGTACCAGACCAGCTGACCTACCTTTTGAGAAATCTGTATGAAGGTCAGGAAGTAACAGTTAGAACTGGACATGGAACAACAGATTGGTTCTAAACAGGAAAAGGAGTACATCAAGGCTGTATATTGTCTCCCTGCTTATTTAACTTATATGCAGAATACATCATGAGAAATTCTGGGCTGGAAGAAGCACAAGCTGGAATCAAGATTGCTGGGAGAAATATTAATAACCTCAGATATGCAGATGACACCACCCTTATGGCAGAAAGTGAAGAAGAACTAAAGAGCCTCTTGATGAAAGTGAAAGGGGAGAGTGAAAAAGTTGGTCTGGTCCCATCACTTCACAGAAAATAGATAGAGAAACAGTGGAAACAGTGGCAGACTTTATATTTTTGGGCTCCAGAATCACTGCAGATGGTGACTGAAGCCATGAAATTAAAAGATACTTACTCCTTGGAAGGAAAGTTATGACCAACCTAGACAGCATATTAAAAAGAGAGACATTACTTTGCCAACAAAGGTCTGTCTAGTCAAGGTTATGGTTTTTCCAGTAGTCATGTATGGATATGAGTTGGACTATAAAGAAATCTGAGCACCGAAGAATTGATGCTTTTGAATTATGGTGTTAGAGAAGACACTTGAGGGTCCCTTGGCCTGAAAGGAGATCCAACTAGTCCATCCTAAAAGAAATCAGTCCTGAATATTCATTGGAAGGACTGATGTTGAACCTGAAACTCCAATACTTTGGTCACCTGATGTGAAGAGCTAAGTTATTTGAAAAGAGTCTGATGCTGGGAAAGATTGAAGGCAAGAGGAGAAGGGAATGACAGAGGATGACAAGGTTGAATGGCATCACTGACTCAATGGACATGAGTTTGAGTAAACTCTGGGAGCTGGTGATGGACAGGGAGGTCTGCTGTGCTGCAGTCCATGGGGTTGCAAAGTGTCACACACGACTGAGCAACTGAACTGAACTAAACTGACACCTCAACTGGACCAATCAGTCCATTTTCCAGACTGGGAAATTAGACTCAGAAAGACAGGCAGTTTTAGGGGATGGTGGCTGAATCTGTTACATGCACAACTGAAATGTCTCCAAGTGAAAATATACTCATTCAAAAGATGCTTTTGATCCTCATCTTACATGATGTACTTCTCTGAAATAATGCTTTAAAAATTGACTCATGAACCCACATTAAGATTTTCAAATAAAGGAGAAGCAAGGTGTATTTGTAAATGTCCTAATATTTAATGTACTTTTACTTCTCAACCCTATAAAGAGGCCCAAAGCCACTGAAGTCACACTGTAAAATAACAAACACAAATTTTACAGTGCATGTGCTTTTAACTATTCCTTCAGTCAGTTCAGTAGCTCAGTCACATCTAACTCTTTGCAACCCCATGGACTGCAGCACTCCAGGCTTCACTGTCCTTCACCATCTCCCAGAGCTTGCTCAAACTCATGTCCATTGAGTCAGTGATGCCACCCAATCATCTTGCCCTCTGTCATCCCCTTCTATCCTGTCTTCAATATTTCCCAGCATCAGGGTCTTTTCTATTAAGTAGGCTTTTCACATCAGGTGGCCAAAGTATTGGAGCTTCAGCTTCAGCATCAGTCCATCTAATGAATATTCAAGATTGATGTACTTTAGGATTGACTGATTTGATCCCCTTACCATCCAAGGAACTCTCAAGAACCTTCTTCAACACCACAGTTCAAAAGCATCAATTCTTTGGCATTCAGCCTTCTTTATGGTCCAACTGTCACATTGATACATATCTACTGGAAAAGCCACAGCTTTGACTTATAGTCAAACTTTATAGGAACTTTATAGGCAAAGTAGTATCTCTTAAAAAATGTTCCTCTTAACATTAAGACCTGGGCCTGGCCTTCAGCATGATCAACCCTCTGAGATTTGGGACCCTCTGCATGCTCGGTCACTAAGTCATGTCCAACTTTTTGTGACCCCTTGGACTATAGACCACCTGGTTCCTCTGTCCATGAGATTCACCCAGGTAAGTATACTGGAGTGGGTTGCTGTTTCCTTCTCCAGGGGATCGTCCTGACTCAGGGATTGAACCCAAGTGTGTCTTTTGTGTCTTCTGCATTAGTAGGCAGATTGTCTACCACCAATCCACCTAGGAAGCCCTGAGATCTGTGGGAGATGATTAAATCAAAGTTTCTGAATTGTCTAATTAAATATGTCTCACTGATACTAAGATATAATAAGCAAGAGATCATGAGTCAGTATCCAAATTGTACTACCATTAAGGGTAAAATAATCACAAACATCTACTCAGCTTGTGGTTCTGTCCCTAAGTTATGTTCAACTTTATGTGATCCCCTGAACTGCAGCATGCCAGGCTTCCTTGTCCTTCACTGTCTGCCTGACTTTGCTCAAACTCATGTCCATTCAGTTAGTGATGCTGTCCAACCATCTCATTCTGTCACCCCCTTCTCTCTTGCCCTTAATCATTCCCAGCATCAGGGTCTTTCCCAATGAGTTGGCTCTTAGCATCAGGTGACCAAAATATTGGAACTTTAATTTAGCACAAATCCTTCCAATGAATATTCAGGGTTGATTTCCTTTAGGATTGACTGGTTTGGTCTCCTTGGCATCCAAGGGACTCTCAAGCATCTCCTCCAGCACCACAGTTCAAAAGCATCAATTCTTCAGCTCTCAGCCATCTTTCATGGTCCAACTCTCACATCCATAGATGACTACTGGAAAAACCATAGCTTTGACTATACAGACCTTTGCTGGTAAAGTGATGTCTCTGCTTTTTAATACACTGTCTAGGTGATCATAGCTTTTCTTCCAAGGAGCAAACATCATTTAATTTCATGGCTGCAATCACAGTTCCCATTGATTCTGGAGACCAAGAAAATGAAATCTGACACTGTTTCCACTTTTCCCCCATGAAATGATAGGACTGGGTGCTATGATCTTTGTTTTTTAAATGTTTAGTTTTAAGCCAGCTTTTTCTCTCTCTTGTTTCACATTCATCATGAGGCTTTTTAGTTCCTCTTCACTTTCTGCCATTAAAGTAGTATCATCTGCATACCTGAGGTTGTTAATATTTCTCCCAGCAATCTTGATTCAGCTTGTGTGTCATCCAGCCCAGCATTTCATATGATGTACTCTGCATATAAGTTAAATAAATATGGTAACAATATACAGCCTTGACATATTCCTTTCCAAATTTTGAATCAATACATTGTTCCATGTCTAGGTCTAAGCAGTGATTTTGGAGCCCACAGTATTTCTTAAAATTCTAACCTTTGGAGTTTGGGAATGTAAAGAAAATATTCACCTGTATATGAGGTTTTCTTTGAGAAAACATAAAGCATACACCCCCACCCCCCCACACACAGAAAACATCAAAGAAGAAGTCATGCTGTTATGTTTAGGTTTTGGGAATTCAGCATCCTCAGGTTTCAAATGTATAATGAGTCAAAAATAGTTTTCCAATAAATGTGAGACCTAAGAAATTTGTTGTGTTAAGCTTATTTTTCTAAGTCAAGTAAAGTAGGTGAATCACTCTGATAGAGACAAGAGAAAATAAGCCATTAAAAATAAGCCCATTTTTAATCTAGCAATCTTATTGAAGCACCATTAAGAAAAGATACACATCTCTTAGCTAGCTGAGTAGGGCATCACAAGTGAGAGAATTTTGTATGTACATCTTGCTTTTCAGAAGATTTCTTTGTTATTCACATCAAATTTGACAACCTCTGTGAGAACATGTCAAACAATAGGTTCCCAGAAGCAATCAAGAAAAGTCTTGTATACACATGTCTTGTAAGTCCTTAAATCTTGAGATAAATTTCTCTTCCTGAACAAAGATAAAATAATAATTGTATGAGCAGTAAATGCTGCACAATTTATGCCATTTTCCCACAACACTCCCCTAATTAGCTTCATTTTTTAGGTGCATGGTGCTTAATTATTATTTTATTATTTTAGTTTAATTATATCATGTGGTGGTGAAAGGGAAACTTAAATAGGCTGTTGTAATGTGTTTAAGATAATCACTAACTATTTCTCATACACAGATGGTTTTTAAAATTTTATTATAATTTTGAAATTATAATATTTCTCATGATTATATTAATCTTCAATACAAACATAAATGTATTTACAAAGGCTTGTCTACATACCTGTACACTGACATTTACTTGACTGTGTTATCAAACTAAGGTGAAATCTTATGCTTCCTTTCAATTTAATATTTGTATTTAACAGTGTAGGTTGACCTTGAAGAACCTTTGTTTTAGCATCTGTAAGAAATATTGAATCACCTTTTACAATATTTTAGTTTTTCTACTTTGAACAGTGAAAGTACTTTATACCATAGCTTTGTCAATAGATCTTTAAATACATTTTAAAAAGGATTGTTTTTATAACATTTAATAACTAGGTTTTTTGCTACTTATTATTTATTTATTTATTTTTACTATAAACTTTCAGCACTAATGCTACTTCTGAGTGAAAATTTTCAAGGAAATAGGCATGTTGTCTCTGGACCATAGTTTATAGTGCTGAGAAAAAAAGAAAAGTGTATGTGTTTACACACACTCACGCATACATACATATGCACACAAGCATGCTCCTATCAACTGCAAAGCTAATTTCATTTAATAAGAGCAAAATA
This sequence comes from Bison bison bison, assembly GCF_000754665.1. NCBI lineage: Eukaryota > Metazoa > Chordata > Mammalia > Artiodactyla > Bovidae > Bison > Bison bison. Next base: position 219,643 of record NW_011493583.1, on the reverse strand, counting down.
TATGCAAAGATTTTTTAGAAGCGTCTAGTGCTTTATAGAGAAACTCTATAAGACCTAATATAGCTACTCAAATGCATTCAAACTGGCCATATAGTCTTTTCTTAAACAATTAAGTATTTAATTATGTGTTCACATTCAAATTTGAAGAAAAATCACATATAAACTGACATTCATTTCCTTCTTACTTTAAATAACTGAAGTATCTGATAGCACTGGGCCTTGTCCCTTAAATTTAGTCACCATAATACCATAGTTCTCACTAATCTCTATTTTTTCCCCTATACTGAGGCCAAATATTGGTTGAACTGTTAGATGTGATATTTACTGAAGTTGGTTATATTGCAATTTACTAAGCTTGTTGTACATTTGATATTTGTAGTAAATAATTGAAAAAAAACTATTTATTTTTCCATTTGTCTATTACAAATATAGAAATTAAATAGAGATATATTCATAAAAAATTAGGAGAACATGTGTCAGTCCTAAAATGGCTGTGTCAGAGGAATTCTCTGGATTACTGCACTCATGGTACATGTATAAGTACTGTAGGGGTTAGTACAACAGCCCTTTCCTAGGGCAATACAAAGGAAAAAGATGACACCCCCTGCCCTTATGGATCTTACAATATTTAAGAAAGATATGACCTAAATGTATTAAATTCCATTGGAAATACAAACATTGGGTAAACAGGAAAAGAGAAAAGTCAAAATTCGCTAAATAATTGTGAAGAGCAGACATTTTTGGCTGCCCTAAGGTAGTTTTTGAGTTCAACTCAACTCATAGACAAAATATTATAAACGTTTTCAAGGTTTCTTTTTTCTACAACCTCTTGAAGAAAATCACTTACTGACACCAAAGAAAAGTAATACTGGTAATGATGATTTTATTACACTGGCAACTTCTGTGGAAGAAGGTAAGTTAGTGAACATTTTTAAAAACATGCTAGTAAAATGTTGACTTCTGTTACAAGGCTGCATGTATTTTTCCATGAGATTTTTAACTTATCCTTCTCTCTGGGAAAGAGAAATTCCAAATTTTATCATCTAAACATGTTTTGATTGAAAATAAGATTCTGTCAGAATATTATAAATTATTATCAAAGATATTTCAAAAAATCCCAAGTAGACCAAGATATTATTGTGACAACTCAGTTATACTTTTTGCTAATTATTTCTGAATGCTATATGATCAAGCAAGAAAGTTTCATGAAAGTGTAAGGATACTATTTTGGAGAAAGCATTTATGTATTCAGGCAACATATAACATGCTGTACATTCTATTAGAATTGTTCAGTCGTCAAAACTATGTCATGGTAAAGAAACAGATTTTTCACTTTCTAACAAAAAATTATAATCTAAAAGGAATATGGAGAACGTATTCCTCCTCTACAGTAAAAAAACAAACAGATTTTTAAAAAGAAAGCTGTGGTAATTACCATTCAGTTTTTAAGTGTTGTTTGGTTTACAGCAAAAAAAAAAAGAAAAATCAAAAAGGAACATTAGGTCTCTTTCCCCAAAGGCTGTCAATTCTAAAACTTAGCACTCTATGTTATTGAAACAATTTTAAAAGAAGTAATTACAGCAGTAATTGTGTTTTTCTGAATAAACTTCATGGCAAATGATGCATGAATCAATACATGATGAAACCTGTGCTCCATTTATCTCTTTGCATGATCCACAATAAATTCAAATGCATAATTATGTTATCCAAACCTGTCAAGAGAATAGAATATCTAGGGCTTATTGCCTTAGAGAAAGATGAGGGAAAATGGAACAAATACAGCTCAGTATGGCAAGGTGCTGATCTTGAGATGGAATTTGAAATAGAAGAAATGGTCCTAGGGAAAAAGGTTTCTTCAGAGAGAACTAATGGGCTTATACATAGAAAACATATTCAGGTCTTCCTAAATATGCAATTTTTCTGTTGAGATTTGCAGTTGGCTTCTTTCAAATGTATTGTATTGAAGACATTGTTGCATTGTCTGTGCTTAGGAGGCAGGAGAGTAGCTAAAAAATGCATCTTACCTGTTGGAAATGAATCATAAAGCCTTGCTGAAGGAAATAGAATGTAGGCTGACACTTGAAGGAAGAGTTTAAAGTTATTTAGGTGATATAAAGGGTGCAAGCATTCAGAAAAAAGCAAGAAATATAGTTAATAAGTGGCCATACTACATATACTTAGTCATCAAGCCAGAAAATGAGATCTTTAGGTCCAGCTACTACCAAGCATTCCTAAATCACAAAAGAAGCTCATCTTGTTTTTGTTTTTACTGTTGGAACATAAATTCTGGGCTTTAAATCATTTCTCTATCAAGCATACTGCATGAAACAGAGTGGGTGACCAATAAATATTTATTAAGTACTGTAGAAATGAATAAATGGATGCCAAGTGCTGCTCAATTGTTGTGTATATTCACATCATTACCTGCATTGTCTAATGTAATCAATTCCTAACTATTTACTGTCTCTAGTCTCATTTCTCTCTCCTAAATTATAAATGTGGGTATTTTATTGTTCTATTTATAACCCCTCCATGATTAAAATTCAATTACTTCAAAATATGCCAGGACAATGTAACTTTAAATAACTCTTTTGAAAAGCAATTTGGCTTTAAAGAGTGAAAAATTTGTTTCCAATAATTCCATGTCTCGAAATCTGTGCTAAGAATACCATTAGAACAATACATATATGTGTGAATGTAGCCTAAGTCACCCAGTCATGACCGAATCTTTGTGTGCCTGTGGACTGTAGCCCTCTAGGCTCCTTTGTCCATTAAATTCTCCAGGCAAGAATACTGGAGTGGATATTCCCAATCCAGGGTTCGAACCCACGTCTCTTATGTCCCCTGCATTGGCAGGTGGGTTCTTTACCACTGCTGCTGCTGCTGCTAAGTCACTTTAGTCGTGTCCGACTCTGTGCGACCCCATAGACGGCAGCCTACCAGGCTCCCAAGTCCCTGGGATTCTCCAGGCAAGAACACTGGAGTGGGTTGCCATTTCCTTCTCCAATGCATGAAAGTGAAAAGTGAAAGTGAAGTTGCTCAGTCGTGTCCAACTCTTCGCGACCCCATGGACTGTAGCCCACCAGGCTCCTCCATCCATGGGATTTTCCAGGCAAGAGCACTGGAGTGAGCACACCATATACATTTTCTGTTGTTGCTATTCTGTCACCAAGTCGTGTCTGACTCTCTGCGACCCCATGAACTGAAGTACATCAGGCTTCCCAGTCCTTCACTATCTCCCTGAGTTTGCTCAAACTTATGTCCATTGAATCAGTGATACCATCCAACCATCTTATCCTCTGTTGCCCTCTTCTCCTCAATCTTCCCCAGCATCAGGGTCCTTTACAATAAATCGGCTTTTTGCATCAGGTGGCCAAAGTATTGGAGCTTAACTTCACCATCAGTCCTTCCAATGAATACTCAGGGTTGATATTCTTTAGGATTGACTGGTTTGATCTCCTTACTGTCCAAGGGACTCTCAAGAGTCTTCTCCACACCACAGTTCTAAAGCATCAATTCTTAGGCTAGGCTCTATATTATCACCCTGTTTATATTTAACTTATATGCAGAGTAAATCATGTGAAATGCCAGGTTAGATGAAGCACAAACTGGGATCAAGATTGAAGGGAGAAATATCAACAACCTCAATGTGCAGATAACACTACCTTTATGGCAGAAAGCAAAGAAGAATGAAAGAGCCTTTTGATGAAGGTGAAAGAGAAGAGTGGGAGGGAAAAAAAGGCTTAAAACTAAACATTCAAAAAAGGAAGATCATGGCATCAGGTCTCATCACTTCATGGCAAATAGATGGGGAAACAATGTAAACAGTGACAGTCTTTATTTTCTTGGGCTCCAAAACCACTGCAGATAGTGATTGCAGCCACAGAACAAAAGGATGCTAACTCCTTGGAAGAAAAGCTATAACCAACATAGACAGCATATTAAAAAGCAGAGACATTACTTTGCCAACAAAGGTCCACCTAGTCAAAGCTATGTTTTTTCCAGTAGTCATGTATGAATGTGAGAGTTGAACTATAAAAAATCTGAGTGCGGAAGAATTGACAATTTTGAACTGTGGTGTTGGAGAAGACTTTTGAGTGTCCCTTGGACTGCAAGGAGATACAACCAGTCCATCCTGAAGGAAAATAGTCCTGAATATTCATTGGAAGGACTGAGGCTGAAGCTGAAACTCCAATACTTTGGCCACCTAATGTGAAGAAATGACTCACTAGAAAAGACCTTGATGCTGGGAAAGATTGAAGGCAGAAGGAGGAGATGACAGAGGCTGAGATGCTTAGATAGCATCACCAACTCGATGGACATGAATTTGAGCAAGCTCCGAGAGTTGGTGATGGACAGGGAGGCCTGGTGTGCTGAAGTCCATGGGGACACAAAGAGTTGGACACCACTGAATTACTGAACTGAACTGATGTGTGGCTGTGAGAATTGGACCATAAAGAAGGCTGAATGCTAAAGAATTAATGCTTTTGAACTGTGGTTTTGGCGAAAACTCTTGAGAGTTCCTTGGACTGCAAGGAGATCAAACCAGTCAATCCTAAAGGAAATCAATCCTGAATAGTCATTGAAAGGACTGATGCTAAAGCTGAAGCTCCAATACTTTGGCCACTTGATGTGAAGAACTGACTCATTAGAAAAGACCCTGATACTGGGTAAGACTGAAAGCAGGAGAAGAAGGGGATGACAGAGGATGAGATGGTTGGATGGCATCACCGACTCAACTGACATGAGTTTGAGCAAGCTCTGGGAGATGGTAAAGAACAGTGAAGCCCGGCGTGTTGCAGTCCATGGGGTTGCAAAGAGCTGGACAAGACTGAGCTATTAAACAACAACTCACATTCATACATGACTGCAGGAAAAGCCATAGCTTTGACTATATGGACATTTGTTGGTAAAGTGATATCTCTGCTTTTCAATACACTTTGTCATAAGTTTGTCATAGCTTTAAGATTAGCTGGTTTGATCTTCTTGCAGTCCAAGTGACTCTCAAGGGTCTTCTCCAGCACCACAGTTCAAAACCATCTGTTCTTCGACATTGAGCCTTCTTTATGGTCCAACTCTCACATTCATACATGACTACTAGAGAAACCATAGCTTTGACTTAGACAGACCTTTGGACCATGACCCATGTGGCAGAGCAGCTCTTGTGATTTCCCTTACCCTACTGCTCTCCACCCAGGTACCCTTTCTCAATAAAATCTCTTATTTTATCAGAATATGTGTCTCCTTGGACAATTCATTTCTGAGTTAGACAAGAGCCTAGTTCAGGGCCTGGAAGGGGTCCCCCTTCCTGCAACATCATAATCTAGTTTTATGATAAATCTTTTGTTCAGGAAGTACAAATGTGACCTTTTTTCCTGATTATTTTACACCAAATTTATGTCCTTTTCATGTCTTTATGAATTTCAGAGTTTCTCAATTAAACAACAAAAAGTCTGCCAAAGCTGTCATTGGAATTGCATTAAATGTATGTATTAAATTGGGAGAATTGGAAACTTAAGCTTTGAAAACAAGAATATGCGTACCATCACATACCAATGACAAGACCATAGTATATCTGTCCATTTTAGTATAGAGGTTGTTTTCTCCCCTTAATTGTTGAATATTTTGGTATTACTTTAAATATAATTGTTAGTTTTTCATTTCATATTTATTTTTTTGTTGCTGGTATATAAAAGTAAAATAGGTTCTTGTATATGGACCTTGTACCTTGGGAGCATGTTGGACTCATTACCAGCTGTAGTACTTATTAATACTTAGGATAGTCTATATAAATAATCATGTCATTTCTGGATATGTAAATTTTAATTTTCTTTCAAATCTTTTGGCTCTGTTTATTTTGTTGCACTGGTAAGTTCCTTCTCTCATATGTGGCGAATAAAAGTGGACAGAAAAACATCCTCTTTATTTTTAACCTTATTTTTATTAGAAAGCATTAATTGTTTTACTTTTATGTGATTTATTTCAGGATCTTATGTTAGAAGCTCTTTATCACACTAAGGAAGTTTTGTTGAATTCCTAGCTTTCTGAGAAATTTTATCATGAAAGTGTATTGAATTCAGCCAAATGCTTTTGTTGCAACAATTAAAGCCTTTGTCTTAAAATGTAAATGCTTCGGGTCCTCTAAAGCCTGTATCCATTTTTGCCATCCTTTAAACATTTTCTCAGAAGATATTATTCCAAGTTTCTATCACCATCTCAGTATGTATATTCTGGAGCCATTTCAGTTTATCAATTTTTTTTTTTTTGTCTTAAGATTTTTTTTTTTAATTTCCTCTTAAATATCTTCATTGACTCTAGTTATTTAATAGCATGCTTTTTACTTTCTGTGTTTGTGTTTCTCCAGTTTTCTTACTGTATTTGATTCTATCTCAGAATTGATCCATAGTTATAGTGGCTTGGTACTATGTTAACCTGGATAACATGGAATTATGTTTCTCAGAATCCCCTTTCCTGTGTCATATGAGGTTTGATTTATCAAAAAGAAAATTTGCTCAAGATTTATATAGGATACTTTAAGCAACAACCACTATTTTAAAGTCATAATGTTATAAACAGAATGCCCAGTCAGGAGCAGCAAGGTGTTCTCCCCCATTTTGTTTCTAGATCGTTTCTCACCTGTTGATCTTGCTGGCCAAAACTGATCCCTGGGCAACATCAAATGCAAAGGCAATATGCTTCCATAAACTTTCCCATCAGCTTTTTTCCATAGTCACCCTCTGATAGGTGGATGTACCTGGTTTTACAAAGTTTGCTTAGTGATTTCTAATCAACTTGCAGTCTCAACTTTTATTTACACAATTGTGTGAGATCTTATTCCTCTAATAAATTTTTATTCCATAATACCTTTAGTCGTTCTCTTTGGTCAAACTCTAACTGATTTAATAATTGATATCTGGGAATGGAATGCTGTTATACTAAAAATATGAACTATATGGCATTGGCTTTGGAGTCAGATGACTGAACTATTTCCAAACTGCATTGTACTGTGATATGAACAAGAAATGAAACTTTGTTGCATGAAGACACTGATATTTTGGGCTATTTTTCACAGGAATGAAACTGTACTGGTTAATACATCTCTGCCATCAAATCTTTCCTCACCACCCAGTCTGAATTAGCACCAGTCTGAAGTAGCATCCTTACTTTATCACTTCATTTTAACTTTTATATAGCATGTGTGTAATAGTCATCTTTTAAAAAATTATTCATTACTATTATTAGAGCTAGAATGTAAATTCTGTGACAGCAGAGGTCTTTATTCTGCTTTTTTTAATAACAATAAATATTTATTGAATTTATTAATGATGGAGTAAATGAATGAACAAAATGAGAGAATTAAAACATAACAGTGAACAGGTATGTGAGATGCCTGTTCAATGTTTTGGTGTTTTCCTCTTAGTATCTAAGAATTCTTGCTATCTATTATTCTATCCATGTAAAGAAATCACTAAAAACAATTAAAGAATCTTTTTTATATCCCCTTGTTCATACATGATCTTAGTTAGCTGGTTTAAGAAAGATTCACTGATGCAAATATGCTCAAGTTCATCTCAAATCTAACTCAGAAAATTTTACTTCAAAGTGATTTTTTTAAAGGAAAATTATCTCCTAAAATAGATATGTGAGATTATACCTATGAGACTAGTCTAAAGTAAAGCATTAGGAAATTAGTGTTTGAGTTTATATTTCTTGAGGAATAGCTGAGAGGCATTAATTTTCTACTTGTACGAAACTGCACATTGCAAATTCACAAGGCAAGAAATTTCTATGTTCTGCTAGTATTAGAGATAATCAGTAGTATACCTGGGACTGAGATGCAAGGCAGATCATTGAAATGCCTACATTTTTGTTGTTGTTTGTTTGCTAAGTCATACATAACTCTTCTGACACTCCATGGACTGTAGCCCACCAGGTTTCTCTGTCCAAGGGATTTCTCAGGCAAGAATACTGCAGTGGGTTGCTGTTTCCTTCCCCAGTGGATCTTCCCTACCCAGGGATTAAATCCACATCTCCTGCATTGGAAGGCAGATTCTTTACCATTGAGCCACCAAGGAAGCCCATAAGCATGGTAATAAGCATTCCATATAGTCTTCATTTCTCACTCAAACTAAATGTACAAGATTGGTATTCTTAACAATTAGATACACCCATTGAAGATGAAGAAACTACAATTACAAAGGTTATTTGGCACCATGCCTCACAGCTGGGAAATGTTGGAGGATAAAAACAAAACTTGTTCTGACACTATTTTTAGTAAATACTTTTCATAATGCCAATCTATTTTCCAATATATTTTAAAATAAAATATTTTTACAAAATCAAAGAGATCTAGGAGAAGAGAGTAAACATTACCTTGGGTTTGGAGTCAGAAGCCTGGATTCCATTTTTCAGTTATTCAATCAATGATTCTGTGATCTGGGGCAGGTAAAATTCAGTGGAGCCTTTCCTAGTATAAAGGAAAGAAAATCACCCAGGTGGTGTGGTGGTAAAGAATCTGTCTGTCAAAGCTAGGAGAAACAAGTAACAAGGGTTCGATCCCTGGGTGGGGAAGATACCCTGAAGTATGAAATGGCAACCCACTCCAGTATTCTTGCCTGGTAAATTTCATGGACAGAGGAGCCTGGTGGGCTACCGTGCTTGGGGTTTCAAAGAGTTAGAGCATGCATGCAGTTCATACTGTAACCTAATCATTTCTTCACAAAGTAAGAAACAATCTATTTTATCCTGAAAGTAGAAACTACACCCCACTCCAGTACTCTTGCCTGGAAAATCCCATGGACGGAGGAGCCTGGTAGGCTGCAGTCCATAGGGTCACTAAGGGTCAGACACGACTGAGTGACTTCACTTTCACTTTTCACTTTCATGCATTGGAGAAGGAAATGGCAACCCACTCCAGTGTTCTTGCCTGGAGAATCCCAGGGATAGGGGAGCCTGGTGGGCTGCCATCTATGTGGTTGCACAGAGTTGGACACAACTGAAGTGACTTAGCAGCAGTAGCAGTAGGTGCTCCTTGAGTAATGGACACCTAATTTAGAAAAAATCTCACATATTGGTACATGAACAGCTGATAGCCCTCTACCTCCTCTTCCTATTCTGCCTCTGTAGGGTCCAGAAGCCAGAAACTGAAATTTTCTATTGGTGAATCCTGGAAGGGATTCATTCAGATGCACATTATTCCTTTGCTATGCCCAATAGTCATGTGTAGATGTGAGAGTTGGACCATAAAGAAAGCTGAGTGGAGTAAGTGCGTGAGTGAAAATTGCTCAGTCATGTCCGATTCTTTGTGACCCCATGGGCCCTACAGTCCATGGACTTCTCCAGGCCAGAATACTGAGCACTGAAGAATTGATGCATTTGAACGGTGGTATAAGAGAAGACTCTCAGGAGTCCCTTGGACTGCAAGGAGATCCACCAGTCAATCCTAAAGGAAATCATTCCTGAATATTCATTGGAAGGACTGATGTTGAAGCTGAAACTCCAATACTTTGGCCACCTGAGGCAAATAACTGATTCATTGGAAAAGACTGGGAAAGATGGGAAATGCTGGGAAAGATTGAAGGCAGGAGGAGAAGGGGACAACAGAGGATGAGACAGTTGGATGGCATCACCAACTTAATGGACTTGAGTTTGAGCAAGCTTCGGGAGTTGGTGATGGACAGGGAACCCTGGCATGTTGCAGTCCATGGAGTCGCAGAGACAAGACACAGTGACTTAAATAAACTTGGTCTCTCATGACTAACTCATCTGGCTCCAGCAATTTTTCACAGATAAACACACATCCTTTTCAATCCTCTTCCTCTATTCTTTGAATCTTACCTAATTTCTTCAAGAAAATATATCTCTACCATTTAATTTTCTCCTTATTCCCATGCCATCCTGGTTTTCTCAACCTGTTCAACTTATTTTTCTCTGTGTTCAGTTTGTGATTCTAACCATGGCTCTTTAGAGCCAAGCTAGTTTAGGCACAACTCCACTCAGGGAAAGGATATCTGAACATTTTGACTGACAAGAAAGTGCTTTCTGCCTCCAAGGCCTATTTAAATTTCCACAAACTTCTAAAGAACTGATTTCCATAATCTTCATTAAGCTTATTTCTCCTTAAGCTCTAACACTCATGATAATTAAATTATTTAACTTTGTGGGATTTTTTCCTCCTATTTTGCACTATAGCAGTGATTTAAGAGTGTTCTTTCCTCATGTGAATAGTATTTCAATTGTAGTGATTGATAAGAAAGCATTTGTTAGAAGTCAAGAAACTAATCACTTTATGTAACAACTCTTTTTGAATGTATTCCAGATTCCTAATAACCATCTGAAAAAAAAAAAATTCAGTAATGTGGTCAATCTATTAGGGAAATACTCAGTGACTTAAACACCACATCCCCCAATTTTTTCATATGCCAAAGCTTTTGACTGTGTGGATCACAGTAAACTGTGGGAAATTCTGAAAGAGATGGGAGTACCAGGCCACCTGACTTGCCTCTTGAGAAACTTGTATGCAGATCAGGAAGCAACAGTTAGAACTGGACATGGAGCAACAGACTGGTTCCAAATAGGTAAAGGAGTATGTCAAAGCTGTATATTGTCACCCTGTTTATTTAACTTATATGCAGAGTACATCATGCGAAATGCCAGGCTGTATGAAGCACAAGCTGGAATCAAGATTGCTGGGAGAAATATCAATAGCTCAGATATGCAGATGATACCACCCTTATGGCAGAAAGTGAAGAACTAAAGAGCCTCTTGAGGAAAGTGAAAGAGAAAAGTGAAAAAGTTGGCTTAAAGCTCAACATTCAGAAAACGAAGATCATGGCATCTGGTCCCATCACTTCATGGAAAATAGATGGGGAAACAGTGGAAACAGTGGCTGACTTTATTTTTCTGGTCCCCAAAATCACTGCAGATGGTGACTGTAGCTATGAAATTAAAAGATGCTTACTCCTTGGAAGGAAAGTTATGACCAACCTAGATGGCATATTAAAAATCAGAGACATTACTTTGCCAACAAAGGTCTGTCTAGTCAAGGCTATGGTTTTCCCAGTAGTAATGTATGGATGTGAGAGTTGGACTATAAAGAAAGCTGAGTGCTGAAGAATTGATGCTTTTGAACTGTGGTGTTGTAGTCTTAAGACTCCCTTGGACTTCAAAAGGAGATCCAACCAGTCCATCCTAAAGGAGATCAGTCCTGGGTGTTCACTGGAAGGACTGATGTTGAAGCTGAAACTCCAATACTTTGGCCACCTAATGTGAAGAGTTGACTCATTTGAAAAGACCCTGATGTTGGGAAAGATTGAGGGCAGGTGGAGAAAGGGACGACAGAGGATGAGATGGTTGGATGACATCACTGACTCAGTAGACGTGGGTTTGGGTGGACTCTGGGAGTTGGTGATGGACAGGGAGGCCTGGTGTGCTGTGGTTCATGGGGTCACAAAGAGTCGGACACGACTGAGCGACTGAACTGAACTGAATCTTGGTTTGGGCGACTTATTAAAATTCTCTAGGTCTTAAAGTCTTCATCATAAATCAAAGTAGTAGATTAGTGCCTTATTGTTTAGGTCCCTACTATTGAGAAAACATGTCACATATGTGTCTTCCCTGTCAACATTAAAACTTTAATTTAGAAATTACATTTTTAAATTTTATAAATGATATAATGCATAAATATTGCATCTTCCTCAAAACATAAACTCTCTGAGGACAATTATATTCTTTCTAATGAAAATACATGATTATAGACATTATGTGGAGATAATTTTTAAAAGAGCAATAATAGAAGACATTTTTCCAGAAATCATAACCTGATTTTTATATATAATATGTAAGCTGATAGAAAATAAATTTAATGTTTCTTCATTTTAATTAATAACACCTAGATTAAGTGATTTTCATAGAACTATTGAAAAATAAATCTCATTACTATACATTACACAACCATTGTGTAATGATGATAATGCCCTGTGTTTCAGAAGTGATAGCTTGTTTTCTACACACTATTGTAAAAATATGGAAGTGAAGTTGCTCAGTTGTATCTGACTCTTTGTGACCCCATGAGCTGTAGCCTGTCAGGCTCCTCTGTCCACAGGATTTTCCAGGCAAGAATACTGGAGTGGTTTGCCATTTCCTTCTCCAGGGGATCTTTCTGAGCCAGAGATCAAATATGGGTCTCCTGTACAGCAGACAGACTTTTTACCATCTAAGCCACCAGTGAAACCCATAAAAAGGTATGCGTGATATAAAGCCATTGTATTTTCCAAGTTAATGTCACTCACTAAATCCACACCTATCACCTGGTTTGTCATGTTAAGCAATAGAAAAAAAAAATAGACTCTCACAGTCTTATGTAAATAACAGCTTCCATTCTTGTCAATATTTTTATCCTCAATATATTATTCATCTCTCAAAACAACAACAGAAAGATTTACGACTATCACTGCTTATCAAATTCCTCTTTTTACCATAGAATTTGTCACACTTCCAAAACTATAGTCTATGTTTACCTCATATCATTATTAAAATTTTAAATTAAACAAAACATGTAAGGCCCTAGTGAATGTTCGCTGAATATTAGCTTTATGATTGCTATTATTGTTATTTGAACTGGAGGGACAGTACAAAGACAGTACAAAGGCCAAATCACAGGATTCAGTTCTGTTCATTTCACTCGCTCAGTCATGTCCAACTCTTTGCGGCCCCATGAATTGCAGCATGCCAGGCCTCCCTGTCTATCACCAACTCCCGGAGTTCACTCAAACTCATGTCCATTGATTTGGTGATACCATCCAGCCATCTCATCCTCTGTCATCCTCTTCTCCTCCTGCCCCCAATGCCTGCCGGCATCAGAGTCTTTTCCAATGAGTCAACTCTTCACATGAGGTGGCCAAAGTACTGGAGTTTCAGCTATAGTATCAGTCCTTCCAAAGAACACCTAGGACTCATCTCTTTTAGAATGGACTGGTTGGATCTCCTTGCAGCCCAAGGGACTCTCAAGAGTCTTCTCCAACACCACAGTTCAAAAGCATCAATTCTTCAGCACTCAGCTTTCTATATAGTCCAACTCTCACATCCATATATGACCAATGGAAAAACCATAGCCTTGACTAGACAGGCCTTGGTTGGCAAAGTAATGTCTCTGCTTTTTAATATACTATCTAGGTTGGTCATAACTTTCCTTCCAAGGAGTAAGTGTCTTTTAATTTCATGGCTGCAATCACCATCTATAGTGATTTTGGAGCCCCAAAAAATAAAGTCAGCCACTGTTTCCACTGTTTCCCCATCTATTTGCCGTGAAGTGATGGGACCAGATGCCATGATCTTAGTTTTCTGAATGTTGAGCTTTAAGCCAACTTTTTCACTCTCCTCTTTTACCTTCATCAAGAGGCTTTTTAGTACCTCTTCACTTTGTGTCATAAGGGTGGTGTCATCTGCATATCTGAGGTTATTGATATTTCTCCCGGCAATCTTGATTCCAGCTTGTGCTTCTTCCAGCCCAGGGTTTCTCATGATGTACTCTGCATATAAGTTAAATAAGCAGGGTGACAATATACAGCCTTGACGTACTCCTTTTCCTATTTGGTGTAGCAAAAAGAACCCAGGCTTTTGGACTTCCTTTGCTGCTAATACTGATCTCTCAAGTCACTTAGGATAAATGAATACAAGAAAATTAGCTATATGTATTTACATAAAAACCATACTCCAGTGTTCCTTGTAGAATTTGGAGCCTAAAAGAAAAGGAAGACTTACAAACAACATCCATTTTAGTTAAATCATCTTTCCTAGTAGATAAGAACCCACTTGCTGAAAAGTTGTTACTCAATTTTCAGAGGTTTTATTATGCCTCGTTTACTTCAGTGACTCTGCAGTGCCTGCTGGAAGACTTATTTTATTTTTTTGCATGGAAATATGCTTTAACCAACTAGGCTTAACATAGCAAGGACTAGGGGAATGTTGAGATTTGACTTTTCATTTAATGAAGGACTCTTTTGTATTCATTAAACAAGTATGTTTGAATCTTTGCCATATGTCAGGTCATTCATGCTGAGGTGTCGTGTTAACAAATCAAATGGTTTTCTCTTTGGTGGTATTCCTGTCCCAGATCCTGTTTTGCCAAGAAAACACTATGAACATTGTCTTGGATCAAGTTCCCTAGACATGGAGCCTGATTAGGGATTTATCAAAAGGGATGTCCTCAGGAAAATCCTGCAAGTGGGCAAGGGAAACAGGACAGGTCAGGAAAAGCAATACAGCAAATATGTGATCTCCAAAGTTTTAATCTCATACTGATTCCAAGCATTGCTCTGGAGCATAAGTTGTGTCTTGTCCAGAGGAAAGAAAGTTAGGTGTTATTTCTGGCTTTGGATTGAAGAGAGGGGGAAAAGGATGTAATTTTCTAGACACCTCCAAGAAAGTGGCTCATTCAGCCAAAGGCTAATGAACCTTCTTATGTTCTCTAAGAAGGTGAAGGTGTGAACTGTTGACAGCTAAAACATACAGCTGAGACATGTGTGCCAACTCAATAAAGAGAATCTGGGTAGGGTACCAACACCATCAGCTATAAGTGGAACCTCAAGAGAAAATCCATATGATATGATGATATGATGCACAATGAAACAAACATATTTATGGCAGTTTTCTCCCTTAATTTATTGAATTAATTTTTTGTGTAAGATCTGGCCAAGAGGTCCAGAAAGATGAGAATAAAGAAATAAACAATGTCAAAGGCATTTAAAACAGTGTTAATCTTAATAGGTGCCAAAAATATGCTAAATACTTTACAAATATTAACTAATTAAATATTTCAACTGACTGGTAAGATTTTCCTGCTTTTTCAGATGAGGAAACTGGAGGTTAGCAAGGTGAGAAAACTGGAGGTCACTAACTCACCTGTGATCACACAACTGTTTCCTTAAATTTTGATTTCTGTATTTTGCTGCTTGTGTTTTAGTTTCTTTATTCACAACAAGAAAAACACAATAGTTAGATTATATCCTTGGTGTAATTCACTTTGATGAAAGACAATGTTGTCCTGAGAATACCTTGAATAATTTTGTTAGAAGATAGTTCCTAGGATCCTACCTAAAACATATTCAGACAGAATCTCTAGAACTAGGAGTCCAATAAAATGATTCAAGTATCACATAAAATGTTTGCAAGTTGATCAACTAAATAAATAGTGTTTTAAATACATCAGTAGCATTAGCTCTGGAAAAAATGAGACTTATCCACAAGAGTCATTGAACCATTACACACACACACATATACACAAAGAACTAAAATGTTTGTATCCAGGCAAGGTATTTAAAACTGCAGTCTACATATTTTCCTAGAGTAGGATTTTTAAACAACAAAAGGGAGTCTTTCTGAGGTCATGTTCACAAAATGAAAACTGATCTCTTCCTTACACACAAAAAAAATGTCAAGATCTGTAGAGGAGACACAGTGGAAGAAATTGTAGTGATTGAGAGAAATACAGAGGAAAGCAAACCAAATATAGAGAAGGCACCAGCAGGCATTCCTCAGAGTGTATTGGACAAAAAATTTTAAATTATTTTTGGTGAGCACAGGTGTGCAAGTCATAAAGTGGTATTGCTTAGGTCTCTAGTTAACTCTGATGCAGCTGAATATAACTAGAAATTTTCAGAACTAATACTGAAAGCCTTGATAACAGGCAAGCAACACAACATGCACAGTTAAAACTGCATAAAGGAAGCTGGTAGCAACAGTAAATAGACAAAGCCAGTGATTAAATAGTTAATCCCACTAGGGAATTATAAGCAGAAAAAATACAAGAGATTCCTGTAAACTAATAATCTCTCAAGAAACCAGGTTTGCTTAACCACAAAATCAAGCAGGGTTGCTTAGCAACAAAATTGGGCAGCAGAAACACAAGATGTGCCCCCAAACAATAAAACAGTGGTGAATGAGACCTACATAGTGCCCAGTGAGCTAAGATGATGATCCCTAAGACAAATACTATGCACACATAAAAAGCAATAATTTATGGATTGGGCTTGACCATGTAGGGACAAGTAAACTCCTCCACTCAACCTAGAGGAGGAACTGATGATGGAAGCGTGATGTTTACGCAAGAAAGACAAAGAAGTTCTCCTCCCCACTGTTCCTTTGATTATAAACACCTCAGTATGTCCTTCAGGTGAAGCATTTCTTGCCCATCTGCTTGTAAACTTCACAAGCATCCTATTGTAATAAATCACTTCTTATCTATCCCCTTGTCTCTCAGTGAATTCTTTTCTACACTGAGACATAAAGGACTATGATATGGTCTATCAGACATAAAGGACTATGATACGGAGCCCCTGATATGACACCAATTGGTTCAAAGCAATAGACTGAAACCAAAGTTAGGATAATGAAGAGATAGAGGGGCTCTTGCCATTCCTCCTCAAGGTTTTCGCTAGGATTTGGAATAGTAAAAGGAAGAGACTACTCAGTTTTAGTTTGATGCATATATCTATTAATACTAACTGGTTTGGTTAAACTGTTCAAGATTCTCTTTATAGGCTCTATGTTCAACAATTAGCAGTGAATGCTTTCTTACTTAATACCCTCAAACATTTATTTCTTTTAATTTATTTTTTTTAATTGGAGGCTAATTACTTTACAATATTGTAGTGTTTTTAGCCATACATTGACATGACTTAGCCACGGGTGTACATCTGTTCCCCATCCTGAAATCCCTCCCACCTCACTCCCCATCCCATCCCTCAGGGTCATCCCAGTGTACCAGCCCTGAGCACCCTGTTTCATCAAACCTGAACTGGCAATCTGTTTCACATTTGATAATATACATGTTTCAATGCTATTCTCTCAAATCATCCCACCCTCACCTTCTCCCACAGAGTCCAAAAGACTGTTTTATACATCTGTGTCTCTTTTGCTGTCTCGCATATAGGGTTATCATTACCATCTTTCTAAATTCCATGTATATGCGTTAGTATACTTTATTGGTTATTTTCTTTCTGACTTACTTCACTCTGTATAATAGGCTCCAGTTTCATCCACCTCATTAGAACTGATTCAAATGTATTCTTTTTAATGGCTGAGTAATATTCTATTGTGTATATGTACCACAGCTTTCTTATCTATTCATCTGCTGATGGACACCTAGGTTGTTTCCATGTCCTGGCTATTATAAACAGTGCTGTGATGAACATTGGGGTACATGTGTCTCTTTCAATTCTGGTTTTCTCAATGTATAATATACATGTTTCAATGCTATTCTCTCAAATCATCCCACCCTCGCCTTCTCCCACAGAGTCCAAAAGACTGTTCTGTACATCTGTGTCTCTTTTGCTGTCTTGCATATAGGGTTATCTATTATTTCTAATTCTTATTATTTTCAATTCTGTGTATGCTCACCAGTAGGATTGCTGGGTCATATGGCAGTTCTAGTTCTAGGTTTTGTAAGGAATCTCCACACTGTTCTCCATAGTGGCTGTACTAGTTTGCATTTCCACCAACAGTGTAAGAGGGTTCCCTTTTCTCCACACTCTCTCCAGCATTTATTGTTTGTACACTTTTGCATAGCAGCCATTCTGACTGGCATGAGATTGTACCTCACTGTGGCTTTGATTTGCATTTCTCTGATAATGAGTGATGTTGAGCATCTTTTCGTGTGTTTGTTAGCCATCTGTATGTCTTCTTTGAAGAAATATCTGTTTAGTTCTTTGGCCCATTTTTTGATTGGGTCGTTTATTTTTCTGGAATTGAGCTGCAGGAGCTGCTTGTATATTTTTGACATTAATTCTTTGTCAGTTGCTTCATTTGCTATATTTTCTCCCATTCTGAAGGCTGCCTTTTCACCTTGCTTATAGTTTCCTTTGTTGTGCAAAAACTTTTAAGTTTAATTAGGTCCCATTTCGGAGAAGGCAATGGCAGCCCACTCCAGTACTTTTGCCTGGAAAATCCCATGGACGGAGGAGCCTGGTGGGCTGTAGTCCATGGGGTCGCTAGAGTCAGACATGACTGAGCGACTTCACTTTCACTTTTCACTTTCATGCATTGGAGAAGGAAATAGCAACCCACTCCAGGGTTCTTGCTTGGAGAATCCCAGGGACGGGGAAGCCTCGTGGGCTGCCATCTATGGGGTCGCACAGAGTCGGACACGACTGATGCAACTTAGCAGCAGCAGGTCCCATTTGTTTATTTCCATTATTCTGGGAGGTGGGTCATAGAGGATCCTGCTGTGATGTATGTCAGAGAGTGTTTTGCCTATGTTTTCCTCTAGGAGTTTTATAGTTTCTGGTCTTATGTTTAGATCTTTAATCCATTTTGAATTTATTTTTGTGTATGGTGTTAGAAAGTGTTCTAGTTTCATTCTTTTACAAGCAGTTGACCAGTTTTCCCAGCACCACTTGTTAAAGAGATTGTCTTTTCTCCATTGTATATTCTTGCCTCCTGTGTCAAAGATAAGGTGTCCATAGATGTGCAGATTTATCTCTGGGCTTTATATTTTGTTCCATTGATCTATATTTCTGTCTTTGTGCCAGTATCATACTGTCTTGATGACTGTAGCTTTGTAGTAGAGCCTGAAGTCAGGCAGGTTGATTCCTCCAGTTTCATTCTTCTTTCTCAAGATTGCTTTGGCTATTCAAAATTTTTCTGTATTTCCAGACAAATTGTGAAATTATTTGTTCTAGCTCTGTGAAAAATACCATTTTTAGCTTGATAGGAATTGCACTGAATTTATAGATTGTTTTGAGTAGTATACTCATTTTCACTATATTGATTCTTCCAATCCATGAACATGGTATATTTCTCCATCTATTTGTGTCATCTTTGATTTCTTTCATCAGTGTTTTATAGTTTTCTATATATAGGTCTTTTGTTTCTTTGGAAAACTCAGCAGTGGCCACAGGACTGGAAAAGGTCAGTTTTCATTCCAATCCCAAAGAAACGCAATGTCAAAGAATGCTCAAACTACCACACAATTGCACTCATCTCAAACGCTAGTAAAGTAATGCTCAAAATTCTCCAAGCCAAGCTTCAGCAATAAGTGAACTGTGAACTTCCTGATGTTCAAGCTGGTTTTAGAACAGGCAGAGGAACCAGAGATCAAATTGCCAACATCCACTGGATCAT
>NW_011493583.1:187075-200424 GCF_000754665.1 Bison bison bison | reverse complement strand
CTTTATTGACTATGCCAAAGCCTTTGACTGTGTGGATCACAGTAAACTGTGGAAAATTCTTCAAGAGATGGGAATACCAGACCACTTGATCTGCCTCTTGAGAAATTTGTATGCAGGTCAGGAGGCAACAGTTAGAACTGGACATGGAACAACAGACTGGTTCCAAATAGAAAAAGGAGTTCGTCAAGGCTGTATATTGTTACCCTGTATATTTAACTTATATGCAGAGTACATCATGAGAATCGCTGGACTGGAAGAAACACAAGCTGGAATCAAGATTGCTGGGAGAAATATCAATAACCTCAGATATGCAGACGACACCACTCTTATGGCAGAAAGTGAAGAGGAACTCAAAAGCCTCTTGATGAAAGTGAAAGTGGACAGTAAAAAAGTTGGCTTAAAGCTCAACATTCAGAAAACGAAGATCATGGCATCCAGTCCCACCACTTCATGGGAAATAGATGGGGAAACAGTGTCAGACTTTATTTTTCTGGGCTCCAAAATCACTGCAGATGGTGACTGCAGCCATGAAATTAAAAGACGCTTATCCTTGGAAGGAAAGTTATGACCAACCTAGATAGCATATTGAAAAGCAGAGACATTACTTTACCAACAAAAGTTCGTCTAGTCAAGGCTATGGTTTTTCCTGTGGTCATGTATGGATGTGAGAGTTGGACTGTGAAGAAGGCTGAGTGCTGAAGAATTGATGCTTTTGAACTGTGGTGTTGGAGAAGACTCTTGAGAGTCCCTTGGACTGAAAGGAGATCCAACCAGTCTATTCTGAAGGAAATCAGCCCTGGGATTTCTTTGGGAAGAATGATGCTAAAGCTGAAACTCCAGTACTTTGGCCACCTCATGCGAAGAGTTGACTCATTGGAAAAGACTCTGATGCTGGGAGGGATTAGGGGCAAGAGGAGAAGGGAACGACAGAGGATGAGATGGCTGGATGGCATCACTGACTCGATGGACGTGAGTCTGGGTGAACTCTGGGAGTTGGTGATGGACAGGGAGGCCTGGCGTGCTGCGATTCATGGGGTCTCAAAGAGTCGGACACGACTGAGCGACTGATCTGATCTGATCTGATATATAGATCTTTTGTTTCTTTAGGTAGATATATTCCTAAGTATTTTATTCTTTTCGTTGAGATGGTGAATGGAATTGTTTCCTTAATTTGTCTGTTTTCTCAGTGTATAGGGATGCAAGGGATTTCTGTGTGTTAATTTTATATCCTGCAACTTTACTATATTCATTGATTAGCTCTAGTAATTTTCTGGTGGAGTCTTTAGGGTTTTCTATGTAGAGGATCATCATCTGCAAACAGTGAGAGTTTTACTTCTTCTTTTCCAATCTGGATTTCTTTTATTTCTTTTTCTTCTCTGACTGCTGTAGCTAAAACTTCCAAAACTATTTTGAATAGTAGCGGTGAGAGTGGGCACCCTTATCTTGTTCCTGAGTTTAGGGGAAATGTTTTCAATTTTTCACCATTAAGGATAATGTTTGCTGTGGGTTTTGTCATATATAGCTTTTATTATATTGAGTTATGTTCCTTCTATAAATAGATATCAAAACCAGAATAGCTCAAAGGGAAACTATAATGAAGATTTTGGTGCCTAAAATAGGCCTTTCTAGTAATAAGCAGGGGTTCCAGATTCTGTTTTAACAAAATTCATTACAGTGTACACTTACACATTCCCTGGGTTAAATCCTGAGTAATCCTCTCATAAAATTTAGGTACTTAAACTCTACCAACTGTCACTAATCCTGAGAAAATGCATTACTAAATAGTAAACTAATATGAACATAGGAAGTCAAGAGATAACTGGACTAAAAGGCAAGTTTGGCCTTGGAGTACAAAATGAAGCAGGGCAAAAGCCAACAGAGTTTTGCCAAGAGAACTCACTGGTCGTAGCAAACACCCTCTTCCAATAATGCAAGAGATGACTCTAGACATGGACATCAACAGAGGGTCAATACCAAAATCAGATTGATTATATTCTTTGCAATGGAAACAGTGAGAGACTTTATTTTTTATACTCCAAAATCACTGTAGATGGTGACTGCAGCCATGAAATTAAAAGCTGCTTGCTCCTTGGAAGAAAAGTTATGGCCAACCTAGACAGTGTATTAAAAAGCAGAGATGTTATTTTGCCAACAAAATTCCATCTAGTCAAAGCTATGGTTTTTCTAGTAGTCATGTATGGATATGAGAGTTGGACTATAAAGAAAGGTGAGTGCTGAAGAATTGATGCTTTTGAACTGTGGTGTTGAAGAAGACTTTTTGAGAGTTCCTTGGATTGTGTGGAAATCCAGTCATTCAATCCTAAAGGAAGTAAATCCTGAATATTCATTGGAAGAACTGATGTTGAACCTGAAACTCCAATACTTTTGCCACCTGATGTGAGGGCTGACTCTTTGGAAACAACCCTGATGCTGGAAAAGATTGAATGTAGGAAGAGAAGGGGACAACAAAGGATAAGATGTTTAGATTTTATCCCAGACACAATGGATATGAGTTTGAGCAAGCTCTCGGAACAGTAAAGGACAGAGAAGCCTTGTGTAATGCAGTCCATGGGGTTGCAAGGAGTTGGCATGATTAAGTGACTGAAGAACAATGCACATAACTCTAGTAATCTTTGCAAAATATTGATTTTGAAATAATTCCAATGACCTCATTCAAGGCAAATATGGCCATATAATTTTATTTGACCAATTAAAATGTGAGCTGAATGTGTTATGTCACTTCTGGATGGCAATTTTAAGAGCTGGACAGTAGTTCATATTCTTTTTTCTTTATCTTGACAACTGTCAACTGAAAAAAATGAATAACCTAAAAGTTGAGAATTATAGCGGACAAAACTGAGGACTTAAGCCTGGGACACAGCATTTCAGATAATTCTGAAAAACTGACTGAAGGAGGCAACGTTGAAGCCTAGATACACAGGAGTTTCTGCAACAAAAGACCAGATATTTGTAACATTGAGATTATTGTTAATTAAAGATAACCTGTTATATCAAGTTAAGGGATTGTGTGTTTTTCTACCTATGGGAAGATCCAAGTGTCTGGGCTCACTGAAATCGTTCCTTTGATATGGACCTCTGCTATCTGGGGCCAGTATCCTGTGTTTTCTTATGAGTCTCCTTAGGGTGCACAGTGGGAGTGGTGGTGACTGGAGTGGTGGGCATTGTTCACATCCTGAGTTCTCTCAGGGCTCACCAGCCATTGGGCAGCTGTAATATGATGGCTGCAGCATCTTTTGTTAACTGATATGGCAGACAGTATTTTTCGTTCACAAAACCTGTGACATTTCAGATGTTGATTATCTCATTAGCCTCCTTCTCAGAAAGAAGAAAACAGATAGGACATCCTCCAGGCAGCCAGTAATGGACTTGAAGTATGAACAAGAAATTAACGTTTGTTTTCACTCAGCCCTCAAGACGTTAAGGATTACTTGTAACTGCAACATAGCTTGGTCTTCTTGACTAATACAATTGCAGACCAGAATCTCTCATGTCTTTTCTAAAACTATATGGGATTATAAATGGCCCTTTTCATATCTCATGTTAAATTTAACAGAAATTGCAATAAATTAAATATACTTTATGCAGTAATAATCTTCAAAAAGAACTGATATTTCTCTACATTATATGGTTCCCTAGTGATTACATAGTGCAGATCAGAGAACACAAGGGTGTTTCATGAAAGAAATAGCTTTCAGTCATCCAGATCAGTGAGAGTTGTGCATGGATCACAGAATGGAACTCAGCCCCATTAAAAACAGAAAGCAGTTTTAAGAACTGAAAAAACAAAGAGTGAATCCTTCAGACTGCAATCAATAGCTCCCATCAGCATTAGAAGCTCTGATGTGTTTGTGGCTAAAATACAAATTGCCTTTTATTGACTTCAGAGTGTAAGGAGTCTGCCTATAATGCAGGATTCCGGGTTCAATCCCTGGGTTGGGAAGAGCCCCTGGAGAAGGAAATGGCCACCCACTCCAGTATTCTTGCCTGGAAAATCCCATGAATGAAAGAGCCTGGCAGGCTACAGTCCATGGGGTCACAAAGAGTCGGACACAACTGAGCGACTTCACATCTTTTATTGACAGCAGTCTTTTTTTCAGTGACCACTACACTCTCTCCCGTATCTTAAATTTTGATGTTTAGAACAAACTGCTTGCAAAAAAATTCTTACCTTATCATCGATTTTTGAATTCATAGAGAATGTTGTAGAAAAACGTGGAATTACAATAACTTAGTATTCAAAAAATTTATTAATGTAAATTCAGGAATATGTTATGAAGGCATGAAACAATTATTACTTCTAAATATACCTATGTATCAGATAATAAATTATTTTAAGGATCTAATAAAAAAAATCTCTATATATGTACCTACATTTGTGACTTTTTAAAAAATCAGTTACCCTTAACAATGCATATAAAGCATGAATTTTCATTTGACTAGTAATTATGCCATTTCATTTTATTAAATTCAGCTATCTCAAGGTTAATTTAAAATCATCATTGCTAATTTAAAATCATCACTGCTTTCTTGAATTTTTCTAGGGAATTTCGTAGTTCAGGAAGTCAGCAATAATCTATTTTACATCATCTAGGTCAGGTACTTATCTTACCAAAGCAGGAGAAATCAGACCAAGGGGATTGAATCAAATAACTTAAAATGCTTAATATTCTAGCAGTCAGCTCCTAAGGAGCTCTGAGCATTAGAAATACACATTTAGCATTCTAAGACAACAGTTATAATTCTAAAAGCTGTCTCTGGATGAATCATATTTTAAATGAATGTATTCCAAATTAAAGTCAAAGACAGTTTTAATAAACATTTGGCTGTTTATTAACAATAAGATGAAGAATGCTACTCTCCCCTCATTGTTTTCTTCATGTTCTTTCATGATTCTTCTATGTCAATACAATGTTGTTGGCTTAAAGAATGCATAACAAAAACAAAATCTTTTATATGAACTTCAGCTTTGTATCTTTGTTGAAAGAGAGAGTTTTGGTCTTCATATCAATACTATAAATTTTATAGTATACATTTTTTCTTGTATCAATATATGAAACTATAGTGTACTAATGTACAGTGTTCTTCAAAAAATAACATGTGATTTTCCAAAAACTTAACTTTTCTGTTAAAAATGTTTTCCCTTATGTGGATCAAGTAATTTAAGTAGCCATTAAAAGGCAAAAAACTCTATATTCTACTTTCACTGACAAATCTAAGGATACTTTTAAGTAGATTGGCTGAGCATGTGAAATGGTTGGTTTCAAGGAATGTAACTACTGTATAGATATGGTGATATAGGAAGACAATGGCAGAGGTGGAACTCAAAACCAAGTTTCATTGCCACAGTACTGATAGCTTACAGTGAATTATGTCAGATTCCTGTTCTGAAAAAGAAGATTTAGCTTCCAGACCAGAGACCAGGCTTGACCACTCAGGGCTCTTGTGTGGCAGAAGTTTTATCAGTGAAAAAGGACAGACAAAGCTTCTGACATAGACATCAGAAGAGGGCAGAGAAAGCCCCACTGGCTAGTCTTAGCAAGGGAGCTATAAACTTTTTAAATTGTTTATTACAATAAATCAAAAGAATGTCTCAAGGTTGTAAAGATCTTACTAGACCCACTCCAACAATTCATATTTTAAGATGACAAGATTAGAACTAACAATAGAAAGATTTACCAAACCCACTCCCACAATTTACATTTTTAAAATAACAGGATTAGTCATAAGGTTTTCAAGGAGAAACTGTCCTCAAGCAGGATACATTGTTGTTAAATAATCCTTAGAGTTTAAGCTGAGTTGTTTGGTTGTGTAATCAGCTCCAGGCTTAAAAAACAAAACAAAACAAAACAAAACAAAAAAACTTTTCTGTGACTAAGACTAAGGAATATAAGAAAAAAAAGTTTGTCCTTTTCTCCTTGAGAATTCCAGAACCATCCCCCTCCTCCAGGACCCTGGACTTATCAACACATTAAAATTGACTCTCTCAGTACCATACTTCCCCAGCACATATTTGTAGTAGCAAAATGTGTCCTAGAATAAGATAGCAGAATTTCTAATGAAAATATTACTGAATCAGTGTTATTGTGAACATGAAGTGAAGTCACTCAGTCATGTCCAACTCTTTGCAACCCCATGGACTGTAGCCTACCAGGTTCCTCCATCCATGGGATTTTCCAGGCAAGAATACTGGAGTGGGTTTCATTTCCTTCTCCAGGGGAACTTCCTGACCCAGGGATCGAACCCATGTCTCCCGCATTGTAGGTAGACGCTTTACCATCTGAGCCACAAGACATTCCCTTATTGTGAACATAGTATGTGTTTTATTTATATTGATTATTTGATTTATTTAACCATGTATTATGCTAGAGTTACTTATCTCTCAGTCTATTTCTTACCTTATTATTTTTTTTTTTGCCCTATTTTAATAAAGCTAGAACTGAACTAACACAAATAGAAAGGCAAATAAATGAAAACTTGCTGGTAGCCATTGCAACTATATTACTATAGTTTCTGTCCGATGTCTGAAGAGTGGACTCAGGTAAAACCATAGCACCTGCTACTATATATAAAATATATAACTAATAAGAACCTACAGTATAACAGTATAGGAAACTTTAATGTATATGAAACTCTCCTCAATACTCCTTTGTGGCCTAAATGGGAAAATAATCTAATAAGAGTGTCTATGTGTATATGTATGGCTCATTCACTGTGCTATACACTGGAAACTAGCAGAACATTGTAAATCAATTATACTCCAATAGGAATTTTTAAAAGATAGTAAATTTTTCACACAGTTGGCATCTCACTTGAGCCAACCATGTATTCATTGGGTTAGGAAACCTCTAGAGCACTTAACAAAATGGTATGGGCATGAAGACTAGAGTCTTCTAGTTCCTACTAAGGCTCAGAAAAGAACTGTTTTTACCTGACTGAATAAGAAAGTATTACTATTCAGAAAAAAAGTGTCAATTTTGAGCACATCTTTGTCTTTATCACTAATATTTGTCTTCCAGAATAGATAAGGCCCTCATTGATTCATATCCTAGCTCTACAAACTACAGTAAATCTGTAAATGAAAATTTTGCATGCTCACTAAAAGTTTTGTATAGCTTTGGAGTGAATAACAGAAGCAAATAAAATTAAGAAGAGGTGGCAAGAATGCACAGAAGAACCATAGAAAAAAGGTCTTAATGACCTGGATTAACCACAATGCTGTGGTCATTCACCTAAAGCCAGACATCCTGGAGTATGAAGTCAAGTGGGGCTTAGGAAGCATTACTATGAACAAAGCTAGTATAAGGGATGGAATTTAACTGAGCTATTTAAAGTCCTAGAAGATGATGCTCTTAAAGTGCTGCACTCAATATGTCAGCAAGTTTGGAGAACTCAGCAGTGGCCACAGGTCTGGAAAATGTCAGTTTTCATTCCAATCCAAAAGAAGGGCAATGCCAAAGAATGTTCAAGCTACTGAAAAATTATGATCATTTTACTTGCTAGCAAGGTAATTCTCAAAATCCTTCAGGCTAACGTTCAACAGTACATGAATGGAGAACTTCCAGATGTACAAGCTGGATTTTATAAAGGCAGAGGAAACAGAGATCAAATTGCCAACATCCATTGGATCATAGAACAAGCAAGAGAATTCCAGGAAAATATCTGCTTCACTGACTACACTAAAGGCTTTGACTGTGGATCACAATAAACTGAGGAAAATTCTTTTTTTTTTTAACATAAATTTATTTATTTTAATTGGAGGTTAATTACTTTAAAATATTGTATTGGTTTTGCCATACATCAACATGAATCCACTACAGTGAGGAAAACTCTTAAACAGATGGGAATACTAAATCACTTTACCGGTCTCCTGAGAAACCTGTATGCAGGTCAAGAAGCAACAGTTAGAATGGGACATAGAACAACAGACTGGTTCCAAATAGGGAAAGGAATACATCAAGGCTGTATATTGTCACCCTGCTTATTTAACTTATATGCAGAGTAAATCATGCAAAATGCCAGGCTGTATGAAGCACAAGCTGGAATCAAGATTGCCAGGAGAAATATCAATAACCTCAGATATGCAGATGACACCACCCTAATGGCAGAAAGTGAAGAAGAACTAAAGAGCCTCTAGGTGAGAGTGAAAGAGTAAAATGAAAAAGCTGGCTTGAAACTCAACATTCAGAAAACTAAGTTCATGGCATCCAGTTCCATCACTTCATGGCAAATAGATGAGGCAACAATGGAAAATGACAGACTTCATTTTTTTCGGCTCCAAAATCACTGAAGATGGTGACTACAGCCATGAAATTAAAAGACACTTGCTCCTTGGAAGGAAAGTTATGACCAACCTAGACAGCATATTAAAAAGCAGAGACATTACTTTGCCAACAAAGGTCTGTCTAGCCAAGGCTATGGTTTTTCCTGTGGTCGTGTATGGATGTGAGAGTTGGACTATAAAGAAAGCTGAGCACCAAAGAATTGATGCTTTTGAACTGTGGTGTTGGAGAAGACTCTTGAGAGTCCCTTGGACTGCAAGGAGATCCAACCAGTCCATCCTAAAGGAAATCAGTCCTGAATATTCATTGGAAGGACTGATGTTGAACCTGAAACTCCAATGCTTTGGCAACCTGATGAGAAGAATTGAATAATTTGAAAAGACCCTGATGCTGGGAAAGATGGAAGGTAGGAGAAGAGGACGACAGAGGATGAGATGGCTGGATGGCATCACTGACTCAATGGACATGAATCTGAATCAACTCCAGGAGTTGGTGATGGACAGGGAGGACTGGGGTGCTGCAGTCCATGGGGTTGCAAAGAGTCAGACATGACTGAGCAACTGAATTGAACCGCAGAATACATCATGGAAAATTTCAGGCTGCATGAATCACAAACTGGAATCAAGATTGCTGGGAGAAATATTAACAATGTCAGATATGCAAATGATGTCATTATAATAGAAGAAAGGGAAGAGGACCTAAAGAGTCTCTTGATGAGGGTGAAAGTGTTAGTCGCTCAGTCATGTCTGACTCTATGACCCCGTGGACTGGAGCCCATAAGGCTCCTCTGTCCATGCGATTCCTGAGGCAAAAATACTGGAGTGGGTTGCCATTTCCTTCTCCAGGTTATCTTCCCAACCCAGGGATCGAGCTGGGGTCTCCTATATTGAAGGCAGATTCTTTACCATCTGAGCCTCAGTGATCAATGCCAAAAAAAAAAAAAAAAAATAGAGGAAAAGAAGAGAATGGGAAAGACTAGAGATGTCTTCAAGAAAATTTGTGAGACCAAGGGAACATTTCATGCAAAGATGGTCACAGTAAAGGACAGAAATGGTATGAATCTAACAGAAGCAGAAGATACTACGAAAAGGTGGCAAGAATACACCAAAGAACTATATAAAAGAGATCTTCATGACCCAGATAACCACTATGATGTGATCACTCACCTACACCCAGACATCCTGGCATGCGAAGTCAAGTGGACCTTAGGAAGCATCACTACCAACAAAGCCAGTTGAGGGGATGGAATTCCATTTGAGCTATTTCAAATCCTAAAAGATGATGTTGTTAATGTGCTGCACTCAATATGCCAGCAAATTTAGAAAATTCAGCAGTGGCACAGAACTGAAAAAGGTCAGTTTTCATTCCAATTCCAAAGAAAGTCAATGTCAAAGAGTGTTCAAACTACTGCACAATTGCACTCACCTCACATGCCAGCAAAATAATGCTCAAGATTCTCAAAGTGAGTCTTCCACAGTGTGCGAACCGTGAACTTCCAGATGTTCAAGCTAGATTTACAAAAGGCAGAGGAACCAGAGATAAAATTGCCAACATCCATTGGATCATAGAAAAAGCACGAGAGTTCCAGAGAAGTATCTACTTTTGCTTTACTGTCTATGCCAAAGTCTTTGACTGTGTGGATCACAACAAACTGTGGAAATTTCTTAAAGAGATGGGGATTCCAGACCACCTTACCTAACTACTGAGAAATCTATATGCAGATCAAGAAACAACAGGCAGAACTGGACACAGAACAGGAAACTGGTTCCAAATTGGGATAGGAGTATGTCACGGCTGTATATTGTGACCCTGATTATTTAAATTATATGCAAGGTGTATCATGCAAAATGCCGGGCTGGATGAACCACAAGCTGGAATCAAGATTCCTGGGAGTAACATCAAAAAGTTCAGATATGCATATGACACTACCTTTAAGAGCCTCTTGATGAAAGTGAAAGAGGAGAGTGAACAAGAAGGTTTGAAACTCAACATTCAAAAGTGAAGATCATGTCATCTGGTCCCATCACTTCATGGCAAATAGATGGGGAAACAATGGAAACAGTGACAGGCTTTATTTACTTGGGCTTTAAAATCACTGCAGATGATGACTACACCCATGAAATTAACAGATATTTGCTCCTTGGAAGAGAGCTATGTCGAAACTAGATAGCATATTAAAAAGCAGAGACATTACTTTGCCCACAAAAGTCCATTTAGTCAAGGCTATAGTTTTTCTAGTAGTCTTGTACGGATGTCAGAGTTGGACTAAAGAAGGTTGCATGCAGGAAAACTGATACTTTCAAAATTTGGTCCTGGAAAAGATTCCTGAGAGTCCCTTGGACTACAAGAAGATCAAACCAGTCAATCCTAAAGGAAATCAACCCCGTATATTCATTGGAAGGACTGATGCTGAACCTCCAATATATTTGCCACCTGATGTAAAGGGCTGACTTATTGGAAAAGACCCTGATGCCTGCATCAGAAAGACTGAAGGTAAAAGGAGAATATGGTGGCAGAGTATAAGATGCTTAGACAGCATCTCCAACTCACTAGACATGGGATTGGCACAAAATATGAGGGATCCTGGCATGCTTCATTCAGTCCATGGGGTTGAAAAGATTCAGACATGACTTTGTGATTGAACAACAATGGGGTAAAAAGTCATGAAATGAGGAGGAGGAAGATAATGATGAGAATGGTTATGAACTGTGTGTGTGCTTAATGGTTTCAAATTCTTTGTAATCCCAAGGACTGTAGCCTGCCACACTCTTCTGTCCATGGAATTTCCCAGGCAAGAATACTGGAGTGGGTTACCACTTCCTTTTGCAAGAGAACTTCCCAACCCAGGGATCAAACGTGTCTCCTATGTCTCCTAGCATTGGCAGGAGGATTCTTTCCCAGTGGGCCACTTGAGTTGTGGTTATGAACTAGCTGTCAGTTAAGTCAGTTCAGTCACTCAGTCATGTCCAACTCTATGTGACTCCATGGATTGATGCACGCCAGGCTTCCCTGTCCATCACCAACTCCCAAAGCCTACTAAAACTTATGTCCATGGAGTGGGTGATATTATCCAGCCATCTAATCCTCTATTTTTCCCTTCTTCTCCTGCTTTCAATCTTTCCCAGCATCAGGGTCTTTTCCAGTGAATCAGTTCTTCACATCAGGTGGCCAAAGTTTTGGAGCTTCAGCTTCAGCGTCAGTCCTTCCAATGAATACTCAGCACTGATTTCTTATAGGATTGACTGGCTAGATCTCTTTGCAGTCCAAAGAACTCTCAAGAGTCTTTTCCAGCATTACAGTTCAAAAGTATCAGTTTTTTGGTGCTCAGCTTTCTTTATAGTCCAACTCTCACATCCATACGTGACTGCTGAAAAAACCATAGCTTTGACTAGACAGACTTTTGTTGACAAAGTAATGTCTCTTCCTTCTACTATGCTGTATAGGTTGGTCATAACTTTTCTTCCAAGGAGTAAGCATCTTTAATTTCTTAGCTGTAGTCACTACCTGTTGTGATATTGGAGCCCAAGACAATAATGTCTGTCACTGTTTCCATTGTTTCCTCATCTATTTGCCATGAAGTGATGGGACTGGATGCCAACTTTTTCACTCTCATCTTTCACTTTCATCAAGAGGCTCTTTAGTTGTTGTTCACTTTCTGCCATAAGGGTGGTGTCATCTGAGTATCTGAAGTTATTGATATTTCTCCTGGGAATCTTGATTCCAGCTTGTGCTTTTTCCAGCCTGGCATTTCTCATGATGTACTCTGCATATAAGTTAAATAAGCAGAGTGATAATATACCACCTTGAAGCACTCCTTTCCTGATTTGGAATAAGTCTGTTGTTCCATGTCCAGTTCTAACCATTGTTTCTTGACCTGCATACATATTTCTCAGAAGGCAGGTAAGGTCATCCTGTATCCCCTTCTCTTGAAGAAATTTCCACAGTTTGTTGTGATCCACAGAGTCAAAGGCTTCAGAATAGTCAATAAAGCAGAAGTAGATGTTTTTCTGGAACTCTCTTGCTTTTTCTATGATCCAACGAATATTGGCAATTTTATCTCTGGTTCCTCTGTCTTTTCTAAATCCATCTTGAACATCTGGAAGTTCATGGTTCACATACTGTAGAAGACTTACTTTGAGAATCTTGAACATTACTTAGCTAGTGTGTGAGATGAGTGCAATCATGCAGTAATTTGAACACTCTTTGACATTGACTTTCTTTGGGATTGGAATGAAAACTGACCTTTTCCAGTCCTGTATCCACTGCTGAGTTTCCAAATTTGTTGGCATGTTGACTGCAGCACTTTCATAGCATCATCTTTTAGGATTTGAAATAGCTCAAATGGCATTCTATCACCTCCACTAGCTTTGTTCTTAGTGATGCTTCCTAAGTCCCAGTTGACTACACATTCCAGGATGTCTGACTCTAGGTAAGTGATAACACCTTTGTGGTTATCTGGGTCATTAAGATTGTTTTTTTTTAATAGTTCTCTGTGTATTTTTGCCACCTCTTCTTTATATCTTCTGCTTCTGTTTGCTACATACAATTTCTGTCCTTTTTTGTGCCTGTCTTTGTATGAATTGTTCCCTTGGTGTGACTAATTTTCTTGAAGAGATCTCTAGTCTTCCCCATTCTATTGCTTTCCTGTATTTCTTGGCATTAGTCACTGAGGAAGACTTTCTTATCTCTCCGTGCTATTCTTTGGAACGTTGGATTCAAATGGGTATTTATTTCCTTTAGTCCTTTGCCTTTCACTTTTATGCTTTTCTCAGCTATATGTAAGGCCTCCTCAGACAAACATTTTGCCTTTTGCATTTCTTTTTCTTTTTTTCTTTTTTATTTTTTTTAAATTTTATTTTATTTTTAAACTTTACAATATTGTATTAGTTTTGCCAAATATCGAAATGAATCCACCACAGGTATACCTGTGTTCCCCATCCTGAACCTTCCTCCCTCCTGCCTTCCCATACCCTCCCTCTGGGTCGTCCTAGTGCACCAGCCCCAAGCATCCAGTATCGTGCATCAAACTTGGACTGGCGACTCGTTTCA
>NW_011493583.1:186595-186975 GCF_000754665.1 Bison bison bison | reverse complement strand
CTGATCTATACATCAGTGTCTCTTTTGCTGTCTCGTACACAGGGTTATCGTTACCATCTTTCTAAATTCTACATATATGCGTTAGTATACTGTATTGGTGTTTTTCTTTCTGGCCCACTTCACTCTGTATAATAGGTTCCAGTTTCATCCATCTCATTAGAACTGATTCAAATGTATTCTTTTTAATGGCTGAGTAATACTCCATTGTGTATATGTACCACAGCTTTCTTATCCATTCATCTGCTGGTGGGCATCTAGGTTGCTTCCATGTCCTGGCTATTATAAACAGTGCTGCGATGAACATTGGGGTACACGTGTCTCTTTCCCTTCTGGTTTCCTCAGTGTGTATGCCCAGAAGTGGGATTGCTGGATCATAAGGC
>NW_011493583.1:181207-186495 GCF_000754665.1 Bison bison bison | reverse complement strand
TGGATCATAAGGCAGTTCTATTTCCAGTTTTTTAAGGAATCTCCACACTGTTCTCCATAGTGGCTGTACTAGTTTGCATTCCCACCAACAGTGTAAGAGAGTTCCCTTTTCTCCACACCCTCTCCAGCATCTATTGCTTGTAGACTTTTGGATCGCAGCCTTCAGAATGGGAGAAAATAATAGTAAATGAAGCAACTGACAAACAACTAATCTCAAAAATATACAAGCAACTCCTACAGCTCAACTCCAGAAAAATAAATGACCCAATCAAAAAAATGCATTTCTTTTTCTTACCGATGGTATTAATCACTGCCTCCTGTAAAATGTCATGAACCTCTGTCCATAGTTCTTCAGGCACTCTGTCTATCAGATCGAATCCCTTGAATCTATTTGTCACTTTCACTGTATAATCATAAGGGATTTGATTTAGGGCATATCTGAATTGTCTAGTGGTTTTCCACATTTTCTCCAATTTAAGGTTGAATTTGACAATAGTGAGTTCATGATCTGAGCCACAGTCAGTTCCTGGTCTTGTTTTTGCTGACTGTATAGAGCTTTTCCACATATGGCTGCATAGAATATAATCAATCTGATTTCAGTATTGACCATCTGGTGATGTCCATGTGTAGAGTCTTCTCTTGTGTTGTTATAGGGGGTGTTTGTTTTGACCATTGTGTTCTCTTGGCAAAACTCTGCTAACCTTCGTTTTGCTTCATTTTGTACTCCAAGGCCAAATTTACATGTTACTGCAAGTATCTCTTAACTTCCTACTTTTGCATTCCAGTCCTCTATAATAAAAAGGGCATCCTTTTTGAGTGTTAGTTCTAGAAGGTCTTGTAAGTCTTCATAGGACCGTTCAACTTCAACTTTTTCAGCATTAATGGTCAGGGCATAGACTTGGATTACTGTAATATTGAATGATGTGCCTTGGGAATGAATAAATAGATCATTCTGTCCTTTTTGAGATTGCACCCAAGTATTGCATTTCAGATTCTTGTTGACTATGATGGCTACTCCATTTCTTCTAAGGGATTCTTGGCCACAGTAGTAGATATAATGCTCACCTGAATTAAATTCTCTCATTCCAGTCCATTTTAGTTCACTGATTCCTAAAATGTCAATGTTCACTCTTGCCATTTCCTGTTTACCGCTTTCAATTTATTTGATTCATAGACCTAACGTTCCAGAGTCCTATGCAATATTGTTCTTTACAACATTGAACTTACTTCCATCACCAGTCACACCCTCAACTGGGCATTGTTTTTGCTTTGGTTCTGTCTCTTAATTCTTTCTTGTGTTAATTCTGCACTCTTCTCCAGTAGCATATTGGGCACCTACCCACCTGGGGTGTTCATCTTTTAGTATCATATCTTTTTGCTTTTTCATACTGTTCATGGGGTTCTGAGGGAAGAATACTGAAGTGATTTGTCATTGCCTTTTCCAATAGACCACTTTTGTCAGAATTCTCCACCATGACCCATCCATCTTGGGTAGCCCTACACGATATGGCTCATAGCTTCATTGAGTTAGACAAGACTGTGGTCCATGTGATCACTTTGATTAGTTTTCTGTGATTGTGATTTTCATTTTGTCTGCCCTCTGAAGGATAAGGATAAGAGCAACAGTAAGTATTAATAAAACTAATACTAACAGTATGTATTAATAAAACAAAAGGAATGCATAGGATTCACTTTGCTACAGAACATCAAGGAGTTTACCATCCTGAGGAGCATGCTTCATCAGTTATATAAAATGATATTGCTGTTAGTAGGCAAAGTGGTAATCTGTGGATGTCAGGTAGAACACAATGGCACAGTGCTATTGCTTAGCATGAAGAGAATTGTTTGTGAGAATGTCAGAGCCCTCGAGAAATATTTGAGTATACTTTCCAGAAGTACCTGGAGGTGACCCTAAGGTAAACTAAAATCTTATATTAAAAATGGGAACTTCCCTGGGGTCCAGTGGTTAAGACTCAGAGCTCTCAATTCAGGTGCTCTGGGTTCGATCCCTGAGTAAGCAGATAGATCTCACATGCCACAACTAAGAGTCCCAGTGCTGCCACTAAAGATCCTGCATGTTATAACTGAGACTTGATATAGCCTAATAGGTAAATAAATATTTTTAAAGGTACAAGTGAATGTTAGATGAATTAAATTATACTAAAACTGTGAATCTTTACTATTCATAAGTTGGAGTGGCCTGGAGAAACTTACATTGTATATGCAAGCTTTGTATATATTTTAGAAGCTACTGAAGGGCTTCTCTGGTTGTTCAGCTGAAAAAGAATCTGCCTGCAATGCAGGAGATCCCAGTTTGATTCCTGAGTTGGGAAGATCCCTCGGAGAAGGGATAAGCTACCCATTCCAGTATACTTGCCTGGAGAATGCCCATGGATACAGCAGCCAGGCAGGCTATAGTTCATGGGGTAATTGAATAACACAAAGAAGGAGGTAAAAATAAAGACACTTCTTTGTGATCTAAAAAAAAAAATATTCCAATCTTGGGACTGAAAGTTCATTACATTTTGCCATGGATGGGAGACAGCTATCCAATCATGCATTCACAAATATAAATTATTATAGCATGATAAAATTTGTAATGGCAATTACCATAGCTTGTAAGATTGATAAATCTATTATAAAGCCCTCCATTGTCCCTGAAAAAATATATTTTCATAAATTCGTACCTCAGTTGATAACCTTAACTTTTTCACCTTACACTTTGATTTGAAGTCTCGCAGTAATCTGGCAAATAACAAATTATATTAATTATATTAATATGTCTTTCTCAAATCCTATAAGCAATGTTGAGTGAAAGAAAAAAGATAAAACAAAGATATCCCATTTAAATATATGTTCCCTCCACATAAAGTATTTAAAAAGCAAAACTAAACTATGTATTTTTGAAGGCATGCATGGTTACTAAAACTATGCAGAAAAGCAAATTTATGATCATAGTTATCCTATGTGGGAAAAGAATGCTTACTGTGATCTTATAGAGTGTTGAAAATGTTCTCTTTTTTGGCTATTGTGACTATTTGTTAAAATGTAAATCCCTTGTGGCTCAGACAATAATCGATCCCTGGGTTAGGAAGATCCCCTGGAGAAGGGAATCACTACTCACTCTAATATTCTTGCCTGGAGAATTCCATGGACAGAGGAGGTTGGCGGGCTACAGTCCATGGGGTGTCAGAGTCAACACCATTGACAGAGTAACACTTTCACTTTTTCCCCTTCACTTTCCTGCATATGTTCTCTATTTCACAGTGAAAATATTTAAAATATTCTCCTTTCATCTTCTTTAAGCCAAATAAAGCATTTATGGGCTTGATAGTGATAGCACCCTACAATTTTGTGACAATGTATCTCACAAGATGTCAAAACAGCATACATAATGTCCTTGGCAAAGTTTTTTCATTTTCTTGCTTGATGTGCTTGTGTTTGAGTTCCCCAGGTTGTGCAGTGGCAAAGAATCTCCTTGCCAATGCAGAAGACACAAGAGATAAGTGTTTGATCCCTGGGTCAAGAAAGTCCCCCAGGAAGTATTCTTGCTTGAAAAGTTCCATGAACAGAAAAACCTGGTGGGCTAGTCTATAGGGTCACAAAGAGTTGGACACGACTGAGCACATACACTCCTGCATTAGTAGAATAATATTACTAATCAGTATTCTTTCAATTATTACATGAAGGCTGCTGCTGCTAAGTCACTTCAGTCGTGTCCGACTCCGTGCGACCCCATAGACGGCAGCCCACCAGGCTCCCCCGTCCCTGGGATTCTCCAGGCAAGAACAGTGGAGTGGGTTGCCATTTCCTTCTCCAATGCATGAACGTGAAAAGTCAAAATGAAGTCGCTCAGTCGTGTCCGACTCCAGCAATCCCATGGACTGCAGCCCACCAGGTTCCTCTGTCAATGGGATTTTCCAGGCAAAAGTACTGGAGTGGGGTGCCATTGCCTTCTCCGTACATGAAGGCTATCTATGCCCAAATAACTTATAAAGAGCTTCACAAAATATCCCTTTGACTTTTTAATCACAACCTCCCACTGTAATCACTGTAAAAGGAAGCTGAACTGGGTTTAACTGAGGCAAATCTTAGAGATGGGCTCCAGGGTGCATTTTCTATGCATCATCTTAATTTCAATGAAAACCTCTATGTTCTTGTTAAATATGGAAACTAGTAAAACATGCCTAAGAGATGTGCTGATAGAATTTCCCAACGGTCTATTAACACCTGGTGTTGCAAATCAGCCACTTTGATATTTATTTCTTCCTCTGCAGGTTTTGACTGCCATCTGTCAGTCAGATGTAGATTCAGTTCTCTGGGCAGCCCCATGTAGTGTCGGATTCATCTCTGGGGGTTGTCTCTCCCTTTCTAATGCACTCTGCTGCAGCCACTCTGGCAATATTTCTTTCTCTGGGGGCAGGAATCCTTCCAAGGTTTAAGGTAAGCCCAACTGGACTTATCTAAGATAGAGGGTCACTCATTCTTTCTGGCTGTCCAAATGTATGATAGGAAATAGCTTTTCTAACTCTAAAACTACATGTTCTTCCCACACCGGTGCCACCAGCCATCAGTTTCACATTCTCAGGCATCCAACCAAGATTCAAACTGCTGTGTCTGAATGAATAGACTTACAGAGTTCAAAAAGGCTACAGAGTACACCATTGTACATGTGTAAAGTACTTATAGAAGCAGCATGAGAATGAGGAAACAGCTCTTGTTCACAGACCTAAGGTTGACTTCCGGCCCTGCCACTTACTACTAGTAATTCAAGCAACTACTTCATGGGGTAAGTATTTATTGAAGATGCTGGGCATAGGGCATTGCATATAGTAAGTGCTCAATGACTGTGAGTTAGTATGTTACCATTACACTGAAAACTTCATATCTTATACAAAATATAGAGCAGCTATTTCCATTTTTATAAAAGTCCACAAAGAACATCATAAAGAAAACCAAAGCTTTATGAAATTTTAACTTCAACTAGGCAAACTCTGGCAAAACTTTGAAGAAAATTATCTACCCTTTCATTTTGCCCAGATGAACCTGAATTCTTGCCTTACCTACTCCCCCCTTGTTCATCATCTTTTAGCATCCAGTAATTTTCTAACATTTTCTATTTCTTTCCACCCCCCTCAGTTCACCAATTCCCTAGTATTTACATGTTTGTTAATAGTTTAATATTTTCTCAAGTTTTGAATTTTAATTATTTGTTTTTGTTCCTATGTAATGGTACTTACCCATTATTACTGCTAAAATGGAAGTTACTTAGGTTAATGAAAGAATCCA
>NW_011493583.1:146872-181107 GCF_000754665.1 Bison bison bison | reverse complement strand
TAAATTACCTAAGTAAAACATAGCTGAGTTATTAATTTTTGAGAAATTAAACAAAGAATGGGGGAATTTGAATTAAGAGTTTGTATAAATTTCTCTCCTCTTACACTGCAGTTCAGGATTAAAGGCAATTTCATAGAGCTGAGATTTGTTAGAAAATTCAGTTCAACTGAATTTCAACTGAAAACTTTTAATTCAAACTCTCCCATTCTTTGTCTAATTTCTCAAAAATTAATAACTCAGCTATATTTTACTTAGGTAATTTAACCAACTAGTCCACAGACATGGGATCCTGAATGTCAGTGGATTCTTTCATTAACCTAAGTAACTTCCATTTTAGCAGTAATAATGGGTAAGTACCATTACATAGGAACAAAAAAAAAAAATTAAAATTTAAAACTTGAGAAAATATTAAACTATTAACAAGCATGTAAATACTAGGGAATTGGTGAACTGAGGTGGCGGGGGGAGAAAATAGAGCAAGTTTGTCACAAAAGAAGAAAAAAAAATAAATGAAGCAAATGATGATTCTTGCCACACTATGATGTAGATTCCATAGAGGGAAGAAAATAAAAGATAATTGCTCAGAATAATTGGTCATTATGCTCACACTGATAGAAAATTACAGTTCAATCATTCTGGAAGAAAAAAATTATAATTTGATAACTCTTTTACATACAAAAGACTTTTATTACCATTTTCAAAGGCTTCAGGCAATATTTAATTCATAAGAATAATATAACTGATTGTTAATTCAAGAAATTTCAGCTAAAATAAGAGGAGGATTGTTAGCTCTGATTTCTACCTGTCAAAGGACTCCTGGCTTTCAAGGGGCCAGAATTGTAGAATTGACAGAATCTTTCTGCTTACTAAAAACAAGATGAATATGCTGGCTTTAAGAGGCTAATTTGATGGCCATGAAGTATATCTATGGCATCATAAATAATGGTTACAAACCAAAGCCCAGGAGGTAATAAAGTAGCCAAGATCTAAAATGAATAGAGAAGCTCAAGAGGTAACATCAGTATAACTAGTAATTATAATGGTGAGTTATTATAATATGAAAATAGCTTTGTTGTTGTTTAGTTGCCATGTCCAAATCTTTTGGAACATGAGC
The DNA here is from genome assembly GCF_000754665.1 of Bison bison bison. Classification (NCBI taxonomy): domain Eukaryota; kingdom Metazoa; phylum Chordata; class Mammalia; order Artiodactyla; family Bovidae; genus Bison; species Bison bison. The sequence goes on along the minus strand of NW_011493583.1, from coordinate 179,993 downwards.
TATAGCCCACCAGACTCCTCTGTCCATGGGATTTCCCAGGCAAGAATACAAGAGTAGGTTGCCATTTCCTTCTCCAATATATCTTCCTGACCCAAGGATCACACCTGCATCTCCTGCATTGCAGGCAGATTCTTTATGGCCAAGCCACTGGAGAAGCCCTGAAAATAGCATAGCTGGATACAAACAAAGACAGAAATTAAGCATATATAAAAGAGACAAGAGATAATTAGAGGTAAAACTATTAATCTTGTGTGCTCAGTGTCTGAAGTGAGCCAGGGACAGCTAGGAATTTGACTTCTACAGGAAACAGGACTTAAGAGTGCTTCTGGAGAAAAGGGAACCCTCTTATACTGTTGGTGGGAATGCAAACTAGCACAGCCACTATGGAGAACAGTGTGGAGATTCCTTAAACAACTGGGAATAGAACTGCCATATGACCCAGCAATCCCACTGCTAGGCATACACACCGAGGAAACCAGAAGGGAAAGAGACACGTGTATCGCAATGTTCATTGCAGCACTGTTTATAATAGCCAGGACATGGAAACAACCTAGATGTCCATCAGCAGATGAATGGATAAGAAAGCTGTGGTACATATACACAATAGAATATTACTCAGCCATTAAAAAGAATACATTTGAATCAGTTCTAATGAGGTGGATGAAACTGGAGCATATTATACAGTGTGAAGTAAGTCAGAAAGAAAAACACCATACAGTATACTAATGCATATATATGAAATTTAGAAAGATGGTAATGATAACCCTGTATGTGAGACAGCAAAAGAGACACAGATGTATTGAACAGTCTTTTGGACGCTGCGGGAGAGAGTGAGGGTGGGATGACATGGGAGAATGGCATTGAAACATGTAAATTATCATATGTGAAACGAATCTCCAGTCCAGGTTCAATGCATGATACAGGATGCTTGGAGCTGGTGCACTGGGATGACCCAGAGGGATGGGATGGGGAGAGAGTTGGGAGTGGGGTACAGGATGGGGAACACATGTACACCCATGGCTGATTCAAGTCAATGTATGGCAAAACCAATACAATATTGTAAAGAAAAAAAAAAAGAGTGCTTCCTTGTATGGGGAGGAAAGCCTGGGTTACTAGCTAAATCCACAAAGTAAAGTGAAGCATTCCATCTCCTAGAAGTATCCTGAAATCAAATTTCTGTTTTAAACTATAACTAGGAGTCTCTGGAATATAAAGACATAGTGTTTATATTCCAGAACCAAGCCAAGTTACCAACTAGATTTGTGAATGAATCTACATCTTCGTATCATCCAAGGGCATCATTACTTAAAATGCCTTTAAAAGACTGTGTTGTGAACTAAGGACTGCTAGAGAGAATGGAAGAACTTAACCAAGGGGAAGGAAGGAAAGAGGAAGGATTAGAGGAAAGGAAAGAAGCAATAGAGCAAAAGAAAAACAAACAAATAAACAATGCAGTTAAAGTGAAGCTTCAACACTAAAATTCCAAGGAACAGGAAGAAACTTTTTTTTTTTTTTTAATTAAAATTAAAGCTATGGTAAAAAGATAGATGACAGAGTGGGCATAAAATAAATTTTTTTTTAATAGTTAAAGCTTGATAACATCTAGATTGTGTTTCTGATGATGACAAAAGTAGTGAATTATTTTTCACATTGTAATAAATATTTATAGCTATGTATGTAGGATTTTGAAGAATAACCATTCAGTAACATATTTTATAGTTTATAATAAAAATGTAGAGGATAGAAGAAAAGGATGTATGGAAAACAAAATTGTAGAAAAGTCAGGAAAGAAGAAAAACATAAAGGGGGTGGGTAAATAGAAAGCAAAAATTATAAATATGGCAAAAATTCTAAAGATATCAGAAATCCAAAATAGTATAATTATTCAATCACTGATTGGACAAAGATAAAATTTGCCTTACAGTTCATTTGCAAGAGAGAAATATAAATCATAATGAAGAAGTTTCAAAATAAAGAAAATATCTAAGGTGGACAAAATAGCAAATCGAATATTTCATCCAAAAAATCAATAATTTTTAATTAGTAAATGATTTATAAAATCTGATGTAGCAAAAATATTTTAGGACAAAAATAAAGCTCAAGGCAAAATATTGGAAATTGAGAAACAATATTACATAATAATAAAAAAAGCAATAGGCTAAGAAAATAAAATAATAAACAATAATATGCTTTACCTGATTTTAAAATGTCACTCTACAGATCATTAAGAAGTTTCAAGGGAGAAAAATTATAGCTACAAAGCTAAGAGATCAAACAGTCAATAATAAAATCATCAGTGATGCATAGATGGACACCTCCAAGTGTGATATTCTAAAAAAATACAATTCTTATAATGTATTCAGGCTAGTTTTTGTTGTTGTTTAATCATTGAGTCATGTCAAACTCTTTTGCAACCCCATAATTGTAGACTGCCAGGTTCCTCTGTCCATGGGATTTCCCAGGCAAGAATATTAGAATGGGTTGCCATTTCTTCTCCAGGGGATCTTCTTGACCCAGTGATTGAACTCCTGCTGAACTGCATCTAATTCTAGTACTGAGAAAGCTTTATATAGACCCAAAATAAAAGGTATTCTTAACTATATCAATATTGTTGGAGCAAAAAAAGCTGGGTGAAACTTTAAAAGTTAAAATAGAGACATGACACTTAGAGGCAGGATCTTGTGTGTTGGTTTGAAAACTGACTCCTGAATGAATACAAATGGGAGGAAGAGACTAAAGAGGCAGACCACCCAAGATTGATAGGTCGAAGGTTTAACAAGCAAGAAAACTTATATTTTATACTTGTCTTGGGTGGCCATAAGATGAGCAGATCTGTGCAACTGCATGCCCGAATCTTAAAAGTTTCTACACAGGTCTGCATATACCATTCAGATGGTCTCAACAACACAGTACTCTCTATAAGTCTGCATCCTTAAAACAGCTCTTACTGTGGGCAGAACATACATTCTAAAGACAGGGGAGAGAGTGAGGAGGCTTCCAATTGCCCAGGTCCAGCTCATGGGTCAACTAACAATCATATCTTTTTAATGATGTATTTGAAAATTGCATACTAGGGGAAATCAAATACAATGAAATACATTGAGACAAGTGACAAAACTGAAATATGAATAATATATTTCAGTTCAGTTCAGTCGCTCAGTCGTGTCCGACTATTGCGACCCCATGAATCGCAACACACCAGGCCTCCCTGTCCATCACCATCTCCCGGAGTTCACCCAAACTCACGTCCATCGAGTCAGTGATGCCATCCAGCCATCTCATCCTCTGTCGTCCCCTTCTCCTCCTGCCCCCAATCCCTCCCAGCATCAGACTCTTTTCCAATGAGTCAACTCTTCGCATGAGGTGGCCAAAGTACTGGAGTTTCAGCTTTAGCATATTTAATATAATGTAAATATATAACAATACAAATTAATATAAAAATTGTGTATCATTTTTAAATTCAGTGCAGTTGATAACTCAGGTTATATAAAACAAACTCAGGTGAGCTGTGAACTCCTGAGTCACATGAATTATTGTTCCTTCAAACTATTAAGTTTTGAGTTTTTTGTTGTGTAGCAGTATTTAATTTGTATACTTAACTTTCCTTATGTTAGTTATTAGATCACCACTTCATCTACACTTATAGAAGTTTCATGCTTACTAATGATGAGAAGATTCATTTTTTTTCAATTTATGTAATTATTCAACAAACATTCATTAAGCACCTACTACATGTTAGCCGTTTCTCTAAGACCTTGAGACATGGTGAAAAAAAAAAGTGCTTCTTTCTCCTGGGCAATGAGCAAGGTTGTTTATTACTAAAATACTGCATATGATTCCCCTAAGGAAATACCCCCTACAAAAGTAAGGTTGTGTTAAGTGTTGTGTGGCTTTGGGGTTATATGGCTTACTGAAAGTCAGATAATACTCAGTAGATAAAGGCTTGATCATAAATATGTCTCTACTGGAGGAAAAACACGGTAATTAAGGGTTAGAATGATGATAATCAGAATGAAAAAAAATAGTCTCCAATATTTTGTTTCTTACCGCCCCCCACCCCCGAGAGATGAGAATAGTGTCTGAATTGACTAAATGGTTCCATATTGCATTTCATTGATGTCTTTACTCAACCCTGCCTTTTGTCTGTTACACTATTTTTGAAAAATACTGCATCAATTCTATTGTAAAATTCCTTCATTGTGAATTTTGTCGACTGCATACTCAGGGTGTTATTTAACATGTTCCTGTGCCTCTTGTGTTTTCTGTAAACCAGATGTTAGATGGGGAAGTTTAGATTTAATTAATTTCAATTTTCTGGCAATGCATTAAAATTGCCAAAAGAGTTGTTTATTTTAATAATGAAGAAACTTGCCCATTTCCAAAAGCACTATTCATGAAGCCCATACGTATATGTGTGTGTGTGTGTGTGTGTGTGTGTGTGTAGGATTGAACCCAAGTCTCTTACATCTTCTGCATTGGCAGGCAGGTTCTTTACCACTAGTGCCACCTGGGAAGCCTATCTGTATGTGTGTGTGTGTGTGTGTGTGTGTGTGTATTTGACAATTTCTTATACACCTAGTTTCCTAATAAGCTTCTCCCCGATGAAGATAATGGCAATCATACTGCTAGTGTTATACATGTCCCTCAGTGGAAAAACTTCAAACATAAACAAAACTAAAACAAATAGGACAATGAACCTCCATGTAGTCATTACCAAGCTATAAAAAAAAAAACAAAAAAAATCCACAGACTTGTTTTATGCTTCTAAACTGGGGTGTTTTGAGCTTAATTCTAAGATAGCGTAACTCCAGTAATATTTTTTACCTGGAAGTAAAATATAAGTAATTGATACAATTAAGTATGCTGCCAGAATTCAAATTTTCCCTTTTTTTTTTCCCAAATTTCTTTGTTCGTGTTCATGTACTAGCATTTAGCTAAGTCTCTGCTTAACAAATGTTTCTTTCTTCTTTTTTCTGTTTTAATTAAGCTATTCAACTTAGATCATTTTTCCTATAGTGTTCTTATATTCTGAATTTTACTAATTACATGCTTGGAGTATCATTTTATATGTTCTACCATCCTTGCATTTTCTCTAAACTGTGAGATTTACATTTAGTCTATTTGTTTCCGTTTTTATTTCCTTCTTTCTTTTCTTTTTGGTATACTATGGCATACTGGTGTTATGTATATCAATCAGTTCAGTTCAATTCAGTCACTCAATCGTGTCTGACTTTGCGATCACATGGACTGTAGCATACCAGGCCTCCCTGTGCATCACCAACTTCTGGAGCTTCCTCAAACTCATGTCCATTGAGTCCGTGATGCCATCCAACCATCTCATCCTCTGTCATCCCCTTCTCCTCCTGCCTTCAATCTTTCCCAGCATCAGAGTCTTTTCAAATAAGTCAGTTCTTCACATCAGATGGCCAAATTATTGGAGTTTCAGCTTCAGAATCAGTCCTTCCAATCAGTTCAGGACTGATTTCCTTTAGGATGGACTGGTTGGATCTCCTTGCAGTCCAAGGGACTCTCAAGTGTTTTCTCCAACACCACAGTTCAAAAGCATCAGTTCTTTGGTCCTCAGCTTTCTTCACAGTCCAACTCTCACATCCATACATGACTACTGGAAAAACCATAGCCTTGACTAGACAAACCTTTGTTTGCAAAGTAATATCTCTTCTTTTTAATATGCTATCTAGGTTGATCATAACTTTCCTTCCAAGGAGTAAGCGTCTTTTAACTTCATGGCTGCAATCACCATCTGCAGCGATTTTGGAGCCAAAAAAAAATAAAGTCTGACACTGTTTCCACTGTTTCTCCATCTATTTCCCATGAAGTGATGGAACCAGATGCTATGATCTTCGTTTTCTGAATTTTGAACTTTAAGCCAACTTTTTCACTCTCCTCTTTCACTTTCATCAAGAGACTCTTTAGTTCTTCACTTTCTACCATTAAGGTGGTGTCATCTGCATATATGAGGTTATTGATATTTCTCCCAGCAATCTTGATTCCAGCTTGTGTTTCATCCAGCTCAGCAATTCTCATGATTTACTCTGCATATACGTTAAATAAGCAGGGTGACAATATACAGCCTTGACATATTCCTTTCCCTATTTGGAACTAGTCTGTTGTTCCATGTCCAGTTCTAACTGTTGCTTCCTGACCTGCATACAGATTTCTCAAGAGGCAGGTCAGGTGGTCTGGTATTCCCATCTCTTTCAGAATTTTCCAGAGTTTATTGTGATCCACACAGTCAAAGGCTTTGGCATAGTCAATAAAGCAGAAATAAATGTTTTTCTGGAGCTCTCTTGCTTTTTTGATAATCCAGTGGATGTTGGCAATTTGATAAATATTATCTAGTTGTTTCACTTCTTTGTGATATCAATGCCCATTGATGACTGTTGTCTCATTTCATTATTCAATTATATGTTAAAATAGATTACATTACAATTATATTTATGCCAGTTTTATCAATTGCAGAGAATTGCAATGACAAATTGCATGTTCATCTTCTATGGGGTACTGCTCAGATTACACTTCCATGATTCATCTAGAAAAGTAGAATCTGGCTACTTACAGCTTCCCAAAATTTTACTTTATTTATTCTGCATAGATTCTGTCAGACAATGAATCAATCATTAACACATATTAAGTACAGGTATACTTCATTTTTACTGTGCTTTGCTTTATTATGCTTTACAGATATTGTATATTTTACAAATTAAATATTTGTGGCCACGATACATGTAGCAAGTCTGTCATCACCAGTTTTCCAAAAACATTATTTTTTTTTAAATAAGGTATGTACATGGTGTTTAAAAACATGATGCTTTTGCATACTTAATAGACTACAGTGTAACATAAATTTTATGTGCACTGGGAAGCCAAAAATGTGCAATTTGCACTATTGCAATACTCATTCGATTGCAGTCCTCTGGAACTTGAGCCCTCAATATCACCAAGAAATGCCTGTATTTAATATAGTCCAAGTTCTCTTCTAGTTTATGAGGATTCATCAGGGAACAAGAGAGACAAAGTTCCTTCCTTTATGTACTTCATATCCTAATTAGGGAATGATTTAAAATGAGAAATTCAACAAATTTTCATTTTGTTAAACACTGAGAGAAAATGTTGTGTTATTGATTAGTATGAGAGTTCACCTTGTAAAAGGTGGTGCTTTCCCCCCAATTATCTTCTTGAACTTTGCCCTAATTTCTGAATACCACGGACTGAAAATGGAAAATCCAGTCTTGGTTTAAAATAAAATTAAAAAAAAAAAACAAAAACAGAAAACCAAAAAAAAAAAAAAAAAAAAAAAAATTAATTTTTAAAAAAGTAGTCAGTTTTGGTATAGAATGAAAAGAGGAAAGTTGGGGTGATGTGTTTCTTATACCCAAATTTACTTCTCTGACATTCATCCTTATGATTTTAAGATCAATAACATTCTTCTTTTCAAAATTCTAGATTCTAACAAATAAATTAGAGGGTAAGAAAATTGATTTAATTCAGTAAGCTCTATGAGACCAGTTACAACAGCAAAATATATAAAATAATTGAGCATGTTCTCTAAAAAAATAAACAACATTGCATGTATGCATGTGTTATTAATATTACATGCAATGCTTGTGAAGTGAGAGGCATCTCCCTCATGCAAAAAACAAACACACACAAAAAAAGAAATAATGAAATCAAGTCTAATTTTAACTCTTTCCCATCACTCAGAACCACTCAAAATCCACAGGGATCCATTTCTTGAAATACAGGAGAAAGATAAGATGGGAAGTTCAACAAGAATGGAAGTGGAGATTTGGGAGTTTATTTTTGAAGAATCAAAATATAATTAGAGAGATTTGAAAAATAATTGAGAAAAATGTTTTCTCATAGCTCAATTCCTTTAAGCTCCATAAGTATGAGGGTTCTCCAGAGAAACAGAATCAATAGACTATATAGAGATATGTATGAGTGGAGATTTAAAATAAAATTGACTTATATGGTTACGGAGGTTGTCTCAATTATGATGTGGAATGCCTCCATTCAGCTGAGAAGATGTTGGGTAAAAATAGTAAATATCTATCTAAAACGTCTTTGTGCCCAGGGCTTTACTGTAAAATCAGTTTGCCATTTTTGACCTTGAAATGTGCCTCTGCACTGAGTCGGGGTTACTTCCTTGACCTTGGTTGGGGGGGAAGTGAGTGTTGGAGTTATTCTGGAGGCAATTAGGGCAAGTTTCAAACACCTCTTTAAGGTTGTCATTCAATGACTCAGTCATGTCTTACTCTGTGACCCCACGGACTCCAGCATGCCAGGGTTCCCTGCCCTTCTGTATGTCCAAGAGTTTGCTCAACTCATGCCATCTAACCATCTTATCCTCTGTTGCCCCCTTCTCCTCCAGCCTTCAATCTTTCCCAGAATCAGGGTCTTTTACAATGAGTTGACTTTTCCCATGGGTGGCCAAACTATTGAAGCTTCAGCTTCAGCATCAGTTCTTTCAATGAATATTCAGAATTTATTTCCTTTAGGATTGACTGGTTTGATCTCCTTGCTGTCCAAGAGACTCAAGACTTCTCCAGCACTGCAGTTTCAAAGCATCCATTCTTTGGTGCTCAGACCTCTTTATGGTCCAACTCTCTTTATGATCCACTACTGGAGTGGGTTGTCATTTCCTCCTCCAGGGGATCTTCCCAACTCAGAGATCAAACCCATGTCTCTTGTGTCACCTACATTGGCAGGGAGGTCCTTTGCCACTAGCACCACATGGGAATCTCAGTGGTAATTGGGAGTAGTCATGGATTTGTTGAATTATTGATAACAACTGACATAGAGCCTCCTGCCTGTAATGTGTGCTCTGGTGATCTTCTCTGAGGGCTTGGAGTGCCATGACTGATGGGAAGAACTGCTGCCCATGACTATTAACAATCCACTATGGGTATTCTGGGGTAACTGCATTTCAAAGTGAGTGCAATAAAGTAACTGCATTTCAAAACCTTTTTCCTTTCTTCTAGTGTATATATGGAAGTGTAGGAGTTAGGGTCTGGGGGAGCCAGTAAGAGTGGCATTTGAAGTCTGATCCCATCCTCTGTTACTTGTTTAGCTGCCATATCTGCTCTGTTAGTTCCTCATTATTTCTGTTTCTCCATTTTGTTGGCCTCTAATGAATAACTTCCACATCCTTTGGCAGAAGTATTGCTTCTGAAAGCTGCATAATTTCCTCCCCATTATTAATCTTTTTATTCCCTGGGGTCAGCAATCCTCTTTCCTTCCTATTGGCCCCAAGGGCCTGTAGGATTGAATAGGCACATTTATAGTCAGTGTAAATATTGACAACTTTTCCTTTCCCTAGTTCTACTGCTCTGATTAAGGCAATTAATTTGGCATTCTGGGCAGAATAGCCTGAGGACACAGCTTTAGCTTCCACCTCTTCTGTGATGGAAATCTACAGCAATATAAACAGCCTTTTCTCTCTTTCACAAAACTACTCTCACCAATGAACCATTTCAATTATGCATTCTCACTATAGATTTTTAGGTCAGGCTGCTGGAGTATATTTGTTTCATAACTTCTTTACACTTATAAGTTAATTTTGGACCTGTCTGAGGTAGAAAGTAGACAGTGTTAAGGATATTACAGAGCCTTAGAGTCACAGATGTGTTGTCCAGAAGCATAACTTGGACCAGGGGATAATTAATCTGCAACCATCCTTTCCTTTAAAAGGGGTTGGAAGTGGTAGTGATACAAAAAAATGTGCCTTCTGTGTCCTGATGCCATTTGAATCACAGAGTTTGGGTGAAGTAGAAAAGAATAGCTTTAATTGTCTTCCAGACAAAGGAAGACACATTAGACTCATGTCTTGAGGTGGCTCAGATGGTTAACAATCCACCTGCACTGCAGGAGACATGGGTTCAATCCCTGGGTTGGGCAGATGCCCTGGAAGAGGGCATAGCAACCTACTCCAGTATTCTTGCCTGGAGAATTCCCATGGACAGAGGAGCCTGGAGGGCTACAGTCCATGAGATTGCAAAGAGTCAGACATGACTGAGCAACTAAGCACACAGCACAACTGGTAAGGATTCGGTCAGTTCAGTTCAGTCACTCGGTTGTATCCAACTCTGCAACCCCACTGACTGCAGTACACCAGGCCTCCCTGTCTATCACCAACTACCGGAGTTTACTCAAACTCATGTCCATCGGGTTGATGGTGCCATCCAACAGCCATATCATCCTCTGTCATCTCCTACTCTTACTGCCTTTGATCTTTCCCAGCATCAGGGTCTTTTCAAATGAGGCAGTTCTTTTCATCAGGTGGCCAAATTATTGGAGCTTCAGCTTCAGCATCAGTCCTTCCAATGAATATTAAGGACTGATTTCCTTTAGGATTGACTGGTTTGATCTTGCAGTCCAAGGTATTCTCAAGAGCCTTCTCCAACACCAGAGTTCAAATGCATCAATTCTTTGGCACTCAGCTTTATTTATAGTCCAACTCTCACATCCATACATGACTACTGAAAAAACCATAGCTTTGACTAGATGGACTTTGTTGGCAAAGTAATGTCTCTGCTTTTTAATATACTGTCTAGTTTGGTCATAGCTTTTCTTCCAATGAGCAAGCATCTTTTAATTTCATGGCTGTAGTCACCATCCACCCTGATATTGGAACCACCCAAAAATAAAGTCTGTCACTATTTCCACTGTTTCCCCACCTATTTTCCATGAAGTGATGGGGGCAATGGCACCCCACTCCAGTACTCTTGCCTGGAAAATCCCATGGATGGAGGAGCCTGGTAGGCTGCAGTCCATGGGGTTGTTAAGAGTCAGACATGACTGAGCAACTTCACTTTCACTTTTCACTTTCATGTATTGGAGAGGGAAATGGCAACCCACTCCATTGTTCTTGCCTGGAGAATCCCAGGGATGGGGGAGCCTTATGGGCTGCCGTCTGTGGGGTTGCACAGAATTGGACACGACTGAAGCAACTTAGCAGCAGCAGCAGACGGGACCAGAAGCCATGATTTAGTATTCTGAATGTTGAGTTTTTAAGCCAACTTTTTCACTCACTTTCACTTTCATCAAGAGGCTCCTTAGTTCTCCTTCACTTTCTACCATAGGTGTGGTGTAATCTGTGTACCTGAAGTTCTTCATATTTCTCCTGGTAATCTTGATTCCAACCTGTGCCTCATCCAGCCTGGCATTTCACATGATGTACTCTGCATATAAGTAAAATAAGCAAGATGACAATATACAGCCTTGACATATTCCTTTCCAAATTTGGAACCAGTCTGTTGTCTCATATCTGGTTCTAATTGTTGCTTCTTGACCTGCATATAGATTTCTTAGGAGGTAGGTATGGTGGTCTGGTATTCCCACCTCTTTAAGAATTTTCCACAAATTGTTGTGATCCACACAATCAAAGGCTTTGGCATAGTCAATAAGGCAGAAGTAAATGCTTTTCTGGAACTCTCTTGTTTTTTTCTATGGTCCAGCAGATGTTCGCATTTTGATCTCTGGTTCCTATGCATTTTCTAAATCCAGCTTGAACATCTGGAAATTCATGGTTCACATACTGTTGAAGCCTGGCTTGGAGAATTTTGAGCATTACTTTGCCTATGTGTGAGATGAGTGCCATTGTGTGGTAGTTTGAACATTCTTTGGCATTTCCCTTCTTTGGGATTGGAATGAAAACTTACCTTTTCCAGTCCTGTGGCCACTGCTGAGTTTTCCAAATTTGCTGGAATATTGAGGGAAGCACTTCACAGTATCATCTTTTAGAATTTGAAATAGTTCAGCTGGAATTCCATCACCTCCGCTACCTTTGTTCATAGTGCTGCTTCCTAAGGCCCACTTGATTTCACATGCCAGGATGTCTCACTCTAGGTGAGTGATCACATCATTGTGATTATCTGTGTCATGAAGATCATTTTTGTATAGTTTTTCTGTGTTCTTGCTACCTCTTCTTAATATCATCTGCTTCTGTTAGGTCCATACCATTTCTGTCCTTTATTGTGCCCATCCTTGCATGAAATCTTCACTTGGTATCTCAAATTTTCTGGAAGAGATCTCTAGTATTTCCCATTTTATTGCTTTCTTCTATTTCTTTGCACTGAGGAAGGTTTTCTTATCGCTCCTTGCTATCCTTTGGAACCCTGCTTTCAAATGGGTATATCTTTCTTTTTCTCTTTTGCCTTTAGCTTCTCTTCTTTTCTTAGCTATTTTTAAGACCTCCTCAGACAACAATTTTTCCTTTTTGCTTTTCTTTTACTTGATGATGGTCTTGATCATTGCCTTCTATACAGTGTCACAAACCTTTATCCATAGTTCTTCAGGCATGAAGTTCTTCAGATTTTGCACGCACATTCTACCCACTGGAGGGAGATTTGGGTTTTTTGTATGAAATTTTACATCCTCTCTTTGCCAGATGACTTAAGGTGTTAACTATATTATATTCAGAAAGCTCTTAGGTGGGGCTGATGATTAGAATGTCATCCTCGTATTGAAGTTTAGTTCCCTGTTATAACTCAAGGTCACCATGATCCTCAGCAAAAACTTTTCTAAAAATGTTGGCAATGTTTTTAAATCCCTAGGGCAGAACTGTCTAGTACAACTGTTGTTTTCCCCTACTATCTGATCCTGCCATCCAAAAGCAAAAAAACGTATTAAGATTCCAGAGCTAAGAGCACACAAGAGAAGGCATCTTTTAAATCTAACACGGAATACCAGATTCTCCCAGGGTTTAGAGTAGAGAAAAGGGTGTAACTGTTGGGCACCACTGGGTGAATCCTTAGTAGCTTTATTTACAGCTCAAGGAAGCTGAGTCAGCTGATATTTCTGTCTCTTTTTTTTTTAATTGGCAAGATATGAGGGTTGCAAGGGGACTGACAGGGTCTAAGAAGCCCTTGTTTGAGTAAGCTTTCTACATTAGGCTCAATGTCTAGCTAAAAGGGCTGTTGACTGAAGAAAAATGAAGAACCTACAAGTTAAGAGTCATGTTTTATTGCACAGACATTCTAATTTTTATGACTTCAAGTCTTTGAGCCAGCATCTCAGATAGCACTGAGAAAACTACTCTGAGGAGGCAAGAGGGGAGCTAGGATATCTAGTTTTTGCAACAAAGGACAGGTAGTCAGAATGTCAAAATGTTATTGTGAATAAAGAAAACAAGATACCTGAAGTTAAGGAATCTAGTGTCTTTCTATGTATGAAGATGTAAGAGTCTGGGCTCACTGATTTATTATTCTTTTGATATGAATCTCAGCTATCTGGGGCCAGTATTCTGTGTTTTCTCATCTTTAGTTTACTCAAGCTACACCACTGTGGGTGGCTGCAGTCTGAGAACTGCTAGATGGCAGGCATTCCTTGCTTCCATCCTGAGTTCCCTTAAGGCAATTGCCGATGCTGTGACATTCTTTTTTTATTGATATGGCAGGCAGCATTCTTAGTCCACAGGGTATTGCTTTATATTTGGGTGACTGGAGTTAGGTCAAAGCTTGACTAGGGGGATCTCCTGTCTCTGCCTACTGTTCATTTGCCCATATTGAGGGATTAAATCCCTTCAAGGTTAATCAGGCCATTATCCTTCACAGAGAGTGGCAGCAATAGGGCTACATAATGGAAAAGAGTCTTAGGTATATAGATGGTAAGGTTTTTGTCTCTGAGATAAATTGTAGATCCCAATTTATATAGTAAGTCTCTTCTTCTTAGCAGAATTCAACATTCTGGAAACATATAAGAAAGACTGAGATAATATTTTCCCTTTCAAATCACACTCAAGTTGCTCTATAAAGTTGCGCTCCTGTGGCTTTCCTTTCACTCCCACTATCTTATATTTAACATTGGTCATTCTGCCTTGTTAGTGCCCCTGTGTCCACTAAAAAGTCAATCTTTTTATCCCTAATGATCAGGGTGAGCCTAGGTTCCTTGGGGGTATGTCCAGGGCTCTCCTAGGAACCCTGGGTCACTTCAGCTCTCTTCTTTGATGTGTGCAACCAGTGATGATGGGTCAGGACATAACAGTCTGCTTAATTTCTTTCTCAGACATTTGGGGCATTCCCCTTTCCAATGACCCTCCTCTGTGCAGTGTGCACATTGGCTTCAAGACTTTCTCTCCACTGTGCAGGTGGTCTTTGAAACCCCGGGCAGTTTATCCATATTACTGGTTTCCTTCAGGACAGGTGGCATGAGGGGAGGTCATCCCTGGGAGGTCAACTCAACCTGAATTGCTAAAGCCAGAATACTGGCAATTGGTTCTGCTCGTCTATCTTCCTTTGCATCAGGCTCCAGATACTGGTTGTTGAACATGTGAAATGTTGACTACACCAGCTGGGAAGTGGCATGGTAGGCCCTATCTCCAATGTTTGTATATTGAATAATTTTTTCCTAATGTCTGGGAAACTCTGGGAAGTTAAATGAGACTTAAGAATGGCTTGGCCTTCCACTTACTCTGGGTTCACATTTGTATACACCTGGAGACACTCCCTTAGACACTCAAGGGAGGTCCAGGAACTGTCCTTCCATCTCTGGATGACTTTCTGAAACCTACTTCCGTTTGTGAATTTCTTCCCCGTTGGCTGAATGTCCTTATGAATCAAATCCCTGAAGTGTGTGAGATGCCGCCAAAGACTGTTTGCCTCTCAGGGGTCCCAGCCAGAAATAATTGTGAGAATGAGCTGGACTCCATGCTGATATACAGCCTTCACTGAATTATTTTGATTAGTCTTACCTGCTTCCTCCCTTGCAATAGTTATAATTAGTGATTTTTCTTCCCCAGAGTATAAGATGTTTAGGAGGGTTTGAACATCCACCCCAGTGGGGAAATAAGTGTGGAATATTCCCTGAACAAAGTTCAAGAGTCCCTTGGGTGGGATCTTTCCTCAAACCCTTGGAGCAATCATAGATCTGAGGAAGAGAAGGGTAAGTACTGTGGTCAGTCCACTCCCTCCATTGGGGACATCCCAAAGGGAGAATAGCTCATTGATTCCAGGGTCTGTTGTGCTGCTTTGAGTGTGCATTGGACTAGTTTTTGTCAGGAGGCATACAGAGAGACAGAGGTGGGAGAGTCCAAAAAGGTATTCATCCGCTGGGAAAAGGAAGAAGCACCTAATAGGGAGGTGAAGAATCTGAAAGCATAGAAGGTGTCGGTACTTAGAAGAGATAGCTACTCTTGGCAGAGGAATTCAAGAGGATCCTCAGACTGAGATTTCAATATTGGGAGAGCAAGATATGAACTAGTTTCATGTTTCTTACAGAGGCCCTTATTTTGTCAAAGCACCATGAAAAACTGGACATACGGGATCTTATCCCATAAAGTCTGGCAATAGAGGTCCAACTGAAAAATAATGTAAATTTTTCCTCCACACTCCATGAGGGACCCTACAAACCATTTACCTTTGGGAATCCTGATGGAATAAAATTATCTGAAATACCAAGAGATATGAATTTTCATTTTTTCTTTTTCCAAACTTTTTTTTCCTACATTCCTACATACTATTAGGTCTAATAATGACAGACAGGTGTTTAACCGTGTATCTATAGATCAAAGGTGGCGTGTTTTGATAATCGCCATCATTTCTTTCCTTTCTCTTGAAGACTTTGGCACAAAAGGACAGAATAAATTACAGTACATCTCTAAGACCCAATAAAAGTAATATTAAAGTCTTATATACTTCTTTTATGATACTTCTAAGCCATAGGAAGAATAGGAAATAAAACTTTCAAGAGAACAAAATGGTTTCAAAGACAAACAAAGAAGATATCCTATTAAAGGAGTGAGTTTGGTCATTATGAGCTAATGTTTCACTGTCTCTTAAAAACTGATGTTTGTCCTTGCAATGAAAGTTACTATTACTAGATTATTATTTTAATACATCAGTGCATGAATGTATACTAAGTCTCTTCAGTCTTGTCCTACTCTTTGTGACCCTATGGATTGTAGCCCACAGGCTCTTCTGTTCATGGGATTCTCCAGACAAGAATACTGGAGTGGATTGCCATGCCCTCCTCCAGGGGATCTTCCCAACCCAGGAATTTAATCTGTATCTCCTACAGCTCCTGCATTGCAGGCAAATTCTTTACCACTGAGCCACCAGGGAGGCTAATACATCAGTAGTAAAGAATTAGTAGTTCTATAGCCTAGAGAGAGTATTGAAAAGGATGCTTGAATTAAAAAAAAAAGAAAAAAAGCATTTCTCTGACTCATGAGATAGCAAGAATTTATCTTTCTTACCCCGTTTCTACTCCTGCCTCACCACAATAACTGTGAAACTCAGGATCAGACATTATAATATTGAATGTTTCTTGATTTTGTACAGCCCAAATTTGGGCCATTGCACAGATCCTACAAGGAATTTCCAAAGAGGGTATTTCTTATTAAAGTGAAGGGATTGGAGTTTCAGATCAAGGGCCTTGAAGAGGTATTGTCCAAACTGAAGACAAAAAAAGTCAGATTAGGATAAAAGAAAATTCTCCTGAGGACTTTCTGTGATCTCTGAAATCATAGAAAGGCCATATCAGTCAAAACCTTAACCTTTAACTAGTCTCTGAAACTGTGTTCTTCCCCCATTGTAACCTCTTTTTAAGGACTATTTTACTATCAATGCTTTCCAATTCAGACTTTTATAAAGTTATGTTTGTTAGTTCAGACAGTCAACTGAGTTCTGCTAGACTGATTTATAATCATTCATTTATTCAATATTATTACATCCCTGCAGTAAAATAAACACCATGCAGCTTAAGCAGGAGACACTGAAGAGGAAATGCTGTCCTTTGAAAAAAGACAGTATAATATGATGTGATCAGTATAGTGGGTCATACGTAATAAAAAACCCAAGGCATTATGAGTTTAATAATTACAGACCCTATCCTAGTCTTAAAGGTTATAGGACTAGATGAAGTAATGTCAACACTGAATCCTAAAAAATAAGATGATTTTCAGGTAAAGGAAGAAAGAGGGTAGGAAAGGCTGTAACCAGAAATATAATGGAAATCTGGTAGAGTTCCTGGTATATTCACCTCTTTCAGGTCTGTTACTAATTCTCCCCTCCCTGTATATGT
Organism: Bison bison bison; assembly: GCF_000754665.1. NCBI lineage: Eukaryota > Metazoa > Chordata > Mammalia > Artiodactyla > Bovidae > Bison > Bison bison. The sequence continues at coordinate 162,953 of NW_011493583.1, read as the reverse complement.
TCTTTCTGTAATCCCAATTATAAGCAGTAAGGTGCTACTTATCAGAACTATGGAAAATCCTATTTGTTCCTATTGACCATATTCAAAACAAGGCAAGAAAAACTCTTCATATTTACATTCAATGCATATCTCTCTTTTGCCATAATATTACTATTGCCTGCAAAAGTGAAATACATGTTTAAATCCAGGGGCTTTTCATGCACAAAGCCAAGTGGTTTTGAATATACTTTAGGTGGTTCTTCATTTCTCCCCCATCCCACCCTAGGCAATCACTGATTTTCTCTTATGACCCTGTAGTTTTGGGGGCTTCCCAGGTCACACTGGTGGTAAAGAACCTGCCTCTCAATATAGGGGACATAAGAGATATGGGTTCAGTCCCTGGGTTAGGAAATCCCCTGGAGAAGGGATAGGTTACCCACTCCAGTATTCTTGCTGAGAGAATCCCCATGGACAGAGGAGCCTGGTGAGCTATAGTTCATGGGGTCATAAAGAGTTGGACACAACTGAAGCAACTTAACACACGCTAGGTGGTTCTTTAAAGATGAATGGGACTTTCAGTCATTTTGTTTAAATTTGTTTAAAGGTTATAGAAAGTAAATGGGCCTTCAGTGTGGTCTCTGGGTCACATAATCACATAATTTTGTAGTCTCTGGTTTTAAAGAAGGATGATTTCTGATTGATAGCACAGGAGCGAGCACAGGAGCAAATTACTTCAGATACTGCTGGCCTTCCCTCCAAAATACTCTTAAAAATAGATGTTCAAGTCTGTTGCATTCTATCAAATGTTTAAACAACAATTAACATGAATTTTGTATTAGGTTTTGTGGTGAAATAAAAGTTACTTATTTTACAGTGTGCCCGCGCTGTCCATGGAGAGAGGTTGAGACTGCGGAGCTCCAGCCCTAGACAATGGGGCACAGGATGGCGAGGATGTCAGCTTCCTTCATCTGGGCCAGGGTCCCAACTGTGAGCAAGAGGAAGTAGCAGCCACCCCCACCTCTAGGCCGCCCTCACCCTGACACCTTCAGCCATAAAGAAGATAAAATGACTTCTTTTTTTTTTAAATTTTATTTTATTTTTAAACTTTACATAATTGTATTAGTTTTGCCAAATATCAAAATGAATCCATCACAGGTATACATGTGCTCCCCATCCTGAACCCTCCTCCCTCCTCCCTCCCCATACCATCCCTCTGGGTCGTCCCAGTGCACCAGCCCCAAGCATCCAGTATCGTGCATCAAACCTGGACTGGCATCTCCTTTCATACATGATATTTTACATGTTTCAATGCCATTCTCCCAAATCTTCCCACCCTCTCCCTCTCCCACAGAGTCCATAAGACTGTTCCATACATCAGTGTCTCTTTTGCTGTCTCGTACACAGAGTTATTGTTATCATCATAAAATGACTTCTTAAAGATAAGCCTGAACATGTTGATGTCTGAATCAGGGGTTGTAATGGCCTTTCCTACACTTTAAATATACAAAGATAAAAGGAGACTCTGATGAATAAGTTATTCAAGATGGCGTCGGAGTGTTCATTGAGAAGAAAGCACAGCTAACAAACTGTTAAAAACAGAAATGGACTATGTTGAAGACAAATTATCCAGTGACTTTGTGTTCAGTAACCCACATATCAAAGGAACTTGTTGCTATGGAGAAAGCTTTAACATTTGATTCCTCAGAACTACTTGGACTGGAGGCCCCAGGAGAGCCGTGGAAGCTCTAAGGCTTATTGAAGAAATCATGTGGCTGTCATGTGGTTAAGGTGTGTAATGTATGGCTGCCTTACAAGGAGAATAAAGTGATGCATTTGAGAATGAAGCCAGTATGTTAGACTCCAGAAGAACTGATACTTTTGTTCTTAATATGGGACAGAAAATGAGAATCCATTTTGGGTAATCTTTCTGATCTGAAAGAAAAAGCTAAATTCTCCTTTCTGCATCCTTTCTGTTAGAACTAGTTCCATGGCAATTGCTTTAATGGGAGGATTTCAGAAAACATATTCTTAACAGTTACGAGTTGGTGGATCTTTTCAAAGAGTTGAAGGTGCATCTCCCATGAAGATTAATGACTTTAAAAATTCAGAGGCAGGAAGTCTTGATTCCTGGTGTCATGTGATGGTGCACTGTTTTTCTCCAGACTTGGCATAGTGTTCCTACATTTTTTATCCAAAATTTCAGTGTCAGATGCCTCGTTTCCTTATTACTCTGTAGCAATCCAGCCATTGGATTAAATATTGAACAAAGATTTCTTGAACTCTAGTACCCAATAGTTCCAAAAGATGAGATCAGAAGGTAAATATTTCACCCAACTGTTTTTAAGTCCATTTCTTTTGCCGCCCTAAGTGTCTGCCCACAGGTGAGATGTCAAGCTGACTTAGATCCTTTCTCTTGGAGTCTCTTAAGGGACTTCCTTGGTGATCCAGTAAGTAAGACTGGATGCTTCCACTGCAAGGGGCATGGGTTCAATCCCTGGTCAAAGAAATAAGATCCCAACAAGCTACATGTCAAGGCCTAAAAAACAAAAAAAAAAAAGTAGGAAGTTCTCTTAAAAGCCATCTAATCCACTCCCTCAATCTTTACCTGGGGAATAAAACCCCAGGGATGCTGAAGGGCTTTTGCTCCCCCAAACACTGCAGGTTGGGTAGGGGCAGAGTGAGGACCACACACACTTCCTCTCTTGTAGGTGCCACACTGGTTCTGTGCTCTGAGGTGGTCAGTGGAGGTAAATGGATGATCGGGCTTCTTTATTTGGTCAGCATTTTTATTAGATTTCCTTGTAATTTGGAGAGGATATTTAGCTTTCTTTTCTTTTGGATGAGAAGAATCTTATTTTAAAACCCATTTATGTGAATTATCACCTTGTTTCACTAGGACTTAGAAGAGTAGTTTATATTAGCAGGGAAGAGGACACTGTAGCAACCCAGAATTGTTCTTTCAGAACATGATAGTAATTGTGAAGCAGAACATGGAGATCTTTTCTTGTAATTCCAAGTGTGTGTACACTTTCTGGATCCTAAGTGCAATTGCTAAAATTTTAAGCCTAATATTTTAACCTAACATTTTTATCATCACCCTTTCTTTAACAGTGTTCCTTTTGTTCTTTAGTTATCAGTTTTCCTGGATTTGACTTATTAAATAGTCTATGAGATGACATATTTGCTTCTTTTGAAAGCCTGTTCTTATGAATTAAAGTAGCAGAATTCCTTTATGTTTGTCATATTTACTAAGGTACCTGGCACAAAATGCACCAAAACCTACAGCAGCAGCTTTATGTAAATGCTCATGAATTTGTATTGTTACTATAACTGTCAATCCACTTAAAATTTATGCAATATTGTATATATATATATAGATTGAGTTGCCAATAAAAAAATAGTAGCCTCTTTGTGATCATAAAAAAAAAAAGCAGTAACTTATTTCATATGCCTTCTAATATTACCACAAAACTTAAGTAATTTTATATGGATAAGCAATCATTTAAAAAGTGATTTTTAAAAATTTTCTATTTGAAAATTTATATATGTATAGAAAACATAAAATGACCATATACAACATATACAGTGTATCAATATAAGAAAGACTTTTCTTCAGGATTTATAAATATGATATTGAAAGTTCACTAAGAATATACTTGTTGGAATATTAGATTTTTGACATTTAAATGTGACATAAAATTTAAATCTACAGCTATTAATTATAAAATGTGAAAAGCCTCTGCACATTTTCTTATTAGTACATAAATTTAAGTAATTATAAATGTAGTCTAAAGGAAATATTCTCTAAACAGAGAAAAATAAAATTGATTTTCATAAAATAATTAACACTGGAGAAAATTCCTATTTAGTTCAATATAAGAGATAAGAGTGATTATATTTAGATAATTTAATTTTAATACTAAAATTTGCAAATTACAGATGTTACATTTAAAATATTTTATACTTTACAATATCAAGTTATAGTCAATATTATGATATTGATGCAATTTTATGAGCAGAACATTTTCTGTTTTAAAGAAATTGTGAATTTAAAAATAAAAATATTGAAAGGAGTTCCCTGGTGGCTCAGACAGTAAAGAATCCACCTGTACTTTGGGAGACCTGGATTTTCCCTGGGTTGGGAAGATCCCTTGGAGGAGCGCAGAGCAACCTATTCCAGTGTTCTTGCCTGGAGAATTCCATGGACAAAAGAGCCTGGCAGGCTACAGTCCATGGAGTTGCAAAGAATAGGACATGACTGAGAGACTTTCACACGTTGTTTATCTAAAAATTGGCACAAAAACAAATTGTCTTATATATTGTTTTTGTGTAATAGCATATAAAAACAAAAAATACTAAAAGCAATAAAAAAAAAAATACTGTGTAGTCTAACCTGTACTATGATAGGTACGTTGTCCCAATCTATCAAAGATTGTTCTCAATTATTTTAAATATCAAATTAAAAGGTAAATTGATATTAATAAAATATTGCTCTTATTAGATAAATTTACTGATTCAACTCCAGCCTCACCTAGGCTTTCATTTTCACCTAGTGACTAAAATCTAAATTAGTACTATCCTTAAAGATACATACTCTAGGTTGAAGAACTCTACTTATATTCAGCTCCAAGAAAGTTTCCTAATGGACTGAACTGTGAAGATTAGGACGCATAATTCACAATTTGGGCACTCACTAAAAAAAAAAATATATATATATATATATAACTGAACACCTACTTAAAAAATAAATCCAATATACATTCAGTGCAGACTTTACACTGCTATGAACAAAGTAATTATATTGTAATTTGTTGTGTGATTAAAGATGTAAGATTTAGCAAAAAAAAAAAAAAAAACTGAACATGTTCAGATGTTTAGTTAAAATTCAATTTCATACACAAGTGAATATGTTTTTAGTATAAGTATGTCTCTTGCAATATTTGAGATATATTTATAATTTTTTAGAAATTATTCATTATTTAAAATTTAAATTAAACTGAATTTCCTGAATTTTTTCTGATAACCTTATGTGAGATGTTATGTTTAATCATGTCATTATGCTGCTGCTTGTTCCAATGTCTTCCCAACTGTCTCTTTTTTTGTTCATCCTGCTCAGAGTCCCTACCTGTAGTCCCTGACTACAGGCTACCTCTGGCCAGTTTGTTTATTATGATTACCCAGTGTCAACTTTTCATTTGACAAACTTAATATTTTCTTAAACCTAAGTATTTGGCTTAAATTTGGTTGACTATCCATTTAAGGTTCCTGATCTGATTCAATAATTAATCTCAGAACTAGCTTAAACTCTGCTGAATAATCTTTTCTAAGCACATTTGATATTTTTGGTCTTCCTTTGATCACCCTGCTCTCTTTCTGCCTTCTAAGGAACTGGATGTGTCATTGACTCAGAATGATTTTTTTTGCAAGACAGTCTGTAGTTATTAAAGTATAATAATGAGTTGTTATAGTGATGAGTTCTTACAAGACAAAAAAATAATTTTAAAATTAATCCAATTCCTAGAATAAACTATAAAGATAAGCTCCTGATATTGGTCTTAACAATGATGCCTTGGATTTAAACAAGTGGGAGTACATCAAACTAAAAAGCTTCTGTGCAGCAAGGAAGCCAATAACAAAATGAAAAAGCAGAGGGAAAGAAATATTTACAAATCATCCATCTGGTAAGCAGTTAATATGCAAAATATATTAAAAAAACTCAATAGCAAAAAACCCCAAATATTTATATTTTTAAAATAAGCAGAGATAGTGAGTACATATTTTTCCAAAGAAGACACACAAATGGCTAACAGGAACATGGAAAGGTGCTCGATGCTACTGACCATCAGTTCAGTTCAGTTCAGTTCAGTTGCTCAGTCGTGTCCGACTCTTTGCAACCCCATGAACTGCAGCACGCCAGGCCTCCCTGTCCATCACCAACTCTCGGAGTTCACTCAAACTCATGTCCATCGAGTCAGTGATGCCACCCAGCCATTTCATCCTCCCTTGTCACCTTCTCCTCCTGCCCCCAATCCCTCCCAGCAACAGAGTCTTTTCCAATGAGCCAACACTTCGCATGAAGTGACCAAAGTACTGGAGTTTCAGCTTTAGCATCATTCCTTCCAAAGAAATCCCAGGGCTGATCTCCTTCAGAATGGACTGGTTGGATCTCCTTGCAGTCCAAGGGACTCTCAAGAGTCTTCTCCAACACCACAGTCAAAAGCATCAATTCTTCCGCGCTCAGCCTTCTTCACAGTCCAACTCTCACATCCATACATGACCACAGGAAAAACCATAGCCTTGACTAGACGGACCTTTGTTGGCAATGTAATGTCTGCTTTTGAATATGCTATCTAGGTTGGTCATAACCATCAGGGAAATGCAAATCAAAAACACAATGAGATATGACCTCACACCTGTTAGAATGACTATCATCAAAAAGATAAAATAGCATGTATTGGAGAGGGTATAAAAGAAGAGAATCCATGTTCACTGCTGGTGGGAATGTAAATTGGTGCAGCCACTATGAGACATAATCTGGAGGTTCCTTGGAAATTTCCTGGTGGTCCAGTGGTTAGGATTCTAAGCTTCCACTGCAGGGTACATGTGTTCAATCCCTGGTTGAGCAACTAGAATACCACATGCTGCACTGCATAGCAAAAAAAAAAAAAAAAAATTTGGAGGATCCTCAAAAAATTAAAAATAGAACTACCATATGTTTAAGCAATGCCCAAAACTTCTGGGCATATGTCCAAAGGAAATGAAAACAGAAACCAATGAGTTATATGCAATCCCATGTTCATTACAGCATTACTCACAGTAGCCTAAATATGGAAACAATGTAAGAGTCAATTAACAGATGAATGAAAAAAAATTAACAGATGAATGGATAAAAAAGTGATATATATATATATATATATTATTGAGTCATTACAAAGAAGGAGATTCTTCCCTTTGCAACAAAAATTGGACCTTAAAGACATTATAAGTGAAATAAGTCAGATGGAGAAAGACAAATTCTGCAAGGTATCCCTTATATGTGGAATCTAAAAAAATAGAGCTCAAAAACAGAGGCTAGAACAGTGGTAACTAGGGTTTGGAGGGTGGGGGAAATGGAGAGATGTTGGTCAAAGTTACAGACTTGCAGTTATAAGATGAATAAGTCCTGAGAATCTAATGTACAGCATAGTGATTATAGTTAATAATACTGTATCATGAACTTGAAAGTTTCTAAAAGATAGTAAATGTTCTCACCATAAAAAAAGAAACAGTAATTATGTGATGTGAGGTACACTTTAGTTAATGTATCATGGTAATAATTTTGCAAAGAATGTGTATCAATATTTTCTAATTTAAAATAAAACAACATTATATTTCAACTATATCTCACTAAAGTTGGAAAATAAGTCATATTTATTATTTGGAAGAATTGTTCCTGTGTGCCCCCTCTGAAGTTAAATATAGTCGTGTGACTATTTTTCCCAAGTGAAAGGTTAGAAGTGTCAATTCTAGACTGTAGCTTTAAGATTCAGAACAAGACTTACCATCTTTATTCCTACTGCTGAGATGATTTTGGAAGTATGTTTTAAAATGTGTCTGAGTTCAGATTAGCAGAACTTCGTTGGTGACCCATATATTTCTTATATAGTCCTAGTAGGAAATAAACTTATTTTAAGAATTTAGAGTCATTAATATGTGAAATAAACCTACCCATGCTGATGCATATAGCCACTACAGATAATCTGTATCATAAAATTAGACAGGCTTATTTGCCTGAGAGGAACTATAAATAGTGAGTCATTGTGAATTCTATATTATGAAGCAGTGAATCAAAAATTAAAGTCATTCATTTAAATTTAAATGGGAATTAAAGGACAATTTGCTCATTTTAGCTAAAAAAAAAGATATTTTATATTCCAGATTTCATACTTTCTAAAATAATGGTGCAAAGATCAAGAACAGTTTTTTTCATTCCATTCAGCTCTAAAAGGATGTAACTAATTTTGGAAGCATCATTCAATTTACTATCCTATGCACATTTATCATATTACCTATTAGCCATCTATAAATAAGTTTCTGACTAATTATATATATATTAATTTAAATCTAATAATCTACACCATATTTAATTATAAGTATATTTTATTGAATTTGAGCACTATATTTTATTTATTCTAAAAGTAATGTTATGTTCTAACATACCATGGTTGTTATTAATACGTTGTTAATTTATTAATTTATTTAAGAAAAATAATAGCATTGTTATCTAATATTCAAACTATCACAGTCTACATTATATCTGAACAATATGATATTTTTGAAACATTCTAAATTTTTTGACTTGTTAATGGTTAGTAAAAAACTAATTATAGGAAAACATCACCTGTTAAGTATAAAGAATATTTTTGAACAGATAGAATGAGAAGTATGGGATGAGAAACACCTTCAAACCCTTTGCTGTGCTTATAGCTATAACTCAGTTTTCCTATACTGGGTCTTGTACTTTCACTGTCATATTTTGATGAATATATACCTGCAAAGGTTTGCTCTTCTAGTTTGTCTTCTACTTCATGTTTTTTTGTCTTAGGTTTCAGAGAATTCCACTTAGTTTTATAGTATAATATAGTCTCTCGGAGAAGGCCATGGCACCCCACTCCAGTACTCTTGCCTAGAAAATTCCATGGACGGAGAAGCCTGGTAGCTTGCAGTCCATGGGGTCACGAAGAGTCGGACACGACTGAGCGACTTCACTTTCACTTTCACTTTTCACTTTCATGCATTGGAGAAGGACATGGCAACCCACTCCAGTGTTCTTGCCTGGAAAATCCCAGGGATGGGGGAGCCTGGTGGGCTGCCGTCTATGGGGTCACACAGAGTTGGACACGACTGAAGTGACTTAGCAGCAGCAGCAGTCTCTAATGTCCTGTTAGAATTTCTTATAGTTTCTTGGGATTCCTACTCACTTTGAATATTTGAATTAAGGAAGTGAATAGTCAGAAGTGCATCAGTTCAGTTCAGTCGCATAGACACATCTGATTGTGACCCCATGGGTTGCCGCATGCCAGGCTTCCCTGTCCATCACCAACTCCCAGAGCTTGATCAAATTCATGTCCATTGAGTTGGTGATGCCATTCAAATATCCCATCTTCTGTCATCTTTTTCTCTTTCTGCCCTCAATCTTTCCCAGCATCAGGGTCTTTTCTAATGAATTAGTTCTTCACATCAGGTGGCCAAAGTATTGGAGTTTCATCTTCAGCATCAGTTCTTCCAATCAATATTCAGGACTGATTTCCTTTATGATGCACTGGCTTGATCTCCCTGCAGTCCAAGGGACTCTCAAGAGTCTTCTCCAACACCAAAGTTTGCAAGCATCAATTCCTTGGTCTTCAGATTTCTTTATGGTCCAACTCTCACATCCATACATGACTACTGGAAAAACAATAGCTTTGACTAGACTGATCTTTGTTGGCAAGATTATGTCTCTACGTTTTGCTATGCTGTCTAAGTTGGTCATAGCTTTTCTTGCAAGGAGCAAGTGTCTTTAATTTCATGGCTGTAGTCACCATCTGCAGTGATTTTGGAGCCCACATAGCTCAAATAAAGTCTGTCACTGTCTCCATCGTTTCCCCATCTATTTGCCAGAAGTGGTGGGACTGGATGCCATGATTTGAGCTTTTTGAATTTTGAGTTTTAAGCCAGTTTTTTCATTTTCTTCTTTCACTTTCATGAAGAGGCTCTTTAGTTCTTCTTTGCTTTTTGCCAAAAGGGTGGAGTCATCTGCATATCTGAAGTTATTGATATTTCTCCCAGCAATCTGGATTCCAACTTGGCATTTCACATGGTGTACTCTGCATATAAGTTAAATAAGCAGAGTGACAATATACAGCCTTGACATACTGCTTTCCCAATTTGGAACCAGTCCATTGTTTCATGTCCAGTTGTAACTATTGTTTCTTGACCTTCATACAGATTTCTCAGGAGGCAAGTAAGGTGGTCTGGTATTCCCATCTCTTTAAAGATTTTTCCCAGTTTGTGGTGATCCACACAGTCAAAGACTTTGGCATAGTCAATAAAGCAGAAGTATATGTTTTCCTGGAACTCTCTTGCTTTTTCTATGATCCAATGGATGTTGGCAATTTGATCTCCGGTTCCTCTGCCTTTTCTAAATCCAGCTTTGAATCAGAAATGCATAATATCCTTATACACATACTTGAATCAGAAATGCATAATATCCTCATATACATAGGTTTATTTATGCAGGTTTTAAAAAGTGATACATATCTAATTTTACATGTGGTAATCCTGACTTTCATCCAAAATGAACAATCACTGAGAAATCATGTAGTTTTTATATTAAATCACTATCTGTCATCTCTCAAGATTAACTGGATGCACATATAATATTTTAATGTATCAAGTTTTCAGATTTGAAATTACCAGTCTGACAATGACAATGGTTGGTGGGGAGAGGTTGAGAAAGAAATTACATATTGGAGAGAATGAGCACTTTTGATTCTCTGGGTGATGATAAATTACATAGATAAATAAATAGTGAAAATGACATAAAATAGTGATAGTTTGCTAAACTTTCAGCGGTTTTATATATATATATATACATACCATTGTTTCCTAGCCCAACTCACCTTGTCCTTCTGACAACAAGACAATTCCTGAGTTGATCATGTAAAGGACTGATTAAATAGTTTCAATCAATAATCTTGATTCAGGTCACTTTTCAGACTCCATATTCCAGCCTTCCAGCCCCCTCACTTCTTTTCCAGTGAACTTCATATTTATCACCATTTCTAAGACAATCCAGCTCCTTTTACAACTTTTCTCAATGCATACTATTCTCTCTTCTCCACCTGGCAAGCTCCTACTTCAGAACATTAGTTTTGCTGTTTTAAGTAGTAATAAAAAGGAGAAGAAAAGAGGACAATTTCAAACTAGCTTAAATACTACTGGGAATTTATTGATTCATAACAGAGAGTTAGGTTTTAAAGTGTTAGTTGCTCGGTCAAGTCTGACTCTTTGTGACCCTATGGACTGTAACCCACCAGGTTCCTCTGTCCATGGGATTCTCCAGGCAAGGATACTGGAGTGGGCCGTTCCCTTTCCAGGAGATCTTCCCAACCCAAGGGTCAAATCCAGGTCTTTTGTGTTGCACGCAGACTCTTTACTGTCTGAGCCACCAGAGAAACTCTAGTTAAGTTTTATGGCTGAGTTAATTTACGAGTTCTTGTTGACATTAAAAATTGAGTTTTTTACTTTTCTGTCCCCTTGAATAGGAGATGAAGCTATCAGTCTTAGTCAAAAATCATCTGGAAATCACTCTTGCTTTCTAAAATTTATCTTTTTGTTATCTATCCAGTGTCTCACAAATATGTCATTTTCAATGTCACCATTTCACATAATAATAATTTTAATAATAAATACTCTAGAATAAGTTAATAATAATGGAAAGATATATTAATTAGATGGAGGTCTAGCAATTTTGAAAACTTTTGAATTTTCCAACGTCCCCTTTTCTTCTAAGTCCTATGTGAATAAATAGCTATGAATGAATAATTAAACATTTAAATAACATATTTTTCTTCTGTTCTTTTTAATGCCCTGAAAAATTGTTTTAGATTGTCCAGGTGAATTCTCACATCTCAAGTAATCCCATTGATAGTTTTAAGTTCTGTTGCTTGTGAAGCAAAATGTTTTGGTGGATATAGTAGTTTTTTTTAACATACCAGAATGAAGCAAGGTCTCTGGATATTTTAGGATCAGAAACTCCTAACCTCATGATATTAGTTACTTGTATAGCCATAATGATGGAAACAGACTGGAAGAGTTATAACGGAAATATTGTACTATTTTAACTTTTTAAAAATATCTCTCTGAATCCATTTTGGGGTAGGATGTTGCCTACTTCAAATGATATGGGTAACAGCATTTCCTCGTATAACCCAAAGGTTTGTCTGTCCAGCAGTTCCTTTCATGTGTGAAGCTAGCTCAGAAACCCCAAGAACCATCCATAATAAAAAAGGAACTATATGAGACACGGGTACTAGGTTTCCCAGGTGGTGCAGTGGTAAAGAATCCACCTGCAATGCAAGAGACAAGGGAGACGCAGGTTCGATCCCTGGATCAGGAAGATCCCCTGGAGTACAAAATGGCAACGCACTCCAGTATTCCATGGCTGGAAATTCCATGGACAGAGGGGCCTGACAGCTACAGTCCATGGGGTCGCAAAGAGTCAGATATGACTTAGCGACTCAACAACAACCAAGGACATACGTACTAGCAGTCAAATCACTTTGCAGAGAAAAAAGTTTGAATTTCATTCTAAATGCAGTGGGAAATCCTCAGTGCTTTTAATCAGGAAAATTAAACTCTGGTTAGTTTGTACAGAATAACTTGTAGGGAAAAGAGGTTGAATGTAGAACACTCAGGAAGCAATTAAAACAGACCAGGAGAAAGATAATAATAGCTAGATGAAGGTATTAAGTGATGGAATAAAGAAGATAAATCTGAAATACAATGGTAGTATCAAAGATGTTTATTTTTGGTTATTTGTTGAATGAACATCCTACAGATCATTATAGGATATCAATAAAAATCTTGTCATTCATGAAACACCTATATTTTAGTGACTGTGCAAATAGACGTCCTATTGTACTTATGTTCAAAACTGTACAAATTCCTCCTGCATGTCACTATTATTAGACCATTTACTGAAACTGTCAACAATGCTAAGTCATTATGGTATCAATAAATTAATTTTTAAAACCTTTTGAATACTTATTATGGCTGGAGAAAGAGAATTTAACAAATTTTTAAAACATCCATCTTATTAAATATAATTCAAAATGCTCCACATTTTTCATACTATTTTAATTTTAAGGATAGGATTTCAAAATATCAAATGATTCTTCTTTAAAATTGAATGAAGGTGTTTATTTTGTTATATATAAGTGCTCTGTAAAAATCCATTAAATGATTCACGTGAAGGACTATTACAGAATGCAAGCTCAATACATGCTTGCTCACTCAGTCATGCCCAACTCTTTGTGACCCATGGACTGTAGCCCACCAGGCTCCTCTGTCTATGGAATTTTCCAAGCAAGAATACTGGAGTGAATCACCATTTCTTCTTCCAAGGAATCTTACCAAACCCACATTTCTTGTGTGTCCTGCAGTGGCAGGAGGATTCTTTACCACTGAGCCACCTGTGAAGCCCCTACTACAGTATACTTGCTCCTTATTCTTAAGTGTTTAAAACTGAGTACCAAAGGGACACATTTTTAGTACTATGTATCATTTAAATTAGGGAATCACATAGATTCATAACTCTCAGGGGAAAAAAATACAGCTCAGTGCCTGGCATTCTATTTTACCTTACTTACAAGGTAATAAACTAGTTTATCACAGTTTTAAGGGTGCTGGCATATGACACAGATTCCAGGGTTAGAGACAAATGCCTTTATTACTTATAAGCACAACAACAAGCACAGCATAAAATCTGCATTGATTCCCATTGATCCTTCAGTCCTATGGGAGTGATGCAAAGCAGATAGTGCATGTGCAGTGGGTCTCATGTATCATAGTTCATTCCTTTTTATTGCTGAGTACTATTCATGGTATGGATGTACCAACGTGGTAAACACAGATTGAGAGACTCATTAGCTTTACAGTAAGTGTTAAGAAAGTATGCTTTTTTTTTTTTTTGTTAACCAGAGGAAGATGTTATCTTATTCCTCAAGGTTGCTTGCTGCAAATGCAATCCCGAGAAATGACTTGGGTAAAAGTGCTCAAGACCTTGTACTCTTGGTGTGATCAGCAGGAACATGTCTCAGAACCTATGGTGGAGTTCTTCCACCAACAGTACATCCATAAAGTTGCTAGGATTCAATCTAACAGGTATATAAGTAAACAATTTTAAACTAATATAATTAGTGAGGGCCAATAAAATCACAATTTAAGTTGTAAGTTTCCTGGATTATTTTTGTTACCATCAAGATGGATGAAATGATGATGATGACTTTTCTCACTACAGTCTAGATCCCCTTGAAGTTTCTACCTCTTGCTCTTCAATTTACTCACACTATGTCCTTCAAATTTTCCCATTTATTTTGTTGAACTTGTGAAGTCTGTGGTAATTAATCTTATAGAATATCTATGTGATAGTATCCCCACTTGCATCCCTGGTTTACAAAGACATGAAAGTATCCTTGACCTTGTTATCTAGGTGTTCAGTTTATAGAGACATATCTAGTAGAGTTTTGATGCTTATTGATGTTTATATTCTTTTCTCCGCTTGTGAAAACTTTTGAAGATTTGGCATATGGCCAAGAAACTTGAACTTTAGAGAATTTTAATGTTGTTTTGTTTTGGTTTTGATTTCAATTGTTTCATATGGCTATGGGAAACCAAATTCTAAAACGATCCCAATGACATAAGAAATAGAATTCTACTGTTAGGATTTGGCACTAACCAATAGATAGAATATGCAAAAAGACTGGAGAATGAAACCTTGCTCCTTAAATCACAACTAAGGTCATGAAGCTATGAAACTATTAAACTTTTCACAACTATGAAAAGGGATGTGAATTCTGTTAGTCTATATTAGGATATAATCTGTCTTATTTTTTCTTGTATTGGTCTTCAGCACAGCTATTCCCAAACATTGTATAGTATAATATTTCCTATTGCATAATTTCTCACCTTGTCATAGAAGCCACTGTAAGGCCTAGGTCATTGTAAAGGTCAAAATTTTCCTTGTGTAACATTTCACCCTTTTGATGGCTCCCTTCCATCCTATCATTAAGAGTTGATCACTCAGCCTTTTTGTAAGCACTTCCAATAAGAGATTACAATTATATGTTAAACTGTCATTCACTTTTCACATAAATTTGGGTAGAAAATTGAGATTAATCTGCCTCTCCAAAATTTCATTTTTAATAAATTAATTTTAAAGTTTTTAAATAATTGTATATATGCATGTAATTGAAAGAAATAATATGGTGTGATCTTGTTTATCCTTTACCCAGATTTGCTCTATGCTAACTTTTTGCAAAGCTATCTCACAATATGATAAACAAGATATTAACATTGGTACAAAAATACAACGGACAGATTCACCGCAGAAGTCTTCCTCAGTTTGCCTTTTTATACCAGATCGACTTCCCTAGAACAGTCAGTCTCTTTTTACCCTTGGCAAGCAATCATCCTTTTTCCATTTCAAGAATGTTCTATACATGGAATCTTACTGTATGTAAACTTTGGGGAGTGGCTTTATTCACTCAGCAGAAATATCTGGAAATTCATCTAGCTAATTGTGTATGTTACAGCTTGTTCCTGTTTATTACTAAGTACTTTTCCATGGTATGAATACACCAAGTTTGTTTAACCATTCACTTACTGAAGAATTCCTGGGTTGTTTCTAATTTGGGGGCTATTACAAACAAATCTGCTATAAATATCCCTGTATGTAATCTGGGTAAACATAAATTTTCATTTCTCTGGGATAAAATGCCTAAGAGTACAATTGCTGAATTACATGATAGTTACATGTTTACATATTTAGGACACAGCAAGCTGTTTTCCAGGTGGCTGTACCATTTACACTTCTACAAGGAAAACAAGAGACCCAGTTTTTCTCATCCTTATCATCATTTAGTAGTGTCCCTGGATTTTACTGTAATCATTGTGACAGGTGCACAATAATAGCTAATTTTGGTTTAAATTTGTATTTTCTTAATAGCTGATGAAGTTTAGTATGTTTTTAACGGGTTTATTTTCCAACTGTAAGTCCTCTTGGCTGAAATGTCTATCCATTATTTTACCCATTCCTAATCGGATTTTTAATTTGTTTTACAGTAGAGTTTTGAGAGTCCCTTATGCAGTCTAGGATCAATCTTTACCTGAATATATGTGATTTGCAAATATTTTCACCCAGTCTTTACCTATTTATTTTTAATTCTTGACAATGTTTTCCAGAGAACATTTTTAAATCTGATAATTCCTATCTATAATATTCCCTTTATGGATCAAGCTATTGGCCAAAAGTGTGTGTGTGTGTGTTTAACCTAACCTTAGAAACTGATTTTTTCCAATT
>NW_011493583.1:119836-145601 GCF_000754665.1 Bison bison bison | reverse complement strand
GGGTCGTCCCAGTGCGCTAGCCCCAAGCATCCAGTATCGTACATTGAACCTGGACTGGCATCTCGTTTCATACATGATATTTTACATGTTTCAATGCCATTCTCCCAAATAAAATAAAATTAAAAAAAATAAATTCAGCATTAAATAAACTAAGTTACTATTAAAAAACTGAGAGATGGGCACTTTTCCATTTTTCTGAGCAAAACTTTCACTCAGGATCTCAGAGCTAGCAGCTAATAACAGCAATTGTTACTCAAAAGAATAAAAGGTTATTTGTCTTTTATACTCACTGTTCTCCTTTTGAAAGGTTTGAGAGAATCTGAGTGTATATCCTTTCCAGAAAATTAATTTGTGGTTAAACTCATATATCTGAAAGAGTTCATGCCTCTTTCTTCACACTGAGAAGCAGCAGCTGCTGCTGCTGCTGCTAAGTCACTTCAGTCGTGTCCGACTCTGTGCGACTCCATAGGCGTCAGCCCACCAGGCTCCCCGATCCCTGGGATTCTCCAGGCAAGAACACTGGAGTGGGTTGCCATTTCCTTCTCCAATGCATGAAAGTGAAAAGTGAAAGTGAAAGTGAAGTCGCTCAGTCGTGTCCGACTCCTAGCGACCTCGTGGACTGCAGCCTACTGGGCTTCTCTGTCCATGGGATTTTCCAGGCAAGAGTACTGGAGTGGGATGCCATTGCCTTCTCCGTGAGAAGCAGCAGCACTGATCAAAAACAAAAGCTTTTAGTTTCTAATTTAAAG
This sequence comes from Bison bison bison, assembly GCF_000754665.1. Lineage (NCBI taxonomy): Eukaryota > Metazoa > Chordata > Mammalia > Artiodactyla > Bovidae > Bison > Bison bison. Next base: position 144,852 of record NW_011493583.1, on the reverse strand, counting down.
ACAGAAATAATTGTATTCAAAATCTTTGTCATATCTCTGCATTAAATATCTTAACTCTGAAGAGACAACTAGAAAACACTCAGAGAACAAGGCCTAAAAGTGACTGTGAAATATTTGAAATATTTTTTGCCTCTAGGGCAAGACCATGACAAGTCCTTCACTTGTCACAGGGAATTCTCGCCCTTCCCTATTTTCTTTCTATCTGGTCTCCCCAGTCCTATTTAATAACCTTTAATGGTGGGCTGTGTCTATGGGGTTGCACAGAGTCAGACACGACTGAAGGGACTTAGCAGCAGCAGCAGTGGTGACTTTGGGTGTCCCAGGTGGCACTAGTGGTAAAGAATCTGCCGGAGACATCAGAGATGTGGGCTCAATCCCTGGGTTGGGAAAATCCCCTCTAGAAGGATTAAATGGCAACCCACTCCAGTATCCGTGCATGGGGAATCCCATGGAGAGAACAGCCTGGTATGCTACAGTCCATTTGGAAGCAAAAGAGTTGGACATGACTTAGTGACTAAACAAAAACAACTTTGAGCACACGAGGGAGAATCTAAGGACAGACTCTGGGTTATAATTGAGACCTTGTGACTTATAGAATTTTTTCATAGTCTTGACAACCTACATGAAAACACACTTCCTACTGAAACCTTTTCTTTATTGGTCAAAGTTACTATTGTTACATTTCAGAAATATAAGCAGTTCTGTAACCCAAGACTCTTTTAAGAGATAGTAAGATACCCTGACTTTTTCCTTCATTCAATAAAAAATTTATTAGATGTTTGCCTTGAGTAAGAAACAAAGTTGTAAAATGCTAAATATGATGCATGTGCTGTCACTTCAGTCTTGTCTGACTCTGTGCAACCCTATGACATAAGGCTCCTCTGTCCATGGGTTTCTCCAGACAAGAATACTGGGGTGGGTTGCAGTGCCCGCCTCAAATATGATGCATATATTGTGTCTAATGATCACAGAAACCCTGTAAAATAGGTTATCCTCCTTTTGGATTTTTTAGTTTAAGGATGAGTCAATTTAAGCAACCTGCCCAAGAACACACTACATAGAAGGCTAAACTGGGGGTTACAATCTATTTCAGTGTAGCAATTATTCAATCCCAATGCATATATTCTGCACTTTGTGTCAGAAATTATGCAGTGACTAATGAAGAAGAAGCAGTCTCTGCTAACCAAGAATACATTTTTCAATGGAGCAGATAAAAATACAAGTATTCTACATATGTAAATACCATGCTAACAGCATAAAGGTAGTGCAGTGGAACTTGAAGAAACAAGGACAAAATGGAGAAAACTAAAATTCAGATAAAATCTCCACCTCAAGGTGTTCTGCTTTCCCAGGTACAAGCTCAGCACCAAAACGAAATGATAAAGAGTAGATATATCTGCCATTTCTTATATCTCTGATTCCATTTCTTTCCTCTTGCTCCTCCTGTGTGTGTGCTCTTAGTTGCTCAGTCATATAGCTGACTCTGTGATGCTATGGACTGTAGCTTCTCTCTCTGTGGGATATTTTAAGCAAGAATACTGGAGTGGGTTGCCATTTCCTCCTTCAGGGATCTTCCCAACCCAAGGGTTGATCCAGCATCTCCTGTGTCTCCTGCATTGCAGGTGGATTCTTTTACCTGCTGAGCCATCAGGGAGACATATAAAACTGCAGGTTATTGCATCAGCTGAATGCCCTTGCAGCAAGTATGAACTTGCTTTCCTCTCTTTGCTAGTGTTTCAAATGGAAAAATATTTATTCAAAATTTTGGAAAGTATTTTCAAGTGAAATGGAGAAGTTCCACATGTCAAAAAAGGTTCCATGAAAAAGCCAAAGTATAATAAAATAATAAAGCAGATTTAAATAAACAGTATTTAGGTCATAAATAGTAATAGGCCAGAGTATTGGAGTGGGTAGCCTTTCCCATCTCCAGGGGATCTTCCCAACCCAGGGATCAAACCCAGATCTCCTGCATTGCAGGCAGATTCTTTACCACCTGAGCCACCAGGGAAGCCCAAATAAATAGTTGCATCCTGTCCAAGTAACTCAAACATACAGATATGTTGAGAAAGTTGGGAGTCTTAGGCTAGCTTGGCATGAATGAGAATCAATAAACAGTGCACATAATGTTTATCTTGGCAATCTTGCTAAAGGATCAGTGTATTCTGATGGATATAGTTTTGGTTTATACTAATTTTTAAAAACCTTAATTACTAAGTTACTGTATTTTCTAGCAGTTTTTTCCTGTGTTAATCTGTTGTTGTTCAGTCGCTCAGTTGTGTCTGACTTTTTGCAGCCTCACGGACTGCAGCATCCCAGGCTTCCCTGACCTTTACTATCTCCTGGAGTTTTCTCAAACTCTTGTTCATTGAGTCAGTGATGCCATTCAACCATCTCATCCTCTGTCACCCCCTTCTCATCCTGCTCTCAATCTTTCCCAGCATCGGGGTCTTTTCCAATGAGTTAGCTCCTCACATCAGGTGGCCAAAATATTGGAGCTTCACCTTCAGGATCAGTCTATCCAATGAATATTCAGGGTTGATTTCCTTTAGGATAGACTGGTTTGATCTTTTTGCAGTCCAAGGTACTCTCAGGAGTCTTCTCCAGCATCACAATTCAAAAGCATCAGTTCTTTAGTGCTCAGTCTTCTTTAGGCTCCAACCCTCACATCTGTATGTGACTACTGGAAAAACAATAGTTTTGACTATTCGACCTTTGTTGGCAAAGTTATGTCTCTCTTTTTTAATATACTGTCTAGGTTTTTCATAGTTTTCCTCCCAATGAGCAAGTGTCTTTTACTTTTATAGCTGCAGTCACCATCTACAGGAAACACTTACAAGAGTTAAATCGGCACATCGCAGCCATGTTGCCTAGAGACATGATCTAATATATGAAGCATCACATCAACAATGGGAGGAGAGATATTTCTTGCCATGTTTAGCTGTTCATGCTGTGCAATAACTCAATATCTTTTGTACATATAATATGGCTTCCAAGATAAGGGTGATTAGGGATTACAAAGACCTTATGACCATCCGCAGCCTGTACTTTTTAGCGACTCCTGACTATAACAGGAGCCTCCCTGGTGACTAAGCTGGTAAAGAATCTGCCCACAATGTGGGAGACCTGGGTTTGATCCCTGGGTTGGGAAAGTCCCCTGGAGAAGGGAACCACTACCCACTCCAGTATTCTGGCCTGGAGAATTCCATGGACTACACTGTGCAGTCCATGGGGTCCCAAAGAGTCACTTTCACTTTGTAACTACATGACAAGTTTTTGTTTACTTATTTTTTGTCTAGTAACTTTATCCACCCAATACATGCTACCTGGAAGTTCCATTTTAGCCTGGAAATTTTCTTCACACACACTCTAACTCCTCTCATTTAGTTGACCCACTCTCCTTTGCTTTTCAATTTTAGATGCTACTACTGCTGAAAAGTCTTCCTTGACTGGCCCAACACAGACCCAATATCCACCTATGTCCCACCTATGTCCCCCCTTCTCACCCAATACACCATTCTATACACACTATAAACACATGTAACTTGCTATCTAGCTGTCTCCCCATTGGAAGTGTGTTTCTAAGGGCATGAAAAGGATTTTCTTCTCTTTTACTCATTACTGTATCTCAGAGTCTGGCATAGAACCTAACATTTGGTAGTTTCTTCAACAAAAATTAATTGAATGAAAATGTAGTGTCCTCCACCTAGAATAAATTTACATTCAGGTATAGGTTTTCATCTTCACCAATTACCAATTCCAGTATTTTGAACAAATTGTTGATTAGGCTAATAATCAAGTATTTGCTTTCTTTAATTTGGTTTCTAGGTTTCTTACTTTGTCTCACTTACTTATAGTACAAAGCATGGAACCAATTATGAATGAGGACCTAATACTTGTCTCTTAGATTAATCTGTTCTTTATATCTCTCTCCAGTAACCCTATCTTATAAGGGGAACAATTGTTTTCAAAGTCTAAAAGTTCTATTCCAGTATGTTTTTCTTAAGCAAATTTCTCTAATTGCCAAAGTGATTAATAGTGCCATAAGTTACTATTTGAAAGTTGTTACCTATTATATTATCACAGTCTGTTACTAAGATTATTAAGGCATTTTAATAAATTCTCTAACCAGCATTTGAAAAGAAAAATTGATCTCAAAGAGATAATGAAAATTAGGATACATATCTTCTCTGTAAATTTTAAGTGCCAGTATCAGAATCTCCACAAATTAGAAACATCACCTTTCTCCTGTGTAGACAATAATGTAAGGGAAAAAACTTCAGGATATTGGGGAAGAGTAGGTAATCATCTGGATTAAAACTCCAGCTGTCACTTAGAATCTATGTATCCTAAGAAATGCTTAAACATAATTACCTAATATGTAAAGGATAAATAATAATATTTACTTTGGAAGATTTGGCATGGATTAAAAATATCATGTACCAGACACCTAGAACAAATATTTGAGATCTTGTTGAGAACTCAGTAACAGATAAACTATATGACTGATGAAGATTTTGAGTTATGTTTCACATTATATTAATGATATATGCCTGAAAACATTTATTAAAAAGCAATATTCTTATTGAAAATCCTTTAATAATACTAGTAATCATTATACTTGGAAACTTGTATCTCTGGGGGAAAATGCTTTAGATATTTTTAAAATGTGAGAACTTTTCAAAATCAAATGTTTTAAGGAGATAAAAGAGGATAATTTTAAAATATAATAAAACATGTTAAAAGTCATAAATGATCAATATAAAGAAGCTGATATGTTTTATTCCTAGCACAGTAGCTTAAGTGTACAAAGTGGCATAGACACAATTTAGCTTTAGAGATTCCACTGAACTGAAATATCAACTATATCATGACCTTAATAGACTTTACCACATGATTAGATAAAGATTTAAGTCAAAAATATTTCCTATATGGTTAATGCACTTTAAATGCAGTGATGATAAGTTAATTTGATTTTTTAAAAATAAGCCATTATACCTATTCAAAATGCCTTTACTTTTAAGGTCCTAGTTTCCGCTTCTTCTTTTTTCTCTAGTTTCTTTTACATCATTACTTTAGTCAAGGTAATGTCAGTGGATCTTTTCAACTGTAATACTCCCTGATTTTTTTCTCTGATACCACAGAGTGTGACTGGGCTAGTAATCACAAGGTTGGCCATCACACTTTGCCACAAAGATAAAGGTTTTATACAAACTAAAGTAAAGCTCCTATCATAAAGGAATTATTCCTAGTGTTTTGGGAAGTTCTAGAACCATTTACAAAGCTAATAAAGCTATGGTATCTTTCACCAAAACCATACAACATGTCAGAAGATCTATATATGAGCCCCGAGGTAAAAATCTCTGCATTAGAAAGTTGTACTTAGTAATGCTGTGTGAGTTCCTGGTGCCTCACCCTGTTTTCCTGAGATAAAAACACAGACCTCAAACAATTATCCCTGGCAAGTTAAAAATCCAGATATCACCACAAAATTTTGAGATTTGCCTCAAGATATTCACTTCCTTTGAAGTGAAGTGACGTGAAAGTCACTCAGTCGTGTCTGACTCTTTGCGATCCATGGACTAGACAGTCCATGGAAAAATTCTCCAGGCCAGAATACTGGAGTGGGTATCCTTTCCATTTTCCAGGGGATCTTCCCACCCAGGGATCAAACCCAGGTCTCCTGCATTGCAGGCAGATACTTTACCAACTGAGCCACAGGGGAAGCCCAAGAATACTGGAGTGGGTAGCCTATCCCTTCTCCAGTGTATCTTTCCCACCTAGAAATCAAACCAGGGTCTCTTGCATTGCAGGCAAATTCTTTACCAACTGAGCTATCAGGGAAGCCCGGCTTCCTTTATTTTACTCAAAACTTTATTTGGTAGCTTTTTCTATTATAAGATTTAAAGTATTTCTTCTTAGTTGAGGAAATGAACTCATAAATCTAAAATCTATCAAAATAGTCACCTTGAAGAAAACAATTTCTTAGAGCCCTTTGAATCTCAGTTTCTCCCATCTGTAAATTAAGATGATGACACATGACATGTCTAATCATTGGCTGACTATGAAAAACCACTAAGATCATGAATATAGCAGTAATAATAATTGCAAAATTACATAGTAAATTACATATTAAAATTATTATTGAAAGTTATTATTATTACAAGTTATTTTCCAGTTATTTTGTACCAAACTCTTTGCTAAGGAGCATACATGTATAAATTCATTGAATTCTTACATATATCCAATGAAGTAGGTCTATACATATGAGGAAATGGAGGTACAGAGAGGGAAGCAACTTTTACAAAATCAAAGTGCTAGTAGGGATGCAGTAAGGATTCAGATCAAGGCAGTCTGATGGCAGGATAAATACTCTTAAGTGTTACAATAAATTCCTTGCCTTAAGAGCCATACTTGAAAGATCTTACAAATAATACCTAAGAAGTTATTGCTATGTACATATGCATGAGACATCTGTGATCCATATAGAAGGGTAAAGTTGAGAAATTTTTAAAAATCCCCATACACAGAAAAGACTGGCAATTCTGTGGTTGTAGTGTGATGTAAGGTAATGAATACAGCAAGTCTTTTTCACTTGGCCCTGGTTCATCTCTGCAGCTATGATAACAAGTCTTGATTAGACTTTGAGAACTGATCTATTGGATTGTTTCCTCAGTTACTGGGTATTGATGCTATTCTGTTCATTTAAAGCAGTGTGTAAAGTTGAACCAAGTTTTCCACATGTTTAAAGTAGACTTAAAGATTCATGATGGACACATGGTACCAGGTTTAGACTGCACCGTGGCTAGCCAGGTGGTAAACATGAGACCAGCTCCGTTTAAGTAAGTTAGACTCCAAGTCTCAACCAGGATTATTTTGGGCAATGTCATCTCATATACATCCCTGAAATTCATTGCTGTAGAGAGAGATGTTTCTGTGTGATCCTGTAGAGAAAGAACATGAAGTGTTTTGTTCAGCTTCTTTAGCCTGAACCTTTCTGTTTATTTTTCCTGCTGTGCTGGACTGTATCTATTACTGTGACAAATCTTAGCATTAACTGTAGTTTATGTGGAGTCATATGAATTCTGCTAATGAATCATCAAACTGATAGGTGGTTATGGGTTTGCTAATGCTCATGATAACAAGTAAACATTAGAAATGGGTTTAAATCTGTTTGCCCAATCTATTGCAGTTGTATAGCCATGGTGCCTGTAAAGATCAAAATGTTTTAAGCCTGACTGATCAATGCCATTAAACTTCCATAAATACAACTTGACACTTTGAAAGTCAGTGGATGGACTATGGACTCTGGTCAGTGATTATTCCTCTAAGGCTTATGTCAATCCATTTCTTTTCTGAAGTCAACATAAACATGTTTAAACAACTGGTATATATGCACTCTGTAACCAACAAAATTCGAAAGCCGACTCTTTCCAAAAATCTTATATAATTTTAGCAAATTGCTTTGCTACACAAGACTATCCCAGTAAAATGTCTTTACTTTAAAATGTATTTACAAACAATGAATTCAGCTTTTTGTTTTCATATATTGAGTGTTCACTTTGTCTTTCAATGAGGTCATTGAAGCTAGTGGTAATATGAAAACAAGAAGAGCAGAGACTTGGATTTGTATCCCAGCTCTGCCACTTACCAGCTATGACTTTGGTTCAGTTAACCTCCTTTACCCCTTGTTTCTTCAGTTAAAAATTGTGAACAAAAATATCTATTTTGGGGGTCTAGTATTGAAAAAAATCCATTTTAGTTGTCTGAAAATCAGGCAACTTTTGTGACGCTATTTTATACCAATAATTCCAATGTTGTTTAGGCAATTCTTACCTTTTCAGTTTTCCTACTTATATAGGATATGGAAACATACACATATATTACATGGATAATATGTCAATAAAGAATTTGACATATGAACAGTATTTTATTTCTTTGAAAGATTATTTTATTTTATAATTTTAAAGACAATCTAAATTTTTGAAAAATAAATATTCTTGTTTAATGCATAATCATTAAACTCTATATACCCTTTGCATTACTGAGTTAAAAGGGACCTTGGAAACACTGAATTTATACATTTGTTATTTGGATGAGAAACAGGAGTCTCAGACAATTTAGATGACTTGTCCAAAGTCACAAAATACTAAACTCCTGGCAGAGCAGAAGCTGACTATTGGTTTAGTGCCATTTCCCTCATACTGTGCGGCCTTCGGTGGTTTTCCCAGGATTATAAACTTACTAGTTTTCTGGAGTGATTATTTACTTTAGAAATAGCAGTTACTTCAGTGTATTTTATAGGTTTACAAAAAAACTGCTTGAATAATTGGCTTGTTTTGTCAGCCTGAGCTGCAATTTAAGCTAAAATTGGCTTTTTTTTTTTTTAAATCAGAGAGCTTGTTTTACAAAAAAAAAAAACACTCCTTATCAATGCTTAGCAACAGAAATCAAAGCTTAAAAACAATACACATTTTCCAAATTAAAGCATATTAAACTGTATATTTACTTAGCAAACCAGAATTTATTAGTGCTCAACAAACAAGGAATAGACACACACGCTAGGTGTGTGTTAATAACTTTCCAAAATACTTTATAAGGTCGACATTATTTACATATTTAACAGCATTAAATAAAAGGAAAAACAATCTAATTATAATTCCTTTGGGGTGTCCTTAAGGCTGTCATGATCTAAGGAACATATTTTCAAAGAGCTATATCCTCTAATGTCCTTCATCCAATGTGCTTCCAAGGTGGGGATTAGCTCAGAATTAATAGCATACTTCATGAGAGGTTACTGATAGGATATATTCAAGAATCTTCCCAAAAAGGCAGTCAAGCCTTGAAAGAACAATGTAAGTGGCAAATTTATACTAAACTTGACTTGAAGGAAGAAACTACAGAAACTGTATAGTCTTTGTACTTATACAGACAAAATTTCAATTAAAAAAATTAACTATTGACACTAGTTATGTGGCCTTTAGTCCATTGCTTAACTTCTCAATATATGTGTTTCCTTGTGTATTAATATAAATATAGTGAGATCTTAGGGATTCCCTGGTGGCTTAGCTGGTAAAGAATCCGCCAACAATGAAGGAGATCCAGGTTCAATTCCAGGTCAGGAAGATCTGCTGGAGAAAGGACAGGCTACCCACTCCAGTATTCCAGCCTGGAGAATGAAATCCTTGGACAATTACATGGGGTCACAAAGGGTCAGACACAACTGAGTGATTTTGACTTTCATCAGTTGAAACTGATGATGTATATGGTGAGACCTACTAGTTGAATGATTAGTATTTAGTATTAAATGAGATAATAAGTAAAACCAGTTATCATTACTTAAAATGGAAAATTTTATTATGGAGGTATTATATAGTTATTGCTGATGATAGATGACAATGAAATTTTATTATGGAGGTATTATATAGTTATTGCTGATGATAGATGACAATGATGATGTGGTAGTGATTAAAGTATAGCAGTAACGATGTAGATAGGAATGATGGTGATTCATTACTTTACCAGAGGCACACAACCATTTAATTACCTCAAAGTGGACAATATATAAGGGTAGAATCAAAATAAAAGGATATTACTCATAGAATCATTACTTACAGATCCTTGGGCTCACCCTTCTATTGGCACATAGTCCATAAAGTAGAAGACCTATCATCATATTAAGGCTGATGGTAGACTTTAGAACATTCTAACTGAAATTTGTGATATCCAAGAGAGTATTTTTATCTCTGAATCTAGGCGAATAATAGCTTAACCTCCCACCTTCTGCACTCAAACTAACCTTTTTTCAATAATGTTCAGTTCAGTTCAGTCACTCAGTCGTGTCTGACTCATCATGACCCCATGGACCACAGCACACCAGGTGTCCCTGTCCATCACCAACTCCCAGAGTCTACTCAAACTCATCTCCATTGAGTTGTTGATGCCATCCAACCATCTCATCTTCTGTCATCCCCTTCTCCTCCTGCCTTCAATCTTTCCCAGCATCAGGGTCTTTTCAAATGAGTCAGCTCTTTGCATCAGGTGGCCAAAGTATTGGAGTTTCAGTTTCAACATCAGTTCTTCCAATGAACACTCGGGACTGATCTCCTTTAGGATGGACTGGTTGGAACTCCTTTCAGTCCAAGGGACTCTCAAGAGTCTTCTCCAACACCACAGTTCAAAAGCATCAATTCTTTGGTGCTCAGCTTTCCTTATAGTCCAACTCACATCTATACATGACTACTGGAATGTTACTGCTCTTAATTCCCCCAGTCTACATTTCAACCAAGTTCTCACATTTATATATGGAATTGGTCAAAGAGCCTTCCAAAAAGTGTGAGATGATATTTTAGAGGCATAAAGTTTTCTGTTCAAAATGCTCAAGAGCCAGAAATACACTTGTATGAAAGAGATCAAAAAGAGTTAAGAAAATAAATCTGTTGATGGGATTGAGTTAGGCAGGAAGGAAGATACCTCATAATAAATGGTGATAAGACTTTTCTCCCCCTCTTTACCATTTCTAGATTTTGTTTGAAAGGAGAGTAGAACTGTACTGCCAATTTTTGTACCCACCTTTTCTTTCTCCCACTTGCTTTTAGGAATTCTTGATCTTATAGGCAAAAGTGCCCAGAGTAAAAGTTTAAATCTTGTCAAATATAATATATAATTTGAACCTTGAGCTTTAGAACACTAGTTTTCTTGCTAACAAATAAAGATAATATAAAAAAATGTTTCATGGCAACAGTCACACAATATTCTTAATAACTGCTTGTTATTATTTTTATAACTCATCACTAACACTATTGTGATAATTAATTAAGGCAGTACTGGAAACAATATACACAAAATTACTTACCTGCTTGCTAAGTGAAGAAAGGTTGAAGAAAATCTCTCTCAGATAAGGGTCATGAGCAATCTGGCTGACTACAATCTTTAAGAACTCTCTACAAGAAAAAAAGTAGAAATCAAGTATATGATGCTTGACTGAGGTCTTAAAAACTGATTTGACATTTGGCCAACTTGCTGTGGGGTTTGTGTGGGATGAGTAGACGTAAATAGATTTTATATAAACAGATGCAAAGCTCTTTACTGTAAAAAACTGGATTCATAAATATGAATTTTATTGTAGTTGAAAGCAAGTGCTTTCTCTTTGCACTCCCTGTAATGGAATTTCATAAACCATGATTTTATCATCCTAGTCAATGGAGCAATAATTCAACATTCCCCACATTTTAATAAAGTTGTATGATTTAGAATAAATTTTCTTTTAAAATCACTATGGAATAAAGATTCTAATATATATATGAAGAACTTTATTATATTTTTTTTCTCCTAAAAAGAAACAAAAAGCCCCGCATCTGAATAGCTACAAAAATAAAGGACTTATTCTTTGTTGGATTTTTCTGGCTTCCTAAAATGCATCTTATACGATGTGCTTAGTTTGAAAAGAAGGATAGATGCAGGATGACCCCATGAATGAAAAGAACCACTCACTCTGGCTGTTGATAGGCAGATCCTCCTATTCTGTTTCATTGTCACATGGATTCCAATAACTTCCCTCAAGAAGTCTGTGCTGATTACTCCAGAAATGGGGATGCCCATCTTCCTTTATTTCATTTATAAACTAAATGGATAGTTTTCAGTTGTTGATAGGCTGTGAAAAGTCTATAGAAAAGTGCTTTGAGCATTTCACAGCAATTAAGAGTGGTAATTTCTACAGGCTCAGATTTGCCCACTTCATTCCACACTGTGAGAAACTGGGTTGACTGCCCTGTCTCAGTCTGTGAAAAGTTTCTGAGGGCATAAAGCAGAGACAGCAACACTCCAGTGGCTTTCTGCATTTCAGCAGAGGCATTCTCAGTTATTATCCTTTGCTGTGGTCTATATCATCTATCAGATCAATAATTCCCAAATGATAGATTCTTTAAGAAATTTTACTGGGAAGACTGGTATGGGGTATGTGAGCATCCAAAGCAGAAGTGGAGGGTCTAGCTCCCTTTATAGTTCTGATACAGGATGATGAAATCTTAGACAAGGCAGTTATCCTCTGTGTCTCTGTGTTCATAAATTACTAGTTTTTCAATATTATGTCTGCTTATACTTTGGGATACAAAGAGAAATAGTGAGTTCTTGCCAGTAATGCATGTGATTTTGTTTAATGTGCAAACTTCAGTTAGGATTAAAATAATGTTATATTAATAAAATACAATAGAGAATATATTTTAGCATTAAAAACACTGTTCGCAAGGATTTTTCATGAACAAATTAATGGTCATAATATAAATTAAGTAATGAAAAGCCACAAATAGCACTATATTGGGAGGGGTTGATTTTTGTTCATTTTATACTTTGTCTTCTACAAATTTAGAAGACAATGCACCAAAGTGAAAACAATATTTGTATCTGATCATTTTCATTTCTTTGAGTTTTCTGAATTTTTTCACAGTTAATAAATTGTTAATATGGAAACTCACCAAAGAAAAACTTAGGCATTTCTACATGTACAGCTCTTAAAATCTGTTGTTGTTGTTGTTGTTGTTGTTCAGTTGCTAAGTCGTGACGGACTCTTTGTGACCCCATGGACTGCAGCATGCCAGGTTCCTCTGTCCTCCATTATCTCCTGGAGTTTGCTCAGATTTATTGTCATTGAGTCAGTGATGCTGTCTAACTATCCATCCTCTGTCATCCCCTTTTCCTCCTGTCCTCAGTCTTCCTCAGCATCAGGGTCTTTTCCAATGAGTTGGCTCTTTGCATCAGGTGGCCATAGTATTGGAGCTTCAGCTTCAGCAACAGCCCATCCAATGAACATTCAGAGTTGGTTTCCTTTAGGAATGACTGGTTTGATCTCCTTGCAATCCAAGGGACTTTCAGGAGTCTTCTCCAGGACCACAGTTCAAAAGTATCAATTCTTTGGTGCTCAGCCTTCTTTATGGTCCAACTCTCATATCTGTATATGACTACTGGAAAAACCATTGCTTTGTGGACTTTTGATATCCCTGCTTTTAAATATGCTGTCTAGGTTTGTTAGTGGTTTCCCTCTAACAAGAAAGTATCTTTGAATTTCATCTCCATAACTTTGTCTGCAGTGATTTTGGAGCCCAAGAAAATAAAGTCTGTTACTGCTTCTACTTTTTTCCTTCTATTTACCATGAAGTGATGGGACTGAATGGCATGATCTTAGTCTTTTTCTATGTTGAGTTTCAAGCAAGGTTTTTCACTCTCCTCTCTCACCCTCATCAAGAGGCTCTTTAGTTCCTCTTCATTTTCTGCCATTAGAGTGTATCATTTGCATATCTGAGGTTGCTGATATTTCTCCTAGCAATCTTGATTACAACTTGTGAGTCATCCAGCTTGGCATTTCAAATGATCTACTCTGCATATAGTTAAATAAGCAGGGTGACAATAGATAGCCTTATCATACTCCTTTCCCAATTTGGAACCAGTCATTTGTTTCAGATCTGGTTCTAACTATTGTTTCTTGACCCACATACAAGTTTCTCAGGAGGCAAGTAAGGTGGTTTGGTATTCTCCTCTCTTTAATAATTTTCCATTTTTTGTGATCCACACAGACAAAGGCTTTAGTATAATCAGTGAAGCAGATGTAGATGTTTTTCTGGAACACCCTTGCTTTCTCTATGATCCAACAAATGTTGACAATTTGATTTCTGGTTCCTATGCCTCTTTGAAACCCAGTTTGTATATCTGGAAGTTCTTGGTTCATGTACTGATGAAGCCTAGCTTGAAGAGTTTTGAGCATAACCTTGCTAGCATGTGAAATGAGCACAATTGTATGATAGTTTGAAGATTCTTTGGTATTTCTCTTCTTTGGGATTAGAATGAAACTGACCTTTTCCAATCCTGTGGCCACTGCTGTGTTTTCTAAATTTGCTGACATACTGAGTGTAACACTTTAACAGCATCATCTTTTATGCTTCTCTATCACTTTCCTTACATTTTTGTCCCATATAATTATATAAACTATGTTCAGAACATCTGTCCCCCAACAAAGCAACTCTCTTGATCATTTTCTGTACAGAAGATCTGGACTTGATTCTTTCCTGAAATAAAAGAAAAGATGTACTTTCTGCTTCAAAGAAACAGATGGAAAACATTAGTTACCACAGTGGTTTATTTTCTTGGGCTCCAAAATCACTCTAGATAGTGACTGCAGCCATGAAATTAAAAGATGATTGCTCCTTGGAAGAAAAGCTATGTCCAACCTAGACAGCATATTAAAAAGCAGAGACATTACTTTGGTGACAAAGGTCCATTGAGTCAAAGCTATGGTTTTTCCAGTAGTCCTGTGGATGTGAGAGTTGGACCATAAAGAAAGCTGAGCACCAAAGAATTGATGTTTTGAACTGTGGCATTGGAGAAGACTCTTGAGAGTCCCTTAGGCTGCAAGGAAATCAAACCAGTCAATCCTAAAGGAAATCATTGGAAGGACTGATGCTGAAACTGAGGCTCCAATCCTTTGGCCACCTGATGTGAAGAACCGACTCATTGGAAAATACCCTGATGCTGGGAAAGATTGAAAGCAGAAGGAGAGGGGGATGACAGAGGATGAAATGGTTGGATGGCATCACCGACTCCATGGACATGAGTCTGAGCAAGCTCTGGAAGTTGGTGATGTACAGGGAAGCCTGGCTTGCTGAAGTACATGGGGTCTCAAAGTGTTGGATGCGATCAAGTGACTGAACTGAACTGAACCACAATGCTTATTCAGAAAATATCATGTTTACTTGCTGAATATTCAAGTTTCTTTGGGCTCTACATTCAACATAGGCAAAGCATCTAATTGAGTAGACCTCCTAGCTTAAAATGTTACTTAAAAAAGAATTGTTCTCTCTGTATGTGTGCTCAGTCACTTCAGTCGTGTCAGATTCTTTGAGATCCTATAGACTGTAGCCCACCGGGCTCTTTTGTCCATGGGATTCTCTAGGCAATAATACTGAAATGGGTTGCCATGCCCTCCTCCAGGGTATCTTCAAGACATTGGGATGGAACCCACATCTCATGTCTCCTTCATTGATAGTCGGGTTCTTTACCACTAACACCATTTGGAAAGTCTTTTTCTCTCTCTGAAAGTGAAGTAGCTCAGACGTGTCCAACTCTCTGTGACCCCAAGAACTGTAACTTCATGGACTGCTAGACTCCTCTGTCCATGGGATTCTCCAAGCAAGAATACTTTAGTGGGTTGTCATTTCCTTCTCCAGGGGATCTTTCTGATATAGGGATTGAACCCAGGTCTCCCACACAGCAGGCATACTTTTATACTCTGAGCCAGGAGCGGCTCCTTTTCTCTCTCTACTAATTCCTAATTTTGAAAGCTTTATAAATGAGGTGAATCTGTCTCACTTAAATCTCCCTCTTCAGTCAAGTTACCCTGATATCTATTCTGGATATTAATTGACTACCAAATTAATGGATATTCAATTAGTATCAGTGATAGTATGCTGTAACAGTATTCCTTGGCATATGATTCCTCAAATGTTTCACTAGAAGTAATCCAAGGGCCAAGAGGCAAAATTCTGAAAGTAAGCATTCCATATCCAGTTGGTTGTGTAAATAGACTGCTTTACTGCCAGGTATCCTGGGGTTATGAACATGTTAATGTGCATCGATAATCTAAAAAAGGGAGTAAATACATTGTGTAGCATTTCTCCAAATTATTTAATAAAAATAGTCAAGGGACCTTTCCTTTTTAATCCATACTCATTGGTCTCTAGTATTTTTAGGAGCATGGTTTGGGAAATGTTCTAAGGAGCAGGACTGGATCAGTTTTTGAGATTTCAGAGATGAGGTTTATCTGGGTCAGTCTGTGCCATGCATTTCAGCATGTTGTTTCTGAAATGAATCAAGCAGCCTGGCCAGGATAATTCAGAGAATGGAAGGTTATCACAAGTAAAATGTCAGGCAAAAAAATTCAAGCATAAATAAAGACCTCTACATAAAGACCACTGTTTTTGTGTATTCAGAGAAACTGTTGTTAAAGATGAAATCCAATGGCTCTGATCTTGGTTGGAAGGCCCTAAAGAAGTCCTTCCACAGTATACCACCAGACTCTCTTATCATACGCAGCCTGGGTTTGCCAGCTATGTGAGCCTGAGATTTAGGATTATGGGGACATCAACCAATCATACACGTAGGGCTTTAAATTTTGGACTCTTATTGTAGGCAGAATAACAACCACTCGAAGATGTTCATTTCCTAATCCCAGGAATCTGTGAATATGCTGTTACGTGATAAAGGAGTTCCACATGGAATTAATGTTGCTTATCAGCTGACAATGAAACAGAAAGATTATCCTAGATTTTCCAAATGCTTCCAATGTCAACACAAAAGTTTAGAAAAATGGAATGACACATCAGAAGAGATTCAGAGACATGGCAACATGAGAATTAAGCAGTTGTTGGTAGTTTTAAAGATGAAAGAAAGGAGCCATGACTCAAAGAATATAGATGGCAGTAGGAGCTGGAAAAGGCAAGGGAATGGATTAACCCCAAGAGCCTCCACAGGGAATACAGCCTGCTGACACCTTAATTTTATCTCAGCAGGTTTTATGGGGACTAAAACAAAATCATGCATATAAAATGTTGAACACAGTGTATTTGTTGTTTAGTCACTAATTCATGTCTGACTCTTTTGTGAACCCCCATGGACTATAGCCTGCCAGGATCCTCTGTCCATGGGATTTCCCAGGCAAGAATAGTGGAGTGGGTTGCCATTTCTTTCTCCTGAACATAGTATATAGGACATAGTACGAAGATTCTTTCTCTGATTAACTTAAAACTTTGGATATAACTAATCTTCCTAACCCTCAGATTTAATGTGGTTTAACTAGGATAATTCCCCTTAGCTTTCTAGATTTGTTGTGAGAATTAAGGAATAATGTTTGTAAAAGAGGTATTAAGTACTTAAAATGCAATAGGTCCTCAGCATTTATTAGTGGAAGAGGTAAATGGCAAAAGTTAAAGGCAGACCATGTCAAGAGACAATAAGGACATGGACTTAGAGAAACTTGTAAGCTATTGGTGAGAATATAAATCAATACATCTACTGTAGTAAACATTATCTTATAAAGTGAAGTTATGTGTAACTTATAAACTCAGTAATTCAACTTCTAACTGCATGCTCTAGAGTCTCTAGCATGTATGTTCTAGGAGACATGTAACAATTTTTGAATTAGAGGAAAGTAGAAAAAAAAATGTTCACTACAAGAAAAATGATAAAATGTGGCACAGTCATAGAATTGAATAGTATATAGCCCCATAAATAGTGATAAATCAATGTTTCACATATGAACATAAATGAATCCTAAAAATGTAATGTTGAGAGTAAAAAGAAAGTCATAAAAGTTTATGTGTAGTAAGATGTGATTTACTTAGGACACAAATAATCAGAATAGCAAAATTGTATCTGTATATATATGCAATAAAATTATGCAAATCAAGAGAATGATTAAGGCAAAATTCAAAATATCTTAACATTGGGGGCAGGAAGAAGGAAAGTATGAATATTTAGAGAAAATACAGGGTTCATCAAAGTTTTGTGAGCTTCTGATTCTAGCTAATTTGTAGGCAATATCTTATACAAGACACAGAAAATACAAGCCATAACAGAAGAAAAAAATGATAAACTGGAATTAATTGAAATTAAAATTTTCTGCTCATTGAAAGACACTGTTAAAGTGAATAGGCTATCTACACAATGGAAGAATATACTTTATATAACTGTATCTATATCATTATATCAATATTGTCATTGGTATGTATAGATATAATATGATAAATCACTCTTCATATGCGTATAAAGGTAGACATACAAAGAAACAACTGTATATAGAATATTTAAAGAACTCTTAAGCATTAATAAGAAAAACACAATCCTATCAGAAAATGGGTAAAAGTGTTCAACAGACAATTCAACAAGAAGAAAATAGATACACTAAAAACTATGTTATTCAAGTTGGAAAATAAAATTAAAATCATAATGTAATAGTGAAACACACTCATTTAAATTGGCTAAGATTTGAAAATCTAATACTTGATACATTGATTAGAAAGTATACTAATTGGAACTGCCACATATTGTTGGTGAGTATGCAAAATGATATAACTGTTTGAAAGACAACCTTTTCTAAAAATGTTAAACATATAGATATTTCACTTCAATGCAATGCATTTACCCAAAGAAAATGAGAACATATGTCCATAAAATGACTTATACTAGAATGTATATAACAAACCATAAAAGGCCTAAACTGGAGACAACATGAACAACTTGTGGTGTAACTATATAATGTTGTTCTTCTCATCAATTAAGAGACTCAGGTCTAGTACACAATGAGATGCATGAATCTCAACATATCCTTAATAAAAGAACCTGGACACAAAAGACTGCCTTGTGCATACATCCATTTACATAAAGTTTCTAGAATAGGCAAAACCAACTAATGGTGAAAGATATTTAAAAAAAGTGTTCTCCTGGGGATACTGATTGGAGGGCAAGGGCCACAGGGAATCTTCTGTGATGATGGAACATTGTATATTTTAATAGGGTTAAGTTTTGCAGTAGCATATGTGTTTCTCAAAATGCATCAGTCTATAACACTAAAAGTACGAGCATCTGTTTATTTCTAAATCATACCTCTAAAAGAAATTTTGGAAAAAAAAAAAACAAAAACTTGCACTATCCACCAGTTTCTTTGCTTGTTCTTCTTTTCTGAGTCTTATGTAATTGAATTGAATCTGGAAACTTAAAAAAAATATCTACAACCTAATTGATAAGGGAATCTGGAAAATGTGATCACAGACATCAAAGGAAGGAAACTATACTATGTGCTAACAGACAACTCACAGCAATGTATCCATCACTTCTATGGACTATGCAGACTGTCAAAATCAAATGCTTACACAACTGGTGTACTATACTGAGGAAATAGATGGCATGAGAGAGCATGGGCTATGCTTCAATAGTATAGCAACTCAGTTCGTGACAATTGCTGATATGCAGAATTTCAGGTCCAGGGTAGCCAGATTCCTAGATTTTTCAAGAAAAGCTACAAATCTGGATGCTGTAAAAAGTGAAACCTCTAACCTCAAATGTGGGCTCAAATGTTTTTCAATCAATTTCAAATCAAATGAAGTCTGTCTATAACAAACTTATATAAGGGAAGCATTGCATTATAAACAGGAAAACATGGGAGCCATCTAATTTCTGTGAGTCATCTGTGAAAATTTATGTTAATCTGATAAAGCAAATCATGAAATGTGGTGTTGAAGTTATGTCTTGTGAGTTCTCACCCAAGAAACAAACCTCCTTTTCTAAGTTTAGTTTTGGTTGTTGTTCACTCAGTTGTGTCTGACTCTTTGCGATCCATGGACTGAAGCACGCCAGGCTTCCCATCCTTCACCATATTCAAGAGTTTGCTCAAACTCAGGCCATTGAGTTGGTGATGCCATCCAACCGTTTCTTCCTCTGCCATCCCCTTCTCCTCCTGCCTCAATCTTTCACTGAAGCATCAGGGTCTTTTCCAGTGAGTCTGTTCTTCGTATCAGGTGGCCAAAAGATTAGAGCTTCAGTTTCAGCATCAGTCCTTTCAATGAATATTCAGGACTGATTTCCTTTTGGATTGACTGGTTTGATTTCCTTACAGTCCAAGGAACTTGCAAGAGTTTTATCCAACATCACAGTTCAAAAACATCAATTCTTCAGTGCTCAAACTTCTTTAGGGTCCAACTCTCAAATTTGTACATGACTATGGGAAAATCCGTAGCTTTGACTATATGGAATTTTGTCGGCAAAGTAATGCCTCTGCTTTTGGCTTTCCTTCCACAGAGTCTTTTAATTTCATGGCTTCAGTCACCATCTGCAGTAATTTTTGAGCCCAGGAAAAATTCTGTCACTGTCTCCATTGCTTCCCCATCTATTTGCCATGAAGTGATGGGACTGAATGCCATGATCTTAGCTTTTTGAATGTTGAGTTTTAAGCCAGTTTTTTTCACTTTCCTTTTTTACCTTCATCAAGTGGTTCTTTGATTCCTCTTCACTTTCTGCCATAAGGGTGGTATCATCAGCATATCTGAGGTTACTGACATTTCTCCTGGCAATCTTGATTCCAGCCTGTGCTTCATCCAGCTCCGCATGTTGCATGGTGTACTTTGCATATAAGGTAAATAAGCAGGTGACAATAATACAGTCTTGATGTATCCCTTTCTCAATTTTGAAGCAGTCTCTTGTTCCATGTCCAGTTCTAACTGCTGCTTCTTGACCTGCATACAGGTTTTGCAGGAGGCAGGTAAGGTGGTCTGGTATTCCCATCTCCTTAAGTATTTTTATTTTTCACAGTTTATTGTGATCCACACAGTCAAGTAGATGTTTTTCTGGAATTCTCTTGCTTTTTCTATGATCCAACAGATGTTGACAATTTGATCTCTGGTTCCTCTGCCTTTTCTAAATCCAGCTTGAATATCTGGAAGTTCTCAATTCACATATTGTTGAAGCCTAGCTTGGAGAATTTTGAGCATTACTTTGCTAGCATGTGAAATGGGTGTAATTGTGCAGTAACAAGACACAGTAATTTTAGTATTTGGCATTGCAAGTGTTGGGATCTGCATGAAAATACATAGTCATAGAGAACTGTATCTTAAATTTTGTTTTCTATCCTCTTCTTATCTACTGCTCTAAAGCATTTTCCAGCATTTGTGCTTACTCTGACCATCTCACTGCAGCCTCTGTCTAATTCCACCGTAACTATTACCATGTCTGAATTGAAACTCTAACCACATCCAAATTGCCCACTTTGTTCCCCCAGGTTTCCATTATAGAGCAGGACTTTTTAAAATATAACAACTGATCTACTCAGTTAGTGTCCATTCCTAATACCTACTTATTTTACAAACTGTTGAGAAGAGGTTCAAAGATAAGCTATACTTCCTTTTGTTTCCCCCACGTCTTATTAGTGGAGAGATTTCCTTCATGGTATCCTATTGGATTATTAAACTCTATAAGAGTAGAGACTGAGCCTATTTTGTTCACTGCTGAATAGTATTTAGATCCTAGAATAGTGTATGCACCTCAAAAACATTTGTGAAACATTTGAGTCAATGAAAGAATGAATAACTACACAAAAACTGAAATTGAGAAAATGCTCATTTAATATGGTATACCATTTCCCCATCTATTTGCCATGAAGTGATGGGACCAGATGCCATGATCTTCATTTTCTGAATGTTGAGCTTTAAGCCAACTTTTTCACTCTCCTCTTTCACTTTCATCAAGAGGCTTTTTAGTTCCTCTTCACTTTCTGCCATAAGGGTGGTGTCATCTGCATATCTGAGGTTATTGATATTTCTCCCGGCAATCTTGATTCCAGCTTGTGCTTCTTCCAGCCCAGCGTTTCTCATGATGTACTCTGCATATAAGTTAAATAAGCAGGGTGGCAATATACAGTCTTGACGTACTGCTTTTCCTATTTGGAACCAGTCTGTTCTTCCATGTCCAGTTCTAACTGTTGCTTCCTGACCTGCATACAGGTTTCTCAAGAGGCAGGTCAGGTGATCTGATATTCCCATTACTTTCAGAATTTTCCACAGTTTATTGTGATCCACACAGTCAAAGGGTTTGGCATAGTCAATAAAGCAGAACTAGATGTTTTTCTGGAACTCTCTTGCTTTTTCCATGATCCAGCTGATGTTGGCAATTTGATCTCTGTTTCCTCAGCCTTTGCTAAAACCAGCTTGAACATCTGGAAAAGATCATAGCATCTGGTCCCATCACTTCATGGGAAATAGATGGGGAAACAGTGTCAGACTTTATTTTTTGAACTCCAAAATCACTGCAGATGGTGATTGCAGCCATGAAATTAAAAGATGCTTACTCCTTGGAAGGAAAGTTATGACCAACCTAGATAGCATATTAAAAAGCAGAGACATTACATTGCAAACAAAGGTCTGTCTAGTCAAGGCTATGTTTTTTTCCAGTGGTCATGTATGGATGTGAGAGTTGGAGTGTGAAGAAAGCTGAGCGCCGAAGAATTGATGCTTTTGAACTGTGGTGCTGGAGAAGACTCTTGAGAGTCCATTGGAATGCAAGGAGGTCCAACCAGTCCATTCTGAAGGAGACCAGTCCTGTGTGTTCATTGGAAGGACTGGTGCTGACGCTGAAACTCCAATACTTTGGCCACCTCATGCGAAGAGTTGACTCATTGGAAAAGATTCTGATGCTGGGAGGGATTAGGGGCAGGAGAAGGGGATGACAGAGGATGAGATGGCTGGATGGCATCACTGACTCGATGGACATGAGTTTGAGTGAACTCCGGGAGTTGGTGATGGGCAGGGAGGCCTGGTGTGCTGCGATTCATGGGGTCTCAAAGAATCGGACATGACTGAGCGACTGAACTGAACTGAACTGAAACAAGAAGCAGCATTAAGAACTTTAGTATTCCTAGGAGAGTGAAAACATTTTTCACCTCTTATATTGTCAGTTGCTAAAGATCTACTAACTGCCAGGGTCAGGTTAGTTTCCTTAAAGTCATTGGTTCACAACATTATGCAAAGTAAGGGCTTTTACCTCTAATTTACAGATGAAGAATGTAATGTCCAGAAAGATTACATAACACATTCCATTACACATAGTTCACTGTGAGCCAAAATTCTAATCCTGGTCTGCCAAGCTCCAAGGAACATGGTGAGCTTAATGTCATCTCTATGTTAAACTCAATTTTCTTTATATAAATTAATCTTGGGGACAGGGCACATGTTTTTCCTAGTCATATGTTCTGGCTGTATTTCATTTCCTTTATAAGCTTTAAACTCAGCTCTTTCACCAGATTGTTCTTAATCCTGCCTTCCCTTTACTGAGGAACTGCCACCCCAGACCATTCACCCAGTTTGTCACCCAAGCAATAAACTGAAGAAGCTTCATTGACTCATCCTCTGACTCACACCTCATCAGCTCCTGTTTAATCTATCTCCTTAATGAATCTGAAAATTACTCCATCTCTATTGCAGTGTTTATGACGTGGATCTTAATCAGTTGTGTCTTAAAATTTTTTGGAAAACATTTTTTTGCTCTCCATAGTCTCTTTTCCCCTTCAATTAATTCTCCACTCTGACACAAAGTGTCCAAAGATGCAGATTATCATGAAGGAAGGTGCCTTAAAACCTTTCATAGATCCCTATGCCACAAGGATAATGCTTAGACTCCTTGCTGCGGCTGCTAAGCCGCTTCAGTCGTGTCCAACTCTGTGCGACCCCATAGACAGTAGCCCACTAGGCTCCTCTGTCCCTGGGATTCTTCAGGAAGGAATAAAATGTTCTTCACAAACTATAGCCAGACTAGTGTCACTGCATTCACTCCTCATTTTACATACCATCTACTCTGGCAACCCTGAAATTCTTGTTTAAATGAATACGCCAAAGTCTCTATCTTCCTTCCTTTGCTGCTGCTTTTATCTACCCAGAACGTCCTCTTCTTCCTCACTGTGCACTTCCCTCCCTTGCCTTGTTGGTTAAATTCTTCACAAATTTAAAAATGCAGATGGAATACTGAGTCTCCTTTGTAGCTCTCCATGATTTCAACACTCCAGTCAGAATCATGTACAGTACCTGTTTTCCCATAGACGGTTTTGAGTAATTCCATTAGAGATCCCACCACATGGCATTATGAACTCTCTAGCTATTGTGGAAATCTTGAGGATGGAACTTGTATCTGGAACAGTACCTGGCAGAGAGAAGAAATTAGTCATTGCTAATATAATGAACTGAAGAATTTATGGGTTACGGAATAACATGAAACATGGTGTAAAATGTAATTTTCTAAAAGACTCTAATAAAAGTCCAAAATAAACACAGGAAAACATTTAATTTAACTTATCAGTGAGGGCAAGTAGGATGTTAAAACTTATTAAAAGACCATTTGAGGAGCAAGGTATTCTAGATGAGTTAATAAAAGTTTGTTAGGATTGCTGGTTACATACAAAAATGAAATGATCTGTTTCACTGGACAAATATGATTTGCATTCTACTGACAAAAGTTCTAAAGTTTACATGTAACTCCATTAGGTCTGGGAAACATTAATCAACAAACTTAACAGTGGGATTTTTTTTTATAATTTTTAAATTTTTTTTTTACTTTACAATATTGTATTGGTTCTGCCCCACATCAACATAAATCCGCCATGGCCGTACACGTGTTCCCCATCCTGAACCCCACTTCCACCTGTCCAGGTTCAATACGGGATGGTTTTTATTTTCACCAATGACTAACTATTATAAAGATATTTTGGAAGGTGGAAGTATAGATGGAAGTTATACTAGAAAAGTTAGATTATCTGATTCTAACTAATCTCTGTGAAATCTCACCAGCACATTTTTAGACTATCACCAAAAATATGGAAAACATCCTCAATTTTGGCTGTTTTCTCTTACCTTTTATTTAAATGCCATTATATCTTCCAATTAGTAACTATTCACTATCTATAGTATATAGAATAGTATTTTAATTGTTCATAGCAGCATATTTAAAACTAAGTTGAACGACACTATAATTGCTAAGTGTCTATGTAGGCTATCACATTGGGCTAGTTATGGCCCAGGTTGGTACAAACTTTTTTTTTTTTTTTTTCCTGGCTTATCACAGCTGTAAGTCTATAGCCAGGCCACAGGTCAGACACAATTCAAAAACATGGAATTTTCTCAGAGACCAAGGCATGGAATTGATATCCATTCTTGGTCATGTCCAGGGTGAATTTGCTCAGAAAGACTAAGGGCATCTTCAGGTCAGTAACTAACAAGTCCCTTGATCCTAATACCAAATGGTTGTACACCCCTGCTGCTGCTGTTGCGAAGTCGCTTCAGTCGTGTCTGATTCTGTGCAACCCCAGAGACGGCAGCCCACCAGGCTCCCCCGTCCCTGGGATTCTCCAGGCAAGAACACTGGAGTGGGTTGCCATTTCCTTTTCCAATGCATGAAAGTGAAAAGTGAAAGTGAAGTCGCTCAGTCGTGTCCGACACATA
>NW_011493583.1:114433-118330 GCF_000754665.1 Bison bison bison | reverse complement strand
TTTCTCTCTGAATCTTTTTTTGGATAGTTTCTATTACTACGCCTTCTGGATCATTGATCCTTTTTTTCTGTAATGTCTAATCTCATGTTTATTTTAATCAGGGTTTAACTTTTTTTAAATTTGGGTAAGTTTAGACGTTCTATTCCATTTTGTTGTCGTTGTTGTCTTCACTTTTTTCTCTTCACCAACACCAACTTTTCCTCTATCACTTAAATATAGGGAGCATATTAAAAAAAAAAAAAAACTGTTTTTAATAGCTTTTTCTGTTAATTTCACAACCCCTGTCACTTTTGGGTCTGTTTCTATTGATCAGTTATTTTCTTTGTCATGAGTTAAACATTCCTGTTTATTTGAATGTTGAGCAATTTTTATTAGATGCCTGACATTTGTGAATTTTAAGTGGTTATGTTCTGGATTTTGATATATTTCTTTAAATAGTGTTTGACTTTGTTCTGTTATGTGTTGAATTAAAATTGGTTGTATCATTCTGTGGCTTGCTTTATTAGGACAGATTTGGAGTAGCCTTTCAGTAGCTAATACAGCCATAATGTTAAGGTGGCATATTTCTGAGGACTACACCTGAGGTCAAGTGTACACTGAGGAATTTCTATTCTGGCTCATGGAAATGCATACCCATTTTACCCCTGAATGAACTCTGGGAATTGCTTAGCCTATTGCTGAATGCTGCGTCTTTCTCCAGCTGGTAGTCATATGACTCCATGGGACCCCTGCAGATCTCCACAACATTCTGTCTTTGTAGCCCCTTCCTCTCTTGTACTCTGCCTCACAAATGTCAGTCATTGTGGTTTCCCTCTTCAACTTACATCTGTTTCTCTTCAATTCAATGCTGCTACGATGCTCTGCATGTGTTCTTCTCTCTATTCTGTGGCCTAGAAATTGCCCTCAGGCCTTAACTTAAAGTGATCATAAACCCCATCTAGTTTTGTTTTATTTCACTGAAGGATCATTTGTCCTGCACTTCCCATTGTTCAATGTCTGAAAACCAATGCTTTAAATATACCTTCCCAATTTTCTATTTATATAATGTGGGACTGTAAATATGGTCACTGTTCTCCAAACGACCAAAAAAATTTTTTTTAAATAAAATTTCATAGAGAGAAATTTGAGTTATTTGTAAGCTTTCAGTTTTTTCCTCGGATGTTTCTCCACATAAACGCCATTACTATGGTCAATTTAATCTAGAGAGATTAAGTTTACAGGGCCTGGTGGAAAAGGTAACCAACAGTTACTAATCAAAAGGCATAAAGTTTCAGTTAGGAAGGATGAACTAACTCTTGAGAACTGCTGTACAACAGTGTACCTATAGTCAATAACACTGTATTATACACTTAAAATCTGCTAAGAGAATAAATATAATATTAACTTATTTTATGACAATAAAATATTTTTAAAGAGTACATTAAAGACATTGAGGCACCCCACTCTTTTTCTTTTAAATTGTCTATACACCATTCCTTGCAATCCCTGCTCTCACAGTTTCCTTCCTACTCGAACATCAGGTTCCTAATGTAGCATCTGACGTGAGTATTTCTGCCATCCTATTTAGTATTTTGCAAGGAGTTTTACTCTCTCCATCCTTTGCCACCTTCCACTTTGTGAATGTGAATCACAATTATCCCCTTGACAACCTGTGAGACAGACAGTTATTACAAGTTCAATTTCAACTTACCTCCTGTGCCCTTTTCTTTTCCATGACACTTACACTGACAGTTTCACAAAAAAACATTTCTGTTAGAAGTTATTTCTATTTAGAATAAAAATATTCTTTGTACTTAACTAAAATTTTAAAGTGCTCTGGTATCTGCCCAGTAAATTCTCTCTGAGCTTATTCCTTAAATAGTCATTTTCAAGTGTATTTGCAAAGATGACATTAATTGATGAATTTATGATATCAATTAGCACTATATTTCTTACATGTTATTTCATTTATTTTTGTTTTCTTCTGAACCATTTGGAACATATACAAATATGAATGTAAGATAATTGCTATTTAAACCCACTCAGTTGATATTTTTTCAATCTAATAGAAAAGCCAAAAGGTCTATGACCTTCATCCTTTCATATACGTTCTTATAAGAGTTATGACTAATATTTGCTTACTTTAAAGGCAAGGATATTATTACAAAGAAATGATAGAAGATAACTTATTATCTCCTTGAAGACAAAGTCTATTTTATCCGACTATATATTCAGTGCCTGGAACACAATTGGCCCTTGATAAAAGTCTATGAAATTGCTTTTGTTAAATGACTGCTTTAAATCAGGATTTCATAATACTGTAACTATTGATCTTTGGGATCAGATAATGTATTGTTGAATGGAGCTGCCCTAACTGTGCATTGTAGGATGATGAGTAGCATCTGTGGCCTTTTGTTGTTGTTCAGTTGCTAAGTCCTGCTGAGTCTTTGTGACCCCATTGATGGCAGCACACCAGGCTTCCCTGTCATTCTCTATCTCTCAGAGTTTGCTCAAACTCATGTCTATTGTGCCAGTAATGTCATCCACCATCTCACCCTCTGTCGACCCTTCTCCTCCTGCCCTCAGTTTTTCTTCCAGCATCAGGGTCTTTTCTAATGTGTCGACTCTTTGCATCAGGTGGCCAAAGTATTGGAGCTTCAGCTTCAACATCAGTCCTTCCAGTCAATGTTCAGGACTGATTTCCTTTAGGATGGACTGGTTTGATCTCCTTGCAGTCCAAGGGACTCTCAAGAGTCTTCATCACCACAGTTCAAAAGCATCATTTCTTCAGAGTTCAGTATTCTTCATGGTCCAACTCTCACATCCATACATGACAATTGGAAGAACCATGACTTTGACTAGACAGACCTTTGTCGGCAAAGTATTGTCTGCTTTTTAATACGCTGTCTAGGTTTGTCATAGCTTTCCTTCCAAGGAGTAAGTGTCTTTTAATTTCATGGCTGCAGTCATCATCTGCAGTGATTTTGGAGCTCAAGAAAACAAAATCTATCACTGTTACCACTTTTTTCCATCTTCAGTGGCATAGTACCTTCATTCATTCTCAATCTTAATCAAAAATGTCTCCAGACATGGCCAAATGTCTCTGGTAGGGGAAAAAAAATGTTATAATTTGAGAATTGTTACTCTAAATATTTTGATTATGCTCGTGTATCCTATTCACTTCAGAATATTCTAAAGTATAAGTTTTCAATATTTAAAGTTAGTAAGATACATACAAGTGGATTTTGCATTCAAAATAATGGCCTTTATAGAATCATATATAATTCATATAGACTTTTACAACTTTTTTTTAAATTTAATTTAATTTTATTTTTTAGCTTTACAATATTGTATTGGTTTTGCCATATATCAAAATAAATCCACCACAGGTATACATGTGTTACCCATCCTGAACCCTCCTCCCACCTCCCTCCCCACACCATCTCTCTGGGTCATCCCAGTGCACCAGCCCCAAGCATCCAGTATCGTGCATCAAACCTGGACTGGTGACTTGTTTCATATATGATATTATACATGTTTCAATGTCATTCTCCCAAATCATCCCACCTTCTCCCTCTCCCACAGAGTCCAAAAGACTGTTCTATACATCAGTGTCTCTTTTGCTATCTCGTACACAGGGTTATTGTTACCATCTTTCTAAATTCCATATATATATGTTAGTATACTGTATTGGTGTTTTTCTTTCTGGCTTACTTCACTCTGTATAATAGGCTCCAGTTTCATCCACCTCATTAGAACTAATTCAAATGTATTCTTTTAAATGGCTGAGTAATACTCCATTGTGTATATGTACCACAGCTTTCTTATCCATTCATCTGCTGATGGACATCTAGGTTGCTTCCATGTCCAGGCTATTATAAACAGTGCTGCGATGAACATTGGGGTACACGTGTCTCT
>NW_011493583.1:110350-113912 GCF_000754665.1 Bison bison bison | reverse complement strand
TGCTGTGATGTATGTCGGAGAGTGTTTTGCCTATGTTCTCCTCTAGGAGTTTTATAGTTTCTGGTCTTACATTTAGATCTGTAATCCATTTTGAGTTTATCTTTGTGTATGGTGTTAGAAAGTGCTCTAGTTTCATTCTTTTGCAAGTGGTTGACCAGTTTTCCCAGGACCACTTGTTAAAGAGATTGTCTTTAATCCATTGTATATTTCTGCCTCCTTTGTCAAAGATAAGGTGTCCACATGTGCGTGGATTTATCTCTGGGCTTTCTATTTTGTTCCATTGATCTATATTTCTGTGTTTGTGCCAGTACCATACTGTCTTGATGACTTTGGCTTTGTAGTAGAGCCTGAAGTCAGGTAGGTTGATTCCTCCAGTTCCATTTTTCTTTCTCAAGATTGCTTTGGCTATTTGAGGTAGCAATTTATAGATTCAATGCAATCCCTATCAAGCTACCAACAGTATTCTTCACAGAGCTAGAACAAATAATTTCACACTTTGTATGGAAATACAACTATTTTTTTAAAGAGCAGTTAGGAGAAAGAGAGACAATGAGAGAGATTCATTAGCCTACTTCTCTATAACATAGGCAAAACAAAACAATGCAAGAGAAAATAAATTGGGGTTGCAGGAAAACAAAACAAAATAACACAAGAAAGAAACAAAACAAGAAACAAGAACTTTAACTTGAGCTCAAAGAAGTGCTGCAATGAGGGAGACTTGGGTTCAATCCCAGGCTTGGGAAGATCCCCTGGAGAAGGAAATGGCTATCCTCTCTATATTCTGACCTGGAGAATTCCAGGGACAGAGGAACCTGGCAGGCTACAGTCCATGGGGTTGCAAAGAGTTGGACTGGACTGAGTGACTTTCACTTTTACTTTCATTCAGGTTTTTAGTCAACAAAAATGGTTTAGAATCCAGACTTAGTGATTTGTAATCCATTACTATTTCTACCACTGCATTGCTTTGCATACTTCGTTTCCTGTACAACTTGTACTGACAATAATAATGACAATAAAGACTAATATTTATCAAGCTCTTATTATCTTCCAGGCAATTTGCTACATAATTTGCACACATTTTCTCATTTAATCTCAATAGCATAGGAGATAGGTGAAATTACCATTTGCACTTTATAAATTAAGAGTAAATGGTTAGTCCAATGTTACCAATCAGGTAAATGTTATTTAATTTACATTTAGAGGTCTTCAGAGGTATCCCCTGTACCTGTGCCTATAGTATGATTATTGTCATACTTTCCCTAGTGCATTTATTCATCTTCTGATCAATGTTAGCCTGAAATATACAACATGGCCATCATCAGAACAAACCTTATTTCTTTTCAGAAGATTCTGCCTTCACCAGTAACTAACACAGTGTTATATATCTTGATTCTTTTAAGGTTCTCCCAAATGTGAAGAACAGAGAATGGAAATTAATGGAAAATATTTCTGCCAAATGATTTTTAATGAACCCACTGATCCATATTTCCAGGCACAGAGATTCCCTTCAGTGTCACACAAGTTCTTTGTAATTAAGGCAGACAGCCACAACCTGTTTCAAAAAGCATTGATTCACATTTTGTTTTGCTTGACTCTGAAACACAAATAAGTTCTGCAAAAGTCATAAGTATAGTCAATATCCAGTAATGCTGGATTAATTTTCTCTGAAATGTCATTTCACATTCATCTGAAACTCAAAGAAAACAGGCTATAGAAACATTGGGTAGGGAGGATGCAATAATTCTTCTGTATTAGTAGAGGATGTGATGCTGAATCACAGCTGCCATACTGGAGGTGGTTCACAAGGAATGTCCTCTCCAACCTACAATTTTAAAAAGGGTGGTGTTCTGATTCCTGCTATTGTTACTGACTCCCTTCCCTTAATAAAAGTTGTTTACTGTGTTCTACATGGTAGTCTCATGAATAATTCAATTGCACTCTCCCTTTTCACATATCAAGCCATGGTCACATTTTTTGCATTTGTAGTTTGTATTTTGACAAATGCTGAAAGGGCAAGCTAAAGTATTTGTGGTATGCGGTGTTTTCAAATTTGATTCACATGACTTACATTAAAAACTCTATTATGTCATTAATAACAGCCCACAGTACAGTGTAACTTGTAAAGGAGCTGGAGAAAAATAGGCAGAAGAAACCATAAACTCCTGTAAAGTGTATAGACTTTGAAAGCCACTCTCCTTCTCCAAGGTCTAGAATACCCTACATATTTCCTGTTTTAATATTTCTAGTCACCTAGAAGTTTATAGTTCATTTAATTGTTAAGCGACTTTGATTGTTAGGTAAATTTTTCTTTAACAATTTTTTATCTTAAGGCACATGAAATTCCATGTGCTTCTTTCCAGTGGAGAGATTGTGCAACTAGGAAGAGGAACAAGAGTGTCTGAAAATTCCTGCTTAATGCTCCTAAGTTTACAAATCACATATGCTTTACTTTTAAGTTCCTGGAAAAGGATAGGAAGCTATATTTCAATGTCCCAAACACTAAATCTTAGAGCCTCTTTCAGCTCTTGGCTTGGATGAAACTCTGAATTTTGCTATCTATTTTTTTTCCAAAGCATAATAAGATTTTCATGAATGGAACTGTAACTGTTTACTAGAAATAAAAAACTGAAACATAAAGAGATTGTGTCATACAGTCAACTTATTATACCTAGCAATTGTGAAGTCAAGAAGACAACTCCAAGTGAAGCAAGAAAGAGACCATGTTCAAAGCTGGTAAAGAAAACTACCCTCATTTCCTTTTTTTTTTTTTTTTGCCCCTTTTTTTTCCTTTTGCTGAAATTCTCACAGAAATGCCAGCCAAAGAAAAGTTCCTGCCTCTTTGTACAGAATCTCTTTGTAAAAAGTTGGCACACCCTATCCAAATACAATGACAAGTGTTATAATGACTTCCAAATGCCATAATGTAGTAAAAGGAAAAAGGAAAAGTAAACTTCAGTTTTTTCCTTTATGTTTCTCTTTTACAAGAGACTCTCATTCTGTGCACATTTTAATGGCAAATAACACATGCTGGAAGATTTCAAGGGAAAGGAGTCAGTTATTTCTCTTTTCATCCACTCAGTGCTAAATAAGGCACAGATTTCTATTCTCCAAAGGTACAATCTTGCTTCTCTTTATTTAGAAACCAGGGAAGCATTAAGAACAATGTTTATTTTCTTGATACTAACGACAATGGCATGAAATTGCTTGTGCAAAAAATTAAACTTACTCTCCCCTGCTGCTATTGCTTATGTGACAAAACAGTGTTAATTTAATAAAGTGAGCTTTGCTCTTTTTAAAATTTTTTATTGAAATATAGTTCAATAAAAACAGTAAAAACAGATATCAATTAGGTCTAACTGGTCTATTGTATCATTTAAAGTTTGTGTTTCCTTGTTAATTTTCTGTTTAGTTGATCTATCCATAGGTGTGAGTGGGGTATTAAAGTCTCCCACTATTATTGTGTTATTGTTAATTTCTCCTTTCATACTTGTTAACATTTGTCTTACATACTGCGGTGCTCCCGTGTTGGGTGCATATATATTTATAATTGTTATATCTTCTT
>NW_011493583.1:77407-109895 GCF_000754665.1 Bison bison bison | reverse complement strand
GTTTCCTGTCTAGAGGATATCCTTTAGTATTTGTTGGAGAGCTGGTTTGGTGGTGCTGAATTCTCTCAGGTTTTGCTTGTTTGTAAAGCTTTTGATTTCTCCTTCATATTTGAAGTGTTGTTTTAATTTCAGGTGTACAGCAAACTGATTCAGTTTTGTTCTTAATACAAAGTACATCTCAAAAACTGGATAATAAATATTTCTGTCTAATAACCACACTGATAGCTAAAAGGCCTCCCATCTCCTCCTACCCTGGAGATGATTCAGTTCAGTTCAGTTGCTCAGTTGTGCACAAATCTGTGACCCCATGGACTTCAGCAGGCCAGTTTCCCTGTCCTTCACCAACTCCCAGAGCTTACTCAGACTCATGTCCATCGAGTCAGTGATGCCATCCACCCATCTCATTCTCTGTCATCCTTCTCTCCTCTGCCTTCAGTCTTTCCCAGCATCAGGGTCTTTTCCAATGAGTCGGCTCTTCACATCAGTTGGCCAAAGTATTGAACCTGAAGCTTCAGCATCAGTCCTTAAATGAATATTCAGGACTGATTTCCTTTAGGATGCACATCCACACATGATGACTGGAAAAACAATAGCTTTGACTAGAAGGACTTTTGTCAGCAAAGTTATATCTCTGTGTTTTTTTTTTTTTTTTTTGGGCAGGTGAGTAGATACTTGACATTTAGGATTCCCTGTTACACAAAGACAGTAATTGGAAAAACTGTATTTTTTTATTATTGGAAAATACATCAAATCTAAATAAAATGAAGTATTTTAATATGTGCAAACCACGAAAATAAACTCTGATAATTGCATTTTTCTGAATTTGCATTTCTGAATTTTCTGAATTGCATTCCGAATTTCTGAAAATTGCATTAATCTGAATTTTAAAATGTTCTTCATCTTCAACATGTTCTATGTGGTGGGTTATAATGATTTATTTTTTAATGCTTGGCAAGCCTTGCATCAGTTCAGTTCAGTTCAGTCGCTCAGTCGTGTCCAACTCTTTGTGACCCCATGAATCGCAGACACCAGGCCTCCCTGTCCGTCACCAACTCCTGAAGTTCACCCAGACTCACATCCATCGAGTCAGTGATGCCAACCAGCCATCTCATACTCTGTCATCCCCTTCTCCTCCTGCCCCCAATCCCTCCCAGCATCAGAGTCTTTTCCAGTGAGTCAACTCTTCACATGAGGTGGCCAAAGTACTGGAGTTTCAGCCTTAGCATCATTCCTTCCAAAGAAATCCCAGGGCTGATCTCCTTCAGAATGGACTGATTGGATCTCCTTGCAGTCCAAGGGACTCTCAAGAGTCTTCTCCAACACCACAGTTCAAAAGCATCAATTATTTGCCCCTCAGCCTTCTTCACAGTCCAACTCTCACATCCATACATGACCACAGGAAAAACCATAGCCTTGACCAGACGAACCTTTGTTGGCAAAGTAATGTCTGTGCTTTTGAATATGCTGTATAGGTTGGTCATAACTTTCCTTCCAAGGAGTAAGCGTCTTTTAATTTCATGGCTGCAGTCACCATCTGCAGTGATTTTGGAGCCCAAAAAATAAAGTCTGACACTGTTTCCACTGTTTCCCCATCTATTTCCCATGAAGTGATGGGACCAAATGCCATGATCTTCGTTTTCTGAATGTTGAGCTTTAAGCCAACTTTTTCACTCTCCTCTTTCATTTTCATCAAGAGGCTTTTGAGTTCCTCTTCACTTTCTGCCATAAGGGTGGTGTCATCTGCATATCTGAGGTTATTGATATTTCTCCCGGCAATCTTGATTCCAGCTTGTGCTTCTTCCAGCCCAGTGTTTCTCATGATGTACTCTGCATATAAGTTAAATAAGCAGGGTGACAATATACAGCCTTGACGTATTCCTTTTCCTATTTGGAACCAATCTGTTGTTCCATGTCCAGCCTTGCATACCTAGAATAAATATCTCTTTGTTATGACCTATGTTCCTTTTTGTACATTGCTGAATCCAAAATACTACTTTTTTTGAGAGTTAGTGTATCTGTGGTTGGTCATGAGAGATACAGGTTTGCGGTTTTAACAGTTTGTTTGTTTGTTTGTTTTGCTATTAAGGAAATGCTGGCCTCACAGAATGAATTAAGAAATAGTTCTTCTGCTCTTATTTTACTGAGAGATAGTATAGAATTGGTAATAATGTTTCCTTAAATGTTTGGTAAAATTCCTCTCAATTTTTGAAATCTGAACCTGCGATTTTTCTCTTTTATAGGATCACTATTGATTAAATTTCTTTAATAGATAAAGACCTATTCAACTTGATTCCTTTTTGTGTAAGGTTTTTTAGTCTGTCTTTCAAGTTGTTGTTCCTTTGCATCTGATTTATATGTGTGCATAGAGTTGTTTATATTATACCTTTATTTTTAATGCCCATGAAACAAATAATTATATAAAATTTTCAAATTTCAATAATATAACCTGCAGTTTGACCTCTGGTAATGGGTTTTATGTGCTGGATTTTAATATCCTTGAGCCAGGGCAAGTACACAAGACTTTTCAAAAGAAGCATAGTTTATTTACACAAAAATGATCAGTTTTGAAAGATCTTGAAGTGGTTTCTGTGGGAGTTATACAAATGGTGAGAATTTTATTCCTTTTAATATAGTATTAAAATTGTCTACTTAATTTTTCAAGTCAGATTCATGCCCTGATTTTATACACTTGTATCTATCAATGAACGCTGTGATAATTGAAAAAAAAAATAAACTGTATCTCCTCTCTTTTAAAATTTTTATCTGGTCTGATTAGAGACTACTTAATTTTACTTATCTTTTCAAAGATGGAGCTTTTGGTCTGGTTGAAAAACCTATTTTCTCAACTTCATGATTTCTGCTCTAATTTATATTATTTTTTTGTTATGTTAACTTTTTTTTTCCCTTGGAAAATGTAGTCACTTGAAAGAAGTTCAGATTTCACTAGCCAATCATATCTGCTTTCCTCTTGTATAGCATTACTCTGATTTAGCAATCATTATAAGATTGCTAAAGATTATTTAGCAATCTTATAAGATTGCTCTGAGATTATTAAATACAATAGAAAAATAGTCACAAGTAAGATTTATTTTTAGGAACAAAAATAGTATCTTCTTCCCTAAATTTCTGCCCAAATTTTTGAAGTTGTTGCCATGTCTCTTTGCTTGCATCATACAAGGACTAGCAGGAGAAATTTTACTGACATGTTATTTTACTAAGTTCTACTTCGGTAGAACTAAGTGGTCAATTTCCTGTGTTTCCTTCATGTATTTGTATTTGGATGACTTTATTAGCTATAAAATAATTGATTAACATAATCCTTTGCTAGAACAATATTGACAGTATAGTATACCCAAGCATAAAATATGTTTTTATTTAAAACTGTGGAAGTAACATTAACAGGAAAAATACTTGTAAGAAAGGGGTAAAAGTCAGTGATTCAGTGATAAAGAATCATCCTGCAATGCAGGAGACACTGGTTCAGCCTCTGGATTAGGAAAATCCCCTGGAGAAAGAAACAGCCACTCACTCCAGTATTCTCACCTGGAAAATACCATGGACAGAGGAGCCTGACAGGCCACAGTCCACGGGGTCACAAAAGAGTTGGGCACAACTTAGCTACTAAACAGCAACAACAAACTATATTTAATTTGCTCTTCTCTCATTAGTTTCCTAAGGGAAATAGATTAGTAATCTTAGACTGTTGATTTTATGTTTTTACCTTCTCTAGTAAATGCATTTAAAATTATAAATTTCCCTCTGAATATGAATTTACTGCATCCTGCAAATTTTAATAAATTGTATTTCACTTTCATTAAGTTCAAAAAAATTTTTTTAATCTCTTGAGATTTATTTCTACATGGGTTATTTAGAAATTTTCTGTTTAAACGTCCAACATTTGAACTTTTTTCAGCTGTCTTCTTGTTGTCGATTTTTAGTTTATTTGCAATATAGTCTAAGACATATTTGAAGTGATTCCTATTTTTAAATCTGTTAATGTATATTTTGAGGCCAAGAATGTGTTCTGTTTTGGCCAATGTTCCATGTAAGTTTATTTATTTTTTTTATTTTATTTTATTTTTAAACTTTACATAATTATATTAGTTTTGCCAAATATCAAAATGAATCCACCACAGGTGTAACTGTCAGATTAAATTGATTGATAGTGCTATTCAGGTCAACATTAATCTTACTGATTTTCAGACTGCTCAGTTTATCAGTTATGGAAGAGTTTATTGAAATATCCAAATATAACAGTGGATTTGTCTGTTTCTATCAGTCTAACAATTTCTGCCTTATGCACTTGATGTTTGATTGTTAGTTGTGTACATATTAAGGACAGTTATGGTTCCAAATAGGAAAAGGAGTATGTCAAGGCTGTATATTGTCACCCTGCTTATTTAATGTGTATGTAGAGAACATCATGAGAAATGCTTGGCTGGAAGAAGCACAAGCTGGAATCAAGATTGCTGGGAGAAATATCAATAACCTCAGCTATGCAGATGACACCACCCTTATGGCAGAAAGTGAAGACAAACTCGAAAGCCTCTTGATGAAAGTGAAAGTGGAGAGTGAAAAAGTTGGCTTAAAGCTCAACATTCAGAAAATGAAGATCATGGCATCTGGTCCCATCACTTCATGGGAAATAGATGGGAAAACAGTGGAAACAGTGTCAGACTTTATTTTTTTGGGCTCCAAAATCACTGCAGATGGTGATTGCAGCCATGAAATTAAAAGACGCTTACTCCTTGGAAGGAAAGTTATGACCAACCTAGATAGCATATTCAAAAGCAGAGACATTGCCAACAAAGGTCCATCTAGTCAAGGCTATGGCTTTTCCAGTGGTCATGTATGGATGTGAGAATTGGACTGTGAAGAAGGCTGAGTGCTGAAGAATTGATACTTTTGAACTGTGGTGTTGGAGAAGACTCTTGAGAGTCCCTTGGACTGCAAGGAGATCCAACCAGTCCATTCTGAAGGAGATCAGCCCTGGGATTTCTTTGGAAGGAATGGTGCTAAGGCTGAAACTCCAGTACTTTGGCCACCTCATACAAAGAGTTGACTCACTGGAAAAGACTCTGATGCTGGGAGTGATTGTGGGCAGGAGGAGAACGGGATGACAGAGGATGAGATGGCTGGATGGCATCACTGACTTGATGGACGTGAGTCTGCGTGAATTCTGGGAGTTGGTGATGGACAGGGAAGCCTGGCATGCTGCAATTCCTGGGGTTGTAGAGTCGGACATGACTGAGCAACTGAACCGAACTGAACTGATGTCTTCCTTTCTCTTTTTCTTCCTTCTCAGCTTTCAGTAAAACTGAGATTGTATGATACTTATTTATCTTCTGTATGATCACATCAATTATACTTCTTTTGAATTTTTTTTTATTGTTTGTCTTAAAGTTGGCAATATACATTTGTAACTCATCTGAATTCACATTAAATAATACTGTATTTCTTTACTTATAGTATACATAACTTATAATGGAATATTTTCTATTCTCTCTCCTTTCCCTTATGTCACTGATATCATTTATTTCACTTATCCACAGACTACAATCATCCAATATATGTTACTGCTACTATTAATGCTTTGAATTGTTATCTTTTATATCAATTCTAAAATATAAAAATGATATTTTACTTTCATTTATTCCTTTTCTGATGTTCTACCTTTCTTTATAGAGATCTTTTATAACCTATATTATTTTACTTTTTTATAAAGAGCTGCTTTTATTTTAATATTTCTTACAGGTTAGGCTTCCTGACAGTGATCCTTTCAGTTGTTCAACTGAGAAAATTTTAATTTCCTTGCCTTGGCTCCAATTTTCAGAATGTTCTTTTGTATGTGTAAACATACTTTTTTTTTTTATTTCAGTGACTTTTTATTTTAGAATCCCTAAAGTATTTTTTCCCCCTTTCCTCATTTCTTTCTCTTGTCTAAATTTCATGGGTTTTTTTTCCATCATTTTATATTGTGTTATTCTTTATTTATATTTGTCATATTCTTTTTTAATCCTTTAAAGTATTTAATTATATTTATTCCTTCCATTTTTCTGCAGATTATTTCCTCTAGTTTTTGTGACTGTTAATCTCATAATTATTGTGATGAGGCCAACTACTGTGGTCACACTGATCAACAGGTCTGTTCCCCAAACAAGTCCCGCCTTGTGAGTTGCTGCAGTCGTGCTGGTGAGCAGGGCAGGCTCTTGGTGCAACTGGTTGTGATTCCCGGCAGTACACAAATGTTGTGAGCCAGCTGGTGAGTAGGGCAGCCTTCTAAAGTAGCTGACTTTGTGACCTAGCAGAGTGCTTCTGCTACAGGCTTGCTAGTGAGCAGGATAAGCCTCTGGTGTTAATTGAACAGAGGAAGTATTCTCTGTCCTGTTAAAAGATGGTATTTTCCAATGCCAATGTAGTAGTGGTAGAATGCAATCCCCAAAATGGCTGCCACCAGGGTCTATGCCCTCAGGGATAGTTCTAGCTGATTCTTGCCCCTCCAGAAAACCTTTCCAGAAATCTATCTCTATGATCAGCAAGTGACCAAGGAGCTTTTCAAACTACTGCCTCTGTGCTAGGACTTGGAGTATGTAATATTTTGTGCACACTCTTTAAATGCAGAGTCTGTTTCCTATAGCTCTCTGACTCTCTCTGAAGATAAGGGCCATTGGTTTTCAAAACCAGACATTTTCGGGGCTCCTCTTCCTGGTGAAGAACCTCCAGGCTAGGGAGCTTGGTATGGAGTTTGGATGCTTCACTCTTTGGAAAGAACACCTGTGGTTGGAGTCCCACAACATGTGTGGTTGTGTGATCCCTGTTAGTGAGTGGCTGACCTGGGAGTATGAGTCACCTCAATGCAAATAGATGGGGAAACAGTAGAAACAGTGTCAGACTTTATTTTTTGGGCTCCAAAATCACTGCAGATGGTGATTGCAGCCATGAAATTAAAAGACGCTTACTCCTTGGAAGGAAAGTTATGACCAACCTAGATAGCATAATTAAAAACAAAGACATTACTTTGCCACAAGGTCTGTCTAGTCAAGGCTATGTTTTTTCCTGTGGTCATGTATGGATGTGAGAGTTGGACTGTGAAGAAAGCTGAGTGCTGAAGAATTGATGCTTTTGAACTGTGGTGTTGGAGAAGATTCTTGAGAGTCCCTTGGACTGCAAGGAGATAAACAAGTCCATTCTAAAGGAGATCAGTCCTGGGTGTTCATTGGAAGGACTAATGCTGAAGCAGAAACTCCAATACTTTGGCCACCTCATGCAAAGAGTTGACTCATTGGAAAAGACTCTGATGCTGGGAGGGATTGGGGGCAGGAGGAGAAGGGAACGACAGAGAATGAGATGGCTGGATGGCATCACCGACTCGATGCACATGAGTTTGAGTAAACTCCGGGAGTTGGTGATTAAAAGGGAGGCCTGGCGTGCTGTGATTCATGGGGTCGCAAAGAGTCGGACATGACTGAGCAACTGAAATGACTGACTGACTATTCCTCCTACCATCTCATTGTGGCTCCTTCTTTATATCTTAGTTGTGGAAAATTTTTGTTTGTCTTCAGGTTGTTCTCATGAATAGTTGCCTAACAAGT
Organism: Bison bison bison; assembly: GCF_000754665.1. Classification (NCBI taxonomy): domain Eukaryota; kingdom Metazoa; phylum Chordata; class Mammalia; order Artiodactyla; family Bovidae; genus Bison; species Bison bison. The sequence goes on along the minus strand of NW_011493583.1, from coordinate 102,303 downwards.
AGTTGTGTTCTGCCCATAGGAAGAGGAGAGCTCAGGATTTTTCAAGTCCATCATCTTGATCTGGCCCCCTCCTATTTTTAATTTACTTAAGTAAAGGGCTATCTCTTTCTAGAGGGCTGCTGTGCTCAGGGTTCTAGTAAGAAGGATGAGATGGTTGGATTGCATCACTGACTCAACGGACATGAGTTTGAGTAAACTCTGGGAGTTAGTGATGGACAGGAAGACCTGGTGTGCTGCAGTCCATGGGGTTGCAAAGAGTTGGACACGACTGAGCAAATGAACTGAACTGAAGTAATAAGTATTATCATTTAATCGGTGTTTTTATATGCTAATTAACAACTATTTTTATATTCTTTTAGACTAGGCTCTATTAAATATATTGTTAACAGAGCTCCTGATAATGCCTGAATTCAGAAGTTATAAATGTATACTTTTAATAATCCATATATTGCTCTTTTTAAATTAATTCAGTTTAAACATTACCATTAATCTGAATTAAGGAAAATGTTCCATGCACTGTTACTCTACTCACTCAGAGCTATGGCTTTGGGTAGCATATTAACCAGGATAGAAAAAGTTATTATGCAAATAATTAATATTATACAAATTGCTACCTACTACTTCTTTATATCATACACTGAGTTTCACTCTTTAAATGTATTGTATAGCTTAATCCTCTTATAAACCTTATGACTCCACTTCTAATATATCCTCATTTAATAAAGACTCAAGTTAAGTGATTTGCCTGATGTCACTATCTTAAAAGGGGCAGAGCTAGTGTTTAAATGTAGCTCTCACTGGTGGAGATATTAATCACAGCATTCTGCTGATGTGAGATTTGAGTGTGAAGAATAAGGAAAGATTTATAAGTGATATCATTCCTTCCAGGCTCAGTAAATGAGTATATGAAAAATATCTGGCATTTAATCAGTGTCTGGTAAATACGGGTAGGGGACATAAATTGAAAATGGGAGGCATGAAAAAAATTTCAGAAGTAATGAATATGCTCATTATCCTGAATCTGGTGATGGTTTTACATGATGTAATCAAATTGCACACTTCAAATAGGTGTAGTTTGTCTTATACAATTTATTCTTCCATAAAGCTTTTTTTTTAATGTTTTTTTTAAATAGGTGAACATCCTCACTATAAAATTCTTCATATTTAAATAATCTGAAGAATACCTGGTCCTGATAATGTTGAACTTTACATGAGCTTTGTGATCTCAGAAAACAGTGATCATTATGAAATCCTCTCACCCTTTCAGCTTCCTAAGTACCTCCATCTTCTGTGTTCTGTGAGACAGCCAATCTCAGAGGGCCACTTTGTCTTGCATGCTCCAAGAAAATACCATTCCTTCCATTCCTTGTGACGCCTATAAGACGCATGGATGAATCCATCGTTTACCTGTCCCTATAAAACCTTTCTTTTCTTTGAGATGTTCCTCACTAATAAGCATTCTCCTTATTACAATAGCCTGAATAAAATCATCTTAATGGTCTAGTGGTTTTGTCTTTCTCAGTATCAAGACAAGTTCATGGTGACTTAAATACATCATATATAATTCTGATATAATACTATGTCTGGGTGGATGCAAAACTGACTTTGCTTCAGGAGACAGTAGTATCAGGGCTCTGGTCAGTTGTTAATTGTTTACAAGTTCCTATGAACTCCTTCTGTCTGTATTTTCAGACACTGATACAAATATACATATTTTTTAATTTGGAGAGGTCAATATCTTTTAGTCATTCTTTTTTTCATTCTTCTTTTCTCACAGTGCCTACACACTATGTGGAGGGGAGAAATGAAAACAGAATTAGAAAATCCAGTCTGTCTAATGTTCTGTTTTATGTGAGTGAGGTCGAGGAAAAAGCTAAATGTTTGTGCACTAGCTGTGCTAGCTTTGTTGAACTCATACCTAGAAGTCATTTAGTCCAACTACCAAGGAGACAGACTGAGACATTATTTTTTAGGAGAACTAAAATGGCAAGTTGGAGATGAGAGCAATAACTGTTTGTTTGTAGTCTGGTCTATTAAGCTGAACTGAGATTCTTTGTTATAAGAAGCCTCATTTCAGGTCAGAATAGTCTCTGATGTCCTGTTAGCAAAAGAATAAAATGTATCTCTTTTTTGAAAAGTCATCTCTTGTCCTTCCTGTATGACAAGAGAAAATTCCCTGGGATATCCCATGTATAGGCTGTCATTAATTTGAAACTTCTACTCACAAATATACTTAAAGATATTTTATTTACTGCTCTGAGACAAGAATATTAGTGTTATAAAATGCTCCCTCTAATAAAATCACATTGTTTTCTATTAATAATTAACACTTTGGGCACCAAAGACAGTAATTATTGCAACTCTCTTAACTATAAGCACCCTTTTCTATTTTGTGCTGAGGTTGACCCTGATTTAGAATTGACATATTAATATAACTATAAACAAACCGTTCTTAGCAGGGTGAATTCAAAATAAGAGACTTCTTCCTAAGATAACTTCTTGTAATAAAATACAGACTAAACTAAGGAATTATAGATGATTTACAATCTCAGATGTAAACAATGAGAAAGGTTAGAGTAACTCAAAGTCGTTGCTTCAAATCACTATTTTTTTATGTGATCTTGGAATAAACAATCAAATCAGAAATAACTAAAGATATATATATTAAAAAAAGATGATTTGGCATGAGAACAAATACCATGAATACCCACCAATTATACAGAATAGGAATGAATAATATTTACAAACCAGGTAAGTTGCTTTTATTTAAGTAATGAGCAATTTCATAAATAATTACAAACTATTGCAGAGCTATATGACATACTGGGTGCTAAGAGTTTTAAAAATTAAATTTTAAACCATACTAAATCTCCTTGCTTTCACATACTTTCTAACTCCAAGGCACCATAGAATCTACTGTAGAAAAAGAAAAACCTGGTAATTTGACCTGCTTTTAATATCAATAAATGCAACATCTACCAATGATACATACATATACAAATGTTTTAAAAAATAGAATAAAAATGTGTTTCATCCTGAAATAAAGTGAAAAGCAAGGGAGTAATAAAAAAAACAATAGCAATTATAATGCCAACAAATACAAGGTTATCCTATTTTTGGCCCTAAAGTAACAGAACCTAAGATATGTCCCATTACTTGGACTTCCACAGAAACAAGAGTTGATTCTGGCTTTGCTAATGTCTAGACAAATTTGATATGACCTTTGTAAATGTGATCTCATGTGGTTGCCCTATCACTGTTTTCTATTATAAACAAACTAACTGGTTACCTTGGCAACTTTTGAATGTTTTTTCTTTAAATTATATTTTCAACTGGGCTGGCCAGTCAACCTGAAGGGTGACTCACATTCATTTATATTTAATTTAATTAATTTATTTATTAGAGCTTAACAAATTTACTGATATTTTAGTGAAGACATTCATCTCAGTGGTTTCTCTTTCCTGCTTTGACCTTAGGTTAATATCTAATTTGAGTAAGAAAACAAAATGTAGGAGAGGGATGCTATTTCAAGAGAAACATTAAAGTGAACAAAAATGGGTAATATACCTATGTTAAAGCAGTTAAATTCATTATCTTGATATAATTATATCATGAAGTAAGAAAACTAATAGTTGTATATATATTTCATTGTTTTCCTTGGGGCTTATTTTAAACTCAAATGCAAGTCAACAAAGTATTAAGAATATATACAAGCTGCTTCTCTGGATTTATTACCTATTAAAACAGCTCAGCAAGTAGTTTCCCCCAAACAGTCTGAAGGTGCCTCTGAATCTAACATTGTAGGAGTTTTCAAGGAAATCATTATACTGTTAAGTTTCTTTTATGTATGACTCTGCTTTTAAAGATGTAACTGTCACAAAAAATAATTCATATACTGCCGGGGTCCAGCCCCGGTGGATCCAGGGAATTCGAAGAGGGGATGGCGTTGGCGAGGATCAGGAAACAACTGCTTAATTAAACATTAATTAAGGATATAAAGAGTAATAGAATAAGGATAGCTCAGTAGGAAAATTCAGTGAAGAAAAGAGGCTGAAATAAAGATAGCTCAGTGAGGAAATTCTTTGGAGAAAAGAGGCTGAATAATTCAGCCTGAAGGTGAGAGAAAGAACGACATGGGGAGACCAAGTTTCAGTGAACAAGGCCCGTACTTTATTTTCCAAAGTAGTTTTTATACCTTAAGTTATGCATAGAGAATAATGGGGGAAGGGGTAGAGTCATGCAGTAAGCCAGGCTTTCTTCCTGCAAACTTATCATATGCAAAAGCTTAAGTGATTTGCATCATCTTCTGGCCCGGAGGCCTGTTAACATTTTAAGACCCTTTCTTCAGAAAACTTATTTTTCTCTAAAGGTGACTAGTCAGGCACCACACTCCAAAAGCATTAAAGTTGCATTCCTAAAGGGCAAAGGTGTGGTGGGCTACAACAAGAAAAAGAATTAACTCAAGGGTCCAAGGTTACAAACATTAAAACTACTACTTACACCAATCATATTAATCAATACACTGCCAGGGACACAGCAGGTAAGGGATATGGAAACTTAGCAGCAAACATTGGCCCAATAAGTGAAAAACCTTTCACCAGTACAATTTCTAATCAATCTTTTAACTACTCAAAGGAATCTGTGTTTAGACAGTTTAGAACATCTCCTGCCTGTCACAGTTGGGAGGCTCTGAACAATCACATGTGGCCGGAAAAACCTATTCAGGCAGGCTAGAGGACTTCCAAAGGAGTTTGTAGGTTGAAACACTGTCACACCCAGGAATTATTAACTGGAGCTGTAAGCTAACTCTTTTTTCAGAGAGAGGTAGTAGGGGACAGCCCCCCTGTGAAGTCAGAGGTGTAGGTGAGAGCACAAAGCAGAAAGTAGGCAGACTCTGGTTTGGGGGTAGATGCTTGACTCCTGAGGCTCGATCCCGCCTTTGTGTATGCCGAGCCTCCTTCCTCATGACCTTTGCCACGGGAGGAGTTCCTCACACTGGCTCCTGGCAGTGATAGACTTCCAGTTGAGCTATTCCAGACCCTGAAAGATGATGCTGTGGAAAGTGCTGCACTCAATATGCAATATGCAATATGCACTCAATATGCAATAGGCCGGCTCCCGGCAATATACAATACAAAAGAAAATGCAATTCTACAACACATATATTAACAAGGTATATGTAATCAAAGATTCGGTAAAATATGTTTAAAGAAGCATTTTATTTCCTTTTGTTTTCAGTATCTAAAATGTGCTTTTGAGAGGCCACTGGTTAATATATATGCAGTTAAGCCATGTTAACTGCTAAATTTTGTTGTTCAGTCACTAAGTTGTGTCTGACTCTTTGCGATCACATGGGACACGATCACGTGCCTGCAGCACGCCAGGCTTCCCTGTCCATCACCAACTCCCAGAGCTTACTAAACTCATGTACATTGGGTCGGTGATGTTATCAACTGTCTCATGCTCTATAATTCTCTTCTCTTGCCCTGAATCTTTCCCAGCATCAGGTTGTTTTACAATGAGTCAGCTCTTTGCATCAGGTGGCCAAAATATTGGAGCTTCAGCTTTAGCATCAGTCATTCCAATGAATATTCAGCGTTGATTTCTTTTAGGATTGACTGGTTTGATCTCCTTCCCGTCCAAGGGTGTCTCAAGAGTTCTCCAGCACCACAGTTTGAAAGAACCAATTCTTCAGTGCTCAGCCTTCGTTATGATCCAACTCTCACATCTCACATAAAGTGATGTCTCTGCTTTTTAATACACTGTCTAGGTTTGTCATAGCTTTCCTACTAAGGAGCAAGTGTCCTTTAATTTCATGGCTGCAGTCATTGTCCACAGTGTTTGAAGCTCAAGAAAATAAAATCTATCACTCTTTCCACATTTTCCCCATTTATTTGCCATGAAGTGATGGGACCAGATGTCATGATCTTGGTTTTATGAATGCTGAGTACCTTTGTTTTTTCAATTTTAATTTTTTTAATTGAAGGATAATTGGTTTACAAAATTGTGTTGACTTCTGCCAAACATCAACATGAATCAGCCATAGGTATGCATATACCTATACATATGTAAATTATGCGACTAGATGCCATGATATTGGTTTTCTGAATTCTAAGTTTTTTTTTCCCCCCATTTTTTTTATTTTATTTTTTTAATTTTATTTTATTTTTAAACTTTACATAATTGTATTAGTTTTGCCAAATATCAAAATGAATCCACCACAGGTACACATGTGTTCCCCATCCCGAACCCTCCTCCCTCCTCCCTCCCCATACCATCCCTCTGGGCCGTCCCAGTGCACCAGCCCCAAGCATCCAGTATCATGCATCGAACCTGGACTGGCAACTCGTTTCATACATGATATTTTACATGTTTCAATGCCATTCTTCCAAATCTTCCCACCCTCTCCCTCTCCCACAGAGTCTATAAGACTGTTCTATACATCAGTGTCTCTTTTGCTGTCCCATACACAGGGTTATTGTTACCATCTTTGAATCAGTTCTAATGAGGTGGATGAAACTGGAGCCTATTATACAGAGTGAAGTAAGCCAGAAAGAAAAACACCAATACAGTATACTAACGCATATATATGAATTCTAAGTTTTAAGCCAGTCTTTTCACTCTCCTGTTTCACCTTTATCAAGAGGCTCTTTAGTTCCTCTTTGCTTTCTGCCCTTAGTGTGCATATGCCCTCTGCATATATGAGGCTGTTGATATTTTTCCCAGTAATCTTGATTCCAGCTTGTGATTCATCCAACCCAGCATTTCACATGATGTACTCTGCATATAAGTTAAGTAAGCAGAGTGACAACATGCAGCTTTGATGTACTTCTTTCCCAATTTTGAACTAGTCCATTGTTCCAGGTCTGGTTCTAACTGTTGCTTCTTGACCTGCACACAGATTTCTCAGGAGGCAGGTAAGCTGGTCTTGTATTTCTATCTCTTTAAGAATTTTCCACAGTTTGTTGTGATCCACACAGTCAAAGGCTTTGTGTTAAATAAGAATTCCTATAAATTAGTTCAGAACAAATTGGATTTCACAAGTTAGTAACATAAATGATTTGATAAATCCACAGACAGTATATCCTTATTTCCCATCTTCATACAATGTTACCTTTTTTTGGTATTTATACCCTTTAAAAAAATAACAGCCAAATATTTAACTAGTATTTATATTTAAATTGCTGATGGTAGCTTCCTTTTTAGAAGAAACAACTTCTTTATAATTTTCCTCGAGAGCTGGTGGAAATGTTAACAGAACTAGATAACAAAAATCTAGAAAAGCACACACAATATAACTATTTAATTTGGTAGCAAATGGCTGTTCTCTGAAGAATAATAAAGGTGGACAAGATCCTTTAAAATGAAGCATGTTATTTTAAATTTTTGACAGTTTATATAAATTTTAAAATATTCTTTTTAAAGAGCTTGGTACACATTTGTATCCACTGATAGCAATGCAATAAATAGTCTCTGATGATTTGAAACAAAACAAATCCCATTAGGGGAAAAAAAGAGCTATATTTTAATTTTATCTAATGTATTTTCTCAGTTTAGTACCATTTTCCTCCCAATACAATATTCTCTTCTTTCTGTATTTGTTCCTGGGAGCCAGACAGCATTGGTTAACACAGGAGTTAAGTTAGAGCAATTGCTTACATTTTAAAAAGGCAACTTTTTGCTTCCCTCTTAATGTGCTAATAGTTACGTCTAAAAATATACAATTCTTAGAAAGATAACATTTCTAAGTTTTTAAATTATCTATTAACTTTGGAAACTAATCACATGAAACTACAAAATTAGTAAATGTCTTAAAATTTGTATATAAAACATAAATTACCTCTAATTTCAAATTCACATTTATTAGTATACCATTCAGTCTTTAAAAAAAAAAAAAAAGAACACTGCTCCAAAGAGTCTAATGCCATTCTTTAAAAAAGGAAAGTGTTCCTTTTACCTTTACACCCAGCCCATGCCCCATTTTCAAAACACATGATTTAATCATTTTGGTCATGGACATTTCTAAGATGAGATCTTATATTTCACTTCCATATCTTCTAATTATCAGAAAACCCATGTTCTTTATTGATGGAATTTGCTCCTGCTGATGTTGGTGTATCCCATCCAGTAGGCCTCATCCTCATCTTTGCCTCTGGAGGCATTCTCTCTTGTTCGTTATTTTCATCCTCATTTAAGCTGCTGCTACCAAAATAGTTTTTGGAGTAAGTGGGCTTACTTAAACCAAGTTCAATGGATACGGTTTTCTTTGTCATTTGACTACCTACCAAGTTGGTAGACTGCCAACTACCTCCAAGTTTGGTAAACTCAAACTTAGAAATCTTAGTAGGCTTTGGTGGGAGGTCTTCAGCTTCTTCTGCTTATTATTTCTCAGCCCTATGGCTGGTATTTCCCCCTCCATTAGTGGAAGAAACAGTCTTAGCTTTCCCAGATTTTCCTGCTTCTTCTTTAGATCCTCTGGTGGCCCCAGTTCACTGCTGTGCCACCTTCCTGTCCTCCATTTTCCCTGCATAGCCTCCAAATTTTTAATGTTTTAGTAAACATTTTGGGGCTTTCCTGGTGGTGCTAGTGATAAAGAACCTGCCTGCCAATGCTGCAGAAGATGTAAGAGAGAAGAGTTTGATCTCTGGTCAAGAAGATCCCCTGGAGGAGACCATGGTAATCTACTCCAGTATTTTTGCCTGGAGAATCCCATGGACAGAGGAGCCTGGTAGGCTATAGTCCATAGGGTCACAAAGAGGTGGACACGACTGAAGTGACTTAGCACACTCACATACAATAAACATTTTAAGAAACTAAATGATCCTGTCTCTAAGATGATCTTTGATACTTCAATGAGCAAAAGCATCTTCCTCTTTCATTTTACCCATTCTTCTCTGAATATCCATTGTATGTCATATATAGAGAATGATGTAGTGGTTATGAGACCAAGGTATCAAGCCAGACTACCGAATTTTTATCTTACCTCCAACACTTAATGAGTTCTAATCCACACAGTTAATAATAATGGTAGCTAATGTTAACTTAAAACTTATTTCATTTAATTCTTACAACTATGAGATGAGTACTCACTCATTATTCCCAGCTAGATATACATGGGAATGGGGCTTCCCCCTGATGTCTCAGCAGGTAAAGAATCCACCTGCAATGCAGGAGACACAGGATATTCAAGTTTGATCCCTGGGTTGGGAAGATCCCCTGGAGGAGAAACTGGTGATTTTCCAGTATTCTTGCCTGGAAAATCCCAAGGACAGAGTAGCTTGGAGGCTATAGTCCATGGGGCTGCAAAGAGTATGACAGGGCTGAGCGTGAGCGTACGCATGCACGCACGCACACATACACACACATACATAGGATTCGAATTTCCATCTGCAAATGAGGCCCTAAATAGCTAAGTAAATGGCCTAAAATCACTCAACTAAGGATTTGACTCAGATTTATTGGAATTCAAATGTATTCCCTTGGCCATCATTTTGTATGAATAAAGGAGAAGCTAATCTCTTATGGATTTCCCTGGTGGCTCCATGGTAAAACAAACAAACAAACACACCTGCCAATGCAGGATACATGGGTTTGATCCCTGGGTTGGGAAGATCCCCTGGAGGAGGAAATGGCAACCCATCCCAGTATTCTTGCCTTGGGAAATTCTGTAAACAGAGGAGCATGGTGGGCTACAATCCATGGTGTTGCAAAGAGTTGGATACGACTTAGTGGACTGAGCACGCATGCATATCTCTTATAAATCCACCTGAATGACAAGACGATATATATGTTGTACCAAGTACATGGAGAGAGTGGTAGTTGTGTACAATAATCAAATTTGTTTTTTACAGAAACAGAGCTTTCTACATTTGTTTTTTAAACACAAATCAACTCTGAAAGTAGAGTGTTAAATATTTAAATTAAGCATTTAGTAACAAGGATCGAATATGCCCTTGAAGAAAAACACATTTTCCTTAACTGTGACTTTTCTGAAACTCTCAGGAGTATTTTATAAAACATGCCCTAAATATCAGGACACCTGTTATTTAATCTCCTGGAGGTAAATTACTGACTACAAAATATCACTCTATAGAACCTGGCCTATTAACAAGTTTCTTACTGAAACATTCTTTCAGTTGTTTAATTACTATGGCAAGATTAGCAACTGCAACCCCTCTAGTTCTAATATTTTTCCCTTACTTCAAGCTCTGTATGACGTTCTAGGAGTGATGTTCCATGAGACTAGTCAACAGATAGTCGCTGAATGTCAGAGACAAGTTCTCCCAAGGATGTTTATGCAAGGAGCATCAGGAGATGGGAAATTTCCACGCCCTCCCCAACCACTGCTTTATAATTCTTCTGTGAAAATTCTTGTTTCTAGCCAGCGTTTCTCTCCTCCCTCTTTCTCTTCCCCTTTTCAGAAGAGAGGAGATTCTCATAGTTTTTCCCCCAACCAAGTTGTCTCTAAACTAAACACCTGCAGTGCTTTGTACATTCTATGTCCAAAGATACAAAAATAAGGACATACAACTTCTCTCTATATGTGTCCCCACATTTATGATTTGTCTTTTCTATTCTGTACATCTTGGTAATCATAAATCTGTAGGTTTCTAAAGATCCAAAAATGAGTTAGCACATAAAAAGAAAACAGACTCCAGATATATTGATTTTTTATCACAAAGATAGACTCAAATTCTAAGTTAAAGCCACAGAGCTGGTTCTTGCAGAAAGAAAGGGGGATGGAAATGAAAGTAGGATTCATGGACCTCTGACTGGGGAGGCCAGTGCTGGGGGTGGGTAATTTGAAGGGTGACCAGAGAAAGGAGTGATTAGAGAATAACCTCCTTTCTTCTTCCTCATCACACTTCCAAACTACTGAAAATTAGAAACAGGTAGACAGTGTTGTGTTTGTGGGCACTATTTGGTCCCCTGAGTTACTAGTAGCCTGATCATTGCCCTGAATTCTCTGAAATCTGTCCTACTTAAAGGACAAACATAGGTAAATAACTGTGGCATATGTGTGAATTTTTTTTCATTCCATGTCAAGTTTAGGTTCAGGGCACCATCTGGTACATTCAACAGTAACCACACCAGGTGAACAAGACTTATTCGATCTCCATTTACTTTTAATTGCACTATTTAAAAAATTTTGGATTCCTAGAGTTTGGGCTTGTGCTTGGTGCTTCAGTCCCAAATATGAGAGAGTTGGTTGCTGGTTCAAAAGACAGAGAAGTCCCATTCTGAGCTTTAAAGACCATCTCCTGAGAGAACAAAGGCCAACCCCACAAGACCAGCAAGAAGGTTTTCTATGACATACTCCCTAAGATCTTGTCCAGGTCCAGTAATTCAGATTTAATAATATCACTGACCTAATTCATAAAGGCATTTCTTTATTATTCCTTGCTTATAACAGGTTTTCCATAAAGTTTGCTATTTTGAGTTGACTTTATCAAATTGCAATCATCAAGTAGATAATTGCTTCTAGGCTTAAGCAGAATGATTCTAAAGTTTAACAAGAAACATAAATTTCAAAATTAGAAATGCTAATATTCATAGAGGCCAAGAGACCATTTAGTCCAATACATACATACAAAATGAAGGTCTCAGAGCTACTGAATCTGTCTCTTAAATCTGCATTTTAACCATTTTTTATTGAAAATAATCTACTCTAACACATTTGAAAACTGCAGCTATAGCACTGTTTCCCTGTATTTTCAAAACTATTTCAGTCTTACTTGCAATAAGCTTTTCCCTTGAGGTAGAAAATGCATTTTAATACAATAATAAGCAGCTGGGTGCCTGGTCTACTTATTAATAAATAAGTTCAATAAATCTTTGTCTGCACTTCCTAATTTATCAAGTTGTTTATTTTGCTAGCAGTATAGAACAGTGAGAGTAAAGAAAGAATATGGCACACTTGTCATTTACATAGACAAAACTTATAGCTCTTCTAAAATATCTCTCATATGGTGGCATTAGAACATGTTCTAAAATGTAGAAAATAATTAAGTGGTAATAATAAAGTTTTTAAATAGTTAGAGCAATTTTGCAAATAATTTGCCCTAAATGCGAAAGTATAGCAAATATTTATTAGTGAAAAATGGGAAAGTCAGTGGTGAAATACCAGATGATAAGTGCTATAGTTTATCCAGCTATTTCACTTCTGGAATCCTGCAAAACTCAAATAAAATTCAACTGCATTTACGAACAATATGCTTTACTAACATGCTTCCAGTAATGAGTATTTCTAATACACTAATATGATCATTGAGAGAAACCTTAAATTAGAAGGAACTGTGTTGACTGTAAATTTATCATTATTACCACCTCCCTTTGCTTGGATAGAACATCCATGCTATTACTTGTTAAGTGGAGAAGTCTTTGAAAATAAATGTTTATAAATTAATTAATAGAACAATTACAGTAAATGATTCCCTAGAAACTCTTACAGGACCAGCACAGTCATTCTTGAGAAACTGCTAAGAAAATTAATTTTATGTGTTTCCCAAGATGTAATGAAATAAACAAATTACATAATAGTACAAAATAATCCATAATAATAAAATCTTATTACAAAATATTTGCCTCATCAATTTCTGCCTTGACATAACAACTTGTTTCTTATAATTATTAAAACTACAAAAGTACATCACACAAAATTAGATTATCTATATTGATTTTTGTCAATAAATTCAATATTGTAAACCTAATGCTTCCTCAGAAACAATTTTATATTGATAATTAACAAATTTGGAAAGAGAAACTATAAAGGGACTGATCCAAACAGATGCAATTTTTTAAGAAAATTAACAGTTGATAATCATTAAGGTTTACTACAATTTATTATTAGAAAACTTCAATGATTCAAAAGTTTTGTGTTGAAAAAAATCACTTCCTATAGAAGGAATCTCTCCCCCATTCCACACACTGCTATCAAGAAAAAGTGGAAAGAGAAAATAAGAGCTAAAATTTATTGTTATGCAATCTTCCTGCTAACACTTCATAATAATGAGAAAATTAGTTCTGTAAGAGCTTTGTTCCATGGAGTTATCCACTGGTAGCACACAAGTCTGCTGTCAATGAATGAATGGGTATTAAACTTCTCAGGCATATGGTGTTTGTTAACTGACATTCTAAGGATATTTCCTTTTCCCATATTTGTTTACTTATTGTTTTATTATATTCACAATGGACTTGTGTATTCCTTTTATTCAGTTTGTGTACTGTAGTATTGTCATTGTTTTTTTCATGTTCTAATTATACTGTATTTGGCCTATGTGAACTATTTAAAGATGGCATCTTTCTAATATGTCTCCACTATACTTTGAATCTATTCTTAATTTCTATTAAATACCACAAGATATTTCAAGTTCACCTCATTCTTGTGAAGTTCAGATATTTCTCCAAGGAGACTTTATTTCATTTGTTAGAAGGTTGTATTTGGAGACTAAGATCTAGGAACTAATTGTGCTTCTTACTCATTTCTAAAGTGAAAACTATCTACACTTGCTCTACCACACAGTCTCCAACCACTACAGCATCCTCCAAATTGTTTCACTGCTAGCTTTCTATCTTTCATTCTATACCAATACAAGTGTTCTTATAACAGTCTGAGGAGACTTTTTTTTTTTTTTTATTTTTAAACTCCACAATATTGTACTAGCTTTGCCAAACATCGAAATGAATCCACCACAGGCACGCCAGCACTCCCCATCCTGAACCCCCCTCCCTCCCCTCTCCCTATACCCTCTCTCTGGGTCATCCCAGTGCACCAGCCCCAAGCATCCAGTACCGTGCATTGAACCTGGACTGGCGACTCGTTTCACACATGATATTATACATGTTTCACTGCTATTCTCCCAAATCTCCCCACCCTCTCCCTCTCCCACAGAGTCCATAAGACTGCTCTATACATCAGTGTCTCTTTTGCTGTCTCGTACACAGGGTTATTGTTACCATCTTTCTAAATTCCATATATATGCGTTAGTATACTGTATTGGTGTTTTTCTTTCTGGCTCACTTCACTCTGTATAATAGGTTCCAGTTTCATCCACCTCATTAGAACTGATTCAAATGTATTCTTTTTAATGGCTGAGTAATACTCCATTGTGTATATGTACCATAGCTTTCTTATCCATTCATCTGCTGATGGGCATCTAGGTTGCTTCCATGTCCTGGTTATTATAAACAGTGCTGCGATGAACATTGGGGTACACATGTCTCTTTCAATTCTGGTTTCCTCAGTGTGTATGCCCAGCAGTGGGATTGCTGGATCATAAGGCAGTTCTATTTCCAGTTTTTTAAGGAATCTCCACACTGTTCTCCATAGTGGCTGTACTAGTTTGCATTCCCACCAACAGTGTAAGAGAGTTCCCTTTTCTCCACACCCTTTCCAGCATTTATTGCTTGTAGACTTATGGATCGCAGCCATTCTGATTGGCGTGAAATGGTACCTTATAGTGGTTTTGATTTGCCTTTCTCTGATAATGAGTGATGTTGAGCATCTTTTCATGTGTTTGTTAGCCATCTGTATGTCTTCTTTGGAGAAATGTCTATTTAGTTCTTTGGCCCATTTTTTTTTTAAATTTTATTTTATTTTTAAACTTTACATGATTGTATTAGTTTTGCCAAATATCAAAATGAATCCGCCACTGGTATACATGTGTTCCCCATCCTGAACCCTCCTCCCTCCTCCCTCCCCATACCATCCCTCTGGGTCATCCCAGTGCTCTAGCCCCAAGCATCCAGTATCGTGCATCGAACCTGGACTGGCATCCCGTTTCATACATGATATTTTACATGTTTCAATGCCATTCTCCCAAATCTTCCCACCCTCTCCCTCTCCCATAGAGTCCATAAGACTGTTCTATACATCAGTGTCTCTTTTGCTGTCTCGTACACAGGGTTATTGTTACCATCTTTCTAAATTCCATATATATGCATTAGTATACTGTATTGGCCCATTTTTTGATTGGGTCATTTATTTTTCTGGAGTTGAGCTGTAGGAGTTGCTTGTATATTTTTGAGATTAGTTGTTTGTCTGTTACTTCATTTGCTATTATTTTCTCCCATTCTGAAGGCTGCCTTTTCACCTTGCTAATAGTAAGTATATTGTATCATTTAATTCATCATCTTACACTCTCTAATGTTTTTATTTTTCATTTTAAACTACCCACAGAGATACACACAGAGAGACACACACATACCCCAATGTTTCTCATGAATTTAGACACAAAATGAAGTGAAAGTCTCTCAGTCATGTCTGACTCTTTGCAATCCCATAGACTATATAGTCCATGGAATTCTCCAGGCCAGAATACTGGTGTGGGCAGCCTTTCCCTTCTCCAGGAGATCTTCCTAACACAGGGACTGAACTCAGGTCTCCTATATTGCAGGTGGATTCTTTACCAGCTGAGCCACCAGGGAAATCCAAGAATACTGGAGTGGGAAACCTATCCCTTCTCCAGCAGATCTTCCTGACCCAAGAATCGAACTGGGGTCTCCTGTATTGCAGGCAGATTCTTTACCATTTGAGCTATCAGGGAAGCCCAAAAGTACTTAAGAAAATATCAGTATATTTAATTCATTAATATAGAAGAGGAGTTGCATACCAAGATCAAGTAGGATTGATTTCATGTATAGAAAGTTAATTAAATATTCCAAAACTAATCAATGTACTTCAGCAAATCAGCAGATTAAAAAAGAAAGACCATATCATCATATCAATAGATGTAGGAAAATAACTCAATAAAATACAAAATTCATTCATAATAGTTTTCAGGAAATGAGAAATGATAAAGGACTCCCTCAACTTGATAAAGACCATCTGAAAAAAGAAAAAAAAACTACTCTTAACATAAAAAACTGTGAGTGAGCGTTTTCTCTGTAAGACAGAATTCGGCAAGGACTTCTATCACTATTCTTACTCAACATAGTACTGGCTATACTAGCCACTACATCAAGGCAAGAAAAAAATAAAAGGCATCGGATAAGAAAGGGAAAAATAAGATTATCTCTTCTCACAGATGAAATAATTGCCTATGTAGAAAATCAAAAGTAATCTATTTAAAATTTCATAGAATTAATGTGAGCTCAGCTAAGTGACAGATACAAGATCAATACACAAAACTCGAGTGCATTTCTGTATTAACAATGAAAATGTGGACTGAATTCAAATCACTGTAATATATACTGAAGGATGTAAAAGAAGCTTTGAACAAGCAAAAATATTTTTTAATGTAAATACAGTATTAGAAAGAAGCCTGTCATTTACTTGCTAAGTCATGTCTGACTCTTTTGTGACACCATGGATTGTAGCCCTTCAGGCTCCTTTCTGTCTATGGGATTTCCAGGCAAGAATACTGCAGCAAGTTGCCATTTCCTTCTTAAGGGTATCTTTCCAACCCAGGGATCAAACCCATGTCTCTTGTATTGGCAGGTGGGTTCTTTACCACTGAGCCACCAAGAAAGGCCAGAAAGATTATATAAATTTATCTGAAAATGTAATTCCAATCAAAATGTCAACATTTTGCATAAAAGTGTATATGCACGAAAACAGCCAAGGCAATTTTCAAATTATCATGTGATAAATTACAATAATGCAAATAAAATATCTGAATAATGTTAAATAAATAAATATTTAAATAAAACTATGAAACAAGCTAGAGAGTTTAGTATAAAATTGAGCTTCAATTTAGTGTAGAAAAGATGAATAGCTCAGGAAGTGTTGAGAAAATTGATTATCCATTCATAAACATAAACTTGAAATTGACTGAGAATTCTGTATGTGTATATTTTGCACATGCTTACCACTAGTGGTATTTATGCATGTGCAAAAGGAGGTACATAGATGGAAAATCATACCATGATTATTTATAATAATGAAAACTCAGAAACATTATCCATCAAAGCTAGAATCATGAAACAAATTATGGCATTTCCAAATATGAAATGCTATTTAATAGATAAAAGAATACTGCACTGACATGAAAAATCTCAGAGGCATACTGTTGGGAGTACAAAGCAAGTTATAGAAAATATTCAATGCTGTTGTTGTTAAGTTGTTCAGTATTGTACAACTCTTTGTGACCCCATATGCTGGAGCATGCAAGGCTTTCCTGTCCTTCATCATCTCCTAGAGTTTGCTCAAACTGATTTTATTGAAAATATTCAATAAAATAGCTAATTTTCTCTTTCTTTAAAAGAGCCAAATACCACATATTGCTATATTAAAAAAAAAAAAGAATAAATTTCTGGAAGATTACAGAGCCTCTGTCTCTTGATTCCCCAGCTAACTGTGACTTCTCAGAGTCCTTCCATATAAGATTCTCCTTCTTAAACATATTTCAGAACAACCTAGAAAACGTCAGTTCTTCAACATCTGAATCACTCCTTCTGAGGGAGTTCCTTTGAAAGATATCAGGGTAGACATTCAATCATCAGGATCCACTTCAATGATTAAAAAAAAAATTTAAAAAGACAGTTAGGAACATAGTTTCTACAATGTTAGCAACTCTTTTGAATACTGTATTGATATCTTCTCCCTTGTAGGAAGAAAATTAAATCATAAATGTTGCCTAACATATTTAAGAGAAAAATATAGAAAGAAAGAGTGAGAAAAAGATAGAGCTACAACCTCAGGTCAAGATGAGCAGCAAGTCATTCTGAGCATTGAATTAAGATTCTGACTGCATTAATCATATCTGTTAACCTGCTAGACCAAGGACAAGCTAGTAAAGTATGAATACTGATCGTTAGATATTGTTCTTTTATTTACCAGATTGGATAGATAAATATTCACCTTTTTTTCAGATCCTAAACTCGGGAGAGAATAGCAGTTATTCTTATTTTATCTTGTTTTTTGTTGACTGTAATTTCTAGCTTTATTGTTTACTAAATAACACTTTATTGCTTACTAAATAACACTTGTCTGCAAAACTCAAACCACATCAGGAGTGAAAGAGTGACAGGTATTGCTATGCCCATTTTCAAAAGAGAAAATGTGGAAGCTATTTTAAGTCATGTGGTTGAGGAGGAAAAGTGGTGTCATCATTACCAGTTGTTTTACTGCAGAATAACTATTTTCCTTTCAACTGGCAGAGTAAGTAATATTCTTCTCCCTTCTATACTGTCTAGAGAAGCATCAACCAAGCTCTCTGTCTTCCCCCTGAAGTGGATGAGCACAAGATGTAAGCCAGGCCAATGTGACATTGTTGTTGGATTTTGCATCTTGAATAGAGATATTAAGAGAGCAAAACAAAATTATCATATTCATTCCAGATGCATGCCACTGTTGAGACTGTTGACTAGATTTCACCACCCTGGGGATCATACTGGCTCTTGACTTCTATGATTCTGAACCCTCTTCTTTAGTGTTTCCTTCACATCTGTGAGTCCCCTCATCCCCACCAATCTCTCTTATCCCCTTTAATTAACAGAATCATTATCTCTTGCTTGCCACCAATAAAGAACCACAGCATACAGTTGGCCATGTGCAGAATTAGGGCTTGTTTGAGTTTGGAGGAAGCATCATGCCCACATCACACCCCCTCCCCATCCCTGCATAGCTTGTTCCATCCTTGAGTTCAGTTCAGTTCAGTTGCTCAGTCATGTCCGACTTTTTGCAACCCCATGAATTGCAGCACGCCAGGTCTCCCTGTCCATCACCATCTCCCGGAGTTCACTCAAACTCACGTCAATCGAGTCGGTGATGACATCGAGCCGTCTCATCTTCTGTCGTCCCCTTCTCCTCCTGCCCCCAATCCCTCCCAGCATCAGTCTTTTCCAATGAGTCAACTCTTCGCATGAGGTGGCCAAAGTACTGGACTTTCAGCTTTAGCATCATTCCTTCCAAAGAACACCCAGGGCTGATCTCCTTTAGAATGGACTGGTTGGATCTCCTTGCAGTCCAAGGGACTTAGTCACATGTGTTTGCAGTTTCTTCCCACCTTCCATAATGCACATATATACTCAAAGAAGACTTCAATTTCCTACCAAATCTCCTCCATCAAAATCTGCTTTCTGGAAGAAACTTGAACTTTTTTGCACACATATGTAGAAGAGTATTTTGTTTTTTCTTTTATCCAATAAGTTTTATTCAAATCCTCCTACATACATATTATTGTGCTAAGAAAGATAATAGTGTAAATAAGAAAGGTTTCTCCCTTGTCTTGTAGCTGATAAATCCATCAAGCACTGTAAAGGATACCTAATTACTGGATTCGGAGATCTGGAGGGGAGACAAAGTATCTTCATTCCAACTCTGAAGTCAGATGAAATTTGAAATTGGTAGCTGCTTACTAGTGTTTCCTATTTAGAAAATAAAGCCACATCTAGTTTAACAGTGAATAGAATATCATCAGCAGTATACTGATTTTCCACATAAAGTCAGACAATGGGTTCATTGTCTTCCCCTCACCCTTCATATTTGTATTACCTGTTGACACAGTTAGTGTCTCATTGTAGAATCTTCTACAGTGCTCAGGCTAACACTAAGCCTAGCTGATCACATTTAGAACAATCCTTGACTGAGGAAACTGTTCTCAAACTCCACTTAAAAAAGTAAATAATTAAAAATAAAGAAAATATAATTTACATTATTACTGAACTTATTTTAATAACTTAAAAATATTGGAAATTTTAAATCATCCAAAATGAGGTAAACAAGAGCACCTGTAATTCTAAAACAGAGAGACTGCCACTATTGACAGTTTAACCTATATATTTTCATTATTTATACTCATACATACACGAGTAATGCACCTTCTTCATATATATTTGCTTCTGAAAAACAGGGATTTTTTAAAGTACTCTTTTAAACTATGAGTGGATGATATATTTGAAACAGAACAGAATTAAACTTGTCAAGTGTAATCACAATCATGACCCATTTTTATAGTTAATCTCTCCAGATACTGGTTTAGTATATTGAGTACTTGATCTCATTTAATCCTTCCAACAAACTAATGATGTTGGTACTACTGTTATCATCAATTTTATTGACTAAGAAACAGGATTTAACCAGGCAACAGCTCAAGATCCTACGGAAGTAAATTGAATATGAAATATGGATAAAGGGAGATACCCAGAGGAAACTTTTTGAGCCATGCTGGACCCCCCACAAGACAGAGTAATGAAGACCAAAGAGGTTATGTTTGGAAGATTTGGACTCTTTCTTTCCAGATTCTCTTGGTGAGGGTACAAACAAAGCATTGCGACTCCCATTCAAAGTGTGTGCTGTGTAGCGATGGTGAGTGTATATTACTCAATCTACCCAATTTAAAAGCTCCTCAAAGGTGCCACAACCAGACACTGGGAGGAAATGGTTTGCTTCCCCTTATAACTTAACTTCTAGCATGAACTACAGGTTGCCCGTGCCTCACTAACTCCTTCTCTGGTGGCTCAGCAGTAAAAATCCACCTGCAGTGCAGTAGACACTGGAGACACAAGTTTAATCCCTGGGTTGGGAAGACCCCTGGAAGAGGGCATGGCAAGCCACTCCAACATTCTCTTCTGGAGAAACCCATGGACAGAGGAGCCTGGTGGGCTACAGTCCATAGGGTTGCAAAGAGTTGGGCACAACTGAAGAGACTGAGCATGCATGCAGACGTGATCCACTAAACCAGAGAGGGGATGGTGAAATCAAGGCAGCCCTGAAAAGCTGGAAGTCAGCACCTGTGACAGGGATCTTTTCTACAGTTGGGCTTCTGCCCAATTTTGCTTCTTCCATGGATAGAATCAGCATACAAAACTCCCATGTTCCCTTGGCAGAAGTCCCCACAAGGCAGATATGAAAGCAAAACACCATCTACACAAAGACAAAAGCTCTGGAGCAGGAGAGAATCAGGTTCCTGACGTTTCTGCAAAGTGGATGCAAGTTCAGGATAGGAGCTGGACAGGTGCTTGTGGTCCTCTCAGGGTAGTACTGACCTCAGAACATGATAGGGCAGATTCTCCCTTTTGACTGTGTATCTTTGTAATTTACCCTGAAGAAAGGGTGCTGCAAGGCAAAAGGGCCTCCAACAGGCGTACACGCTCCTCAGAGCCAACCCCATAGAGACTTCAGCTCTTGTCAGCTGGACCTGCCTCCATCTGCCTCTACAAATCCCTGCCACTCTGAAAGCTGTGAGGGAAACCACTCAACATTCTAAAACAATAAAATAAATAAAAATAATAAAATGCTTAGTTCCAGGGAAGAGTCTCAAGATGGCAAGCTGATTGCTTACCTCCTAATCACCACTGTCCAGTATCAAAATTAATAGAGAATAATTTCTTGGGGCTTCTCCAATGGCTCAGTGGGTAAAGAACCCACCTGCAGGAGACACAGGAGATGCAGGTTCGGTCTATGAGTCAGGAAGATCCCCTGGAGGAGGAAATGGCAACCCATTCCAGTATTCTTGTCTGGGAAATCCCATGAACAGAGGCCCCTGGCAGGCTACAGTCCATGGGGTTTCAGAGAGGTGGACATGGCCAAGCAGCAGAGCTAGCACTTCTCTTAGCCTCAAAAGGAAAATATAAAATACTTTATAATCATACAGGATTGGGATCAATTATTGAGTCCTTAGCATCTTTTCTGAAATGACAAAGCCTTTACTGAGACACCCCTCAGCTACACACAAAGGCCTCCAGAGAGACTCCCAGCACCCCAGCTTCAGTTATCAAACCCCCATTCCCACCCTCTACAGTAGGCTTGAGAAGAAGCCTCAACATTAAATGAAAAAAGAGTTCAAAGTATGACTATAACACAAGCAAGAACATTTTGTTTACTGACAAGAATCTCAACTTCTTTTCAAGTGACTAGAATTTAATGGACCATAGGAAGAAATAGCTCAACAGAGAGAACTATAAAAGTCTCTAGGAGATAAAAATAAATTTCTTTGTTAAGTATATTCCAAGTATATCCCTTGATGTGTCATCCTTGTCCAAAGATGCGGTTATAAATGCACTAAAGGAGTATTGGCTATTTTTATCACCTTTCCCCCATGTTAGTACCACACACATGGGAAGGGCTCATTTGTTCACTTGTTCAGACATTTACTGAGGAGTTCCTTTGTGCCAGATTGTACCACCCCAGAGGATACAGAGTTGACAATAATAGACTGTCCACAAAAGACACAGAAGTTTAATAGATTAGATGACAAGAAAAAATGAGAATAATTTAAGTATGAAGTCCATCACAGAGTGGTATCACAAATTACCACTGGGCCTAAAGGAACATTGGGGGAACCTCAGAGTGAAAGAATCAATACAGTTGGCCAAGAAATAGTTTTTTCAACTTTATATTATTAAACTTCATACTGTTAAACTTACAAAATTGTTGCTACTTTATGGAGTTATCTGAATTCAAAGGAAGCAACTATTTTGGATAATATTCACAGTGAAGGTAGGAAAAATACCATGAACAAATATGAATCACTTCCAGCTCTTAGAAGTCAAGTGCAATTCTGGAAGGCAGCTGTTGGCTTCTAAATGGGAAGCAATATTACTACTGGAGGTTTTCTATGGTGCATCATTTCAGGAACGCCTGGGCAGCACTTTTCATGTGTCCTAAAGTATCTCCTCCAACTACTTCACTGTTGTCTAAAACTATATTGAGCAATTTATTCCTTCATTCATCCTAAATTTCTCTCCCATTAATATGAAAATATTTTTGGAAAAGAAATAGATCATTACTCTAACATAGAGTCTTTTTTTTTTTTCTATTTATCAAGAAGAAGCTTTAAAAGAAAAAAGAGGGAAAATTAGTTCCGTATACCAAGGCAACTAAAAGGACACCATTGAGTCTGATAGGAAACAGAGAAGATCCAGAACATGGGCTAAACACAAATTCTCTGGTTTCATTATTTTCAGTTCAGTTCAGTTCAGTTCAGTTGCTCAGTCATGTCCGACTCTTTGCGACCTCATGAATCGCAGCATGCCAGGCCTACATGTCCATCACCATCTCCCAGAGTTCACTCAGACTCATGTCCATCGAGTTGGTGATGCCATCCAGCCATCTCATCCTCTGTAGTCCCCTTCTCCTCCTGCCCACAACCCCTCCCAGCAGCAGAGTCTTTTCCAATGAGTCAACCCTTCGCATGGGGTGGCCAAAGTACTGGAGTTTCAGCTTTAGCATCATTCCCTCCAAAGAAATCCCAGGGCTGATCTCCTTCAGAATGGACTGGTTGGATCTCCTTGCAGTCCAAGGGACTCTCAAGAGTCTTCTCCAACACCACAGTTCAAAAGCGCTTGGGGCTAGGGCACTGGGACGACCCAGAGGGATGGTATGGGGAGGGAGGAGGGCGGAGGGCTCAGGATGGGGAACACATGTATACCTGTGGCGGATTCATTTTGATATTTGGCAAAACTAATACAATTATGTAAAGTTTAAAAATAAAATAAAATTAAAAAAAAAAAAACATCAATTCTTCAGTGCTCAGCCTTCTTCACAGTCCAACTCTCACATCTATACATGACCACAGGAAAAACCATAGCCTTGACTAGATGGACCTTTGTTGGCAAAGTAATTTACCCTGTTCTAATTTATTTCTTAAACTCCTTTGAACTTTCAACACTAACTATATGCCTTTCTTTCCTCCACATTTCTGAATTCCCAAGCCTCCCTTCAAAAAACAATAAAAAATTCTATTTAAGATTTATGGAACTCCTTTAACCATCTCAGTTTTTCTGTTGAGATCAATCACTGAGAGGTCAAAACAAAATGGTTCACAGACACCAAAGGTCAAAATAAACACAATGTGCATTGGCTGCCTCTGCTCAGACGCACACCCTGGGCACTGTACCTTTCATAGTAGTGAGCACTTGGGGCTCAAATAAGACACTTTATGTGCAACACATGTACATCACCAGTACGCCTTGGAAGCAATTATATCTAGTCCTATAAATCCCTGGGCTTTGTTAAGGAGCCAAAAATTCTTTTTTTACATCATAAAATTCTCTAGTGCTAGGGAATTTGCAGCAATCCTCTTAGACTCATATCCAAAACATCCTTTACAGACAAACAATGCATGAACACATTCACCTACTCAAAATACATTTCCTTGGTGCCAGGAAAGCTACTTATCAGTGGAGATGGAAGCATAATCCCAACCTTTGGGAATCTCAAAACATTCTCATTTAAAAGGGGTGGAGGGGACATTTATGTTTTCTTATAGGGCACTATTGACTTACTAGAAAGGAAA
This sequence comes from Bison bison bison, assembly GCF_000754665.1. Lineage (NCBI taxonomy): Eukaryota > Metazoa > Chordata > Mammalia > Artiodactyla > Bovidae > Bison > Bison bison. Next base: position 78,124 of record NW_011493583.1, on the reverse strand, counting down.
CTATTCACCTGGTCAGATAATCTGTACTTTCAAAAATGTGAAATATTCCTTGCCAAAAATTTCAACAGAAAAATTATCAAAAGTATATTTTCCATTAAATGGGCTTCTATATAAAATTCCTCTAGTAGCACAAGTGTCTTTGAATTATAAAATGGGCTCTTAAGTGATGGTTTCCATTCTCCAAACTACAGAGTAAGTTGTATCTTCAAATCAGGTCCTGGCATCCAAGGCCAGACCAGACAGTTACACATTGTAAACCTGAACAAGAGTTGATCAGAAAACTTTGTTTTATACTATCCAAATTATCCAAGCTAAAAGACTGAATTTCCTCATTTCACATCCTAAGGAGAATTGTTTTAAAATTCTAAAAAAATTTTTTAACTGTGTGGTAAAGAAATTGTTGAGTAATCTTTGTTAATTAAACCAAACTAGGTTGGAGAGGGCAATGGCAACTCACTCAAGTACTCTTGCCTGGAGGGTCCCATGGACGGAGGAGCCTGGTGGGCTGCAGTCCATGGGATCGCTAAAGAGTTGGACACGACTCAGCGACTTCACTTTCACTTTTCACTTTCATGCCTTGGAGAAGGAAATGGCAACCCACTCCAGTGTTCTTGCCTGGAGAATCCCAGGGACGGGGGAGCCTGGTGGGCTGCCGTCTATGGGGTCGCACAGAGTCGGACACGACTGAAGTGACTTAGCAGCAGCAGCAGCAGCAGA
>NW_011493583.1:68237-77307 GCF_000754665.1 Bison bison bison | reverse complement strand
TATAGAAGAAGGCAATGGCACCCCACTCCAGTACTCTTGCCTGGAAAATCCCACGGCCGGAGGAGCCTGGAGGGCTAGAGTCCATGTGGTCGCTAAGAGTCGGACACAACTGAATGACTTCACTTTCACTTTTCACTTTCATGCATTGGAGAAGGAAATGGCAACCCACTTCAGCGTTCTTGCCTGGAGAATCTCAGGGATGGGGGAGCCTGGTGGGCTGCCGTCTATGGGGTCGCACAGAGTCGGACACGACTGAAGCAACATAGCAGCAGCAGCAGGTGCATTACGGCAAATAAAGTTGCTTGTTAAGATGTAGATAAATCAAAAAAGACCTTGGGATTCAGGGTAAGTGCTTTGTAAGTGATTATCTCAGCAAAGGAGAGTAAGTTCTTCTAAGAAAGCAAGAGACTTCCTAACACTGGAGTTTTGGAAAGTACAAACTGTTGACAGTGTAAAATGAATTGGAGATTGGACAAGGATCTGAATCAAGGTTATTTCCTTCATGAAAAGTAGATGGAATGGTGTTTAAAAGTGAATAGATGGGGAACACCTGTGGCGGATTCATGTTGATGTATGGCAAAACCAATATAATATTGTAAAGTAATTAACCTCCAATTAAAATAAATAAGTTTATATTTTAAAAAATAAAAAAAAAATAAAATTAAAAGTGAATAGAAAATGAAGGTAGACTATAAGATTCTTTTCAAAGAAACACAATGTATTTGGATTTTTCTACTCTTTGGCAATTTAAACAACTTAAAATTTAAGAACGTAACATTAATCCCAGTTGGCTACACTTAGAATATTACTTACCTATAAAACTGAGTTGATAGTAGCACCTACCTCACAAAGTTATTGTGATGATAGAATGACATGAGACATTCTGTATATCAGTAGCAGAATGCCTGCTTCATAACAAGTAACCTATTAGAACCAGTTTTTTCAAGATTACTATAGTATTATTATTATAAGCAATATAAATGAAATAAAATTGTATTTTCATTTTGAATAAAAGAAAAACTTTCTTCCTTCTATATTCACCATATTCTTTTGACTCTTTCAATGAAAGCTTAAATAAATAGATGTTATCATAAAACATTACTGGATGAAATAGCAATTGAGGCACTGTAAGGATAAGAAACTTACTTTTCACTGTAAATCCTTTAGCATTTTAATTTTAAAATGTATTACCTATTTAAAAAATATGTTAAATATAAAACAGAAGCAACAATCTGTGGTCACTTAGGAAATAAAGTACAAAATGATACATATATGTTTATTAAAACATGAGTATAATACTTATGTTAATATTTATTAAGTACCTACTATATGCTTGTGATTGCTTTAAGCTATTTCATACGTGTGTTAATGAATTAAGTGAGTTAAATATCTTTAGTCTCTTGAAGTAAAAGAGTGATAGTATTCCAAGTTATTGATGAACTAGTTACAAAGAGGTTTATCTACTTCCCTCAGGTTTACTCCACTTATTAGTAGCTGAACTAAGAAATAAGCCCACACAATGTTGCTATATACATGTACTTACTTGTAAATATATGACTTAACAAAGAAAAAATCAGAAAGCAAGTCTCCATATGATCATTCTTAGCTCTGCCAGCCACAATATAGGGCAGAGTTTCCTGTAGGCAAATACTCCTTGCTTGTTCCCATATTTGATAAATCTATATATCCACAGTCCAATGACTGGAGATATCTGAACAACTGTTGATATTCAAGGCATTAAATAAACAACAGGGATAAAGTTATTGGTGGTGGGTGTTTCTTTAAGAATGAAGAATAAAAACGACACAATTAAAATCTCTGTAAACAGTTTGAGACTAGTAAGTCCTCCTCAACATATTTTTCTCTTTCTCCCCAAACTCTTGAGGTTTCTTAAAAATCTGTCTACTTTGCACCTTCCAAATGAATTATTGGATAGATAAATGTGAAGCTAAGCCCAAGCTACTGATCAGTGAAATTGTTTGCAACTGGGTTGAAGAGCTGCAGTGTTGGGAACTCCAAAAAATGGCAATATCACTCAAAGCATGCAATATCCTGCAGTGGAAACAGTACACAGTGGCCTGCCCTTCAATGCCTGGCTCAGGTGAGAAGTCATTTAAGGAGTCTTATGAAACTTCTGAATGGTATTGGGTCCATGGCTTTGCAATTTCACAAGAATTGAGTTTGGAAGGAATGTGGTCTGAATTGGCTTTGCCAAAAGGTTCCATGATAATCCAGTTTATAAAAAACAACCATCCTTTTTTTTTTTTTTTAGTTTTTTTTGACAATTTCTCAGTTTTATACATGAAAGGTAAAGTCACTCAGTTGTGTCCAACTCTTTGTGACCCCACGGACTATACAGTCCATGCAATTCTCTAGGCCAGAATACTGGAGTGGGTAGCCTACCCTTCTCCAGCAAATCTTCTTGACCCAGGAATCGAACTGGGGTCTCCTGCATGGCAGGCAGATTCTTTACCAACTGAGATATAAGAAATATTTGCCATATTTGTGTTAAATTGTCTAACTCTGAGATGACAAATTAAGTCTGTGATCTTTGGCAGAAGTTGGTAAACTTCTACATTAAGGAGTTTATCCCCAGTTAGTTGTAACCTATTGTGCACTGTAGCAATTCTAAGTCCCTAGGAAGACTTTTTTTTTTAATTTTTTTTTATTTTTTTTTATTTTTTCTCTAATTTTATTTTATTTTTAAACTTTACATAATTGTATTAGTTTTGCCAAATATCAAAATGAATCTGCCACAGGTATACATGTGTTCCCCATCCCGAACCCTCCTCCCTCCTCCCTCCCCATACCATCCCTCTGGGCCGTCCCAGTACACCAGAAAGACTTTTTGATTCATTTATACATATAGTATTTTCAAATGGAGGGAGCTAAAAACACATTTCAGTGAAAAGGTTCAGGTGATCTGTGAGTTCACTTACTGCAAACCATGAATTTTTCACTTATAAGAAGAACTGAAAGCTACTTATTTGTGACTACTAAGTGAGTAATGAGTCATTACAAAAAGCTTCATGTTGCAAGAGTTACTGAAGAACCTATTTCATTAATCTACTGTTAAATTTTGGCAACATTTAACAATATAACAACATCAGTGTTTGCTTAATGAATGAATAAAGGAGTATACACATCAGTGCATACAAACCTACTAAGAGTCTTGAAGAAGAATGAAAGAGGCCCTCCAAAGAGGATCTTCAGTAGGGAACTTTTATTTGGTTGTTCTTTACAGCTTAGAATCTGAGTTCGAAAGAATGTCATGGGCGAGACTGTTGGCCTTTGGTTTTCCCAGTGTGGTTAGTCTAGCTAGTTCCACCAGGCCAGGGCAAAAGGAAGGAATTTCTAAGAGGAAGAAAACAGAAAGTCAACTAACCAAACCCAGAAAGAAACTATAGACTCTCTTCCCAATCTGAAAAAAAAATAAGAAAAAGAAGAAGAAAGAGAAAGACAAGTTACAAGTGTTTCCAAAGAAAAATTATATAAAAGGGATATTGAATCCAGGAGATTTGGAGTCAGAAGTTTGAAAACTAGAAAGTGAATATACCAGACGTCATATCATCAGTTAATGGAGAGATTTGAAGCTGTAGCCAAAAAACAGGAATCTGATGCTTAAGTCTGTGGTCAGGATATAGTCAGAGGTGCATGAAACTGTCTCAGGAAGATTAAGGTTGGCCTCTCCTACCAGAAAGCAGCATTGTGTGGACAGGATTTCTCTCCTGTTGTGTTAAGGCTTTGAGTGATTTAAGAATGTTTGGCAGCTGAGGAAAAAAATCACGTATCCAGTTTGTACACTCTCGTTTCTTTTAATGGAATATTTTTTCATTTTATTTATCATCATTTAAAAAAATATTTTTAGTATGTAATCCAGTTATTTTCAACCATGACTATATACCAGAATAACCTATGCAGTTTTATAAAAACACAAATAACAACAGTCACCTGGAAAGTACGATTTAGTTAGTTTCTAGGTTAGGCTGCTGTTTGTGTCTTAGTTCCAGCCTTGACTCAAGAGTTAATCAAGTTTGAGAACTGTTCACTTAAACTACATAAGGCTCAAGACCACTCTCTGGTGCCTACACTCAAGTCACATTTCAGAAAACTTGTTGTCTCTGGAGGCTGTAATTGCAGTTGGCATTTTTTTCTTACTACCTGTCTGCCTTTTATAAATGTTCCCCAGCAAACATAGGTGAATTTCCTAATAAAATAAAATAAATGTTATTTTTTTAAAAGAATGCATGAGTTTGAAATATTTTTTCTTACTCTGCAAGAGAATTCCAGAAAAACATGTACTTCTGCTTCATTGACTATGCTGAAGCCTTTGAGTGTGTGGATCACAAAGAATCGTGGAAAATTCTTAAAGAGATGGAAATACCAGACCAGCTTACCTACCTCCTGAGAAATCTGTATGCAGGTCAAGAAGCAACAGTTAGAAATGGACATGGAACAACAAACTGATTCCAAATTGGGAAAGAAGTACTTCAAGGCTATATATTGTTTCTATGCTTATTTAACTCATATGCAGAGTACATCATGTGAAATGCCGGGCTGGATGAAGCACAAGCTGGAATCAAGATTGCCAGGAAAAATATTAATAACTCCAGATATGCAGATGACACCACCCTTATGGCAGAATGTGAAGAGGAACTAAAGAGCCTCTTGATGAGGGTGAAAGAGAGTGAAAAAGCTGGCTTAAAGCTCAACATTCAAAAAATAAAGATCATGGCATCCAGTCCCATCATTTCATGGCAAATAGATGGGGAAACAATGGAGAGAGTGACAGACTTTATTTTCTCGGGCTCCAAAATCATGGCAGATGGTGACTGCAGCCATGAAATTAAAAGACACTTGCTCCTTTGAAGAAAAGCTATGAGAAATCTAGACAGCATATTAAAAAGCAGAGAGATTAGTTGGCCAAGAAAGATTGGTATAGTCAAAGCTATGGTTTTTCCAGTAGTCATATATGGATATGAGAGTTGGCCCATAAAGAAGGCTGCGCACTGAGGAATTGATGCTTTTGAACTGTGATGTTGGAGAAGACTCTTGAGAGTCCCTTGGACTGCAAGGAGATCCAACCAGTCAATCCTAAAGGAAATCAGTCCTGAATATTCATTGGAAGGACTGATGCTGAAGCTGAAGTTCCGATACTTTGGTCACCTGATGTGAAGAGCCGATTCATTAGGAAAACAACCCTGATGCTGGGAAAGATTGAAAGCAGGAGGATAAGGGGATGACAGAGGATGAGATGGTTGGATAGCATCACTGACTCAATGGACATGAGTTTGAGGAAGCTCCAGGAGATGGTGATGGACAGGGAAGCCTGGCATGCTGCAGTCCGTGGATTCGCAAATAGTCAAAAGGACTGAGTGACTGAACAACAACTTTAGTTTGATTCTAAACCAGAGAAATTAACCATATTCCTAACTGCACATGGGTGTTGCTATTTTATTTAAGGACTGATGACAGTTCTGAGTCTTAGTTTTTTTTTTTTTTTAATGAATGCTTGTTACAGCATTTCTTAAAATATTTAAACAGATCAATCAGAGATAACTCTCTTTTAAAAAAAAATAGAAAAATGTCCCTGTTAATTACTTATCTTTCTCCATGTCAAAAATCACTAATGGATTAACCCTGTAGTATTTATTAGCTATAGAAGTCTACTGATGAAATGAAATGTCTCTCCTTGATAGGCTACAGACAGACTTTACTATGGTCTGTTTACAGTCATTTGATGTTGAGTCACTTTGTCTCTGATATGAGAGACGTTTATAAAATCTGTTATGTCTATTGAATGTTCTAACTGAGATATGCATGTCTGGATATTTAAATTCTTTCAGGGTCAGAATCAAGTAAAAAGATCTTTAGGAAGCCAATATGACCTACAGGCTGCCGCCATTGAAAGAAAAAATCGGAAACACTGCAGTGTTAATATTGGCTCTGTGGACATCTGAGGGCAGTTCAGAAATGAAGCCTCCTAAGAGTGACAGTGTGAGTCCTGCCACTGTGAGTTCACAGTGAGACAACAGCAGCTCATAATTACCTGTGTTAGGGGGACCCAGTACTCCCTGGATCCTGTGGGCACTCCTGCTGGAGTACAGTGCAGTAAGCTCTGTGCAGCAGCTCCCCAGGTCTGCTAACAGGTCGCCCATTTAGGTCAGACTGACTCAGGATTCCTGGGATGGTTCCCTTTTCAGTCTCTTTGATTTCCTATTCATCTCAAACGGGTTCATTTGGCTGGCTCTGTGTTTGTCTCATTTTAAAAATAGTTGCCACAGGGGAATATTTTTGTGTTTGGGAGTGAATTGTTAAGAGGAGCAGGTGCAGAGAGAGAGCACCACGCTGGGAAGACAAGCATTCCTACCTCGATCTATTCATTACACACAGTGCAACTGCAGTGAGGGCTAGGGATGCAATGCTAATGAGGGAAAGAACATACTTCTCAGTTCATAAATTTGATGCTAAGGAAACCAAACAGAAAGCAAAGACATGATAATAAAAAGAACTGCTCTAAGGTTGTACAGATCTAATTGCAATATTAATTTCAAACAGAGATAAATTTTTGCAATGGCAAGCCACTTCAGTACTCTTGCCTAGAAAATCCCATGGATGGAGAGGCCTGGTAGGCTGCAGTCCATGGGATCGCTAGGAGTCAGACACGACTGAACGACTTCACTTTCACTTTTCGCTTTCACACAATGGAGAAGGCAATGGCAACCCACTCCACTGTTCTTGCCTGGAGAAACCCAGGGACTGCAGAGCCTGGTGGGCTGCCGTCTATGGGGTCGCACAGAGTCGGACACGACTGAAGCGACTTAGCAGCAGCAGCAGCAGATGACTATTATACAATTTTGTAACTGCCACACACACACACACACACACACACACACACAATATATATATAGTGTGTGTGTGTGTCTGGGTGTATGTAAAATCTGTACTTAACTATACTTTAGGCTCCTTAAAGTGTAGAACTTTATACACTTACTATTCTTTTGCATGTACTAGTACTCAATAAATTAGAGAAGGAAATTAATGTTTGTTGAGTACCTTATGTATGCTACCCATCATGAATTATTATGTTTAATTTATTTCTGGTAGAACTCTTTTTGTACATATTATATTTTGTGCTTTTCAGATGAGCAAACATACCCAGAATATTTTAGTGACAAGCCCAAGGTCTCAGAGTTACTAACTGGCAGGATCTGCATTCAAATGCATGCTCTCTCAGCTCTACCACCTTGTGAGGAGTCCCACAGTGTTATCTCCTTCCTTTTCTTTCTACTTTTAAGAATTCATGTGATTACAGTAGATCCACCGAACTAGTACAGAATAATCTCTATCTTAAATTCAATCAGTTATTAACCATAATTACATCACTAGTTCCTTTTATGACCAGGCAGTCTATTGGTGATGGGTTAGGGAGTGTAATCATCTTCAGGATCACAATTCTTCCTACAACACCACCTCAGAGAGATATAAATCCCATTGATCATAGCCAACATATTTATCAAAGTTCCTTTTGCATTTGTAAGGGCAGAAAAGACTGTAAGATACATCTCCATTGCTCACATCAGAACCAGTTTTATCCTCTTAATCAAGTTTAAGTCATTTTATGCAGGATCACTGAATACTGAAACTTCCTTAAGCTATTCTGCTCATAACCCTGACACTGAAGACCAATGAAGTGATACATTTAGGCTGCTGTACAAACTGAGAAACTTCTCAGGGTGCTAGGATTAGAATGTGACACAATATCCTGTGTCTAGGGCATAGATCTCATGCAGGAGAGGAAGAGCAACCAAACTTTGATAGTGCCCTTAAGAGATTCAGATTTGTTATTAAACTCTCTCTGGATGGAAAGACCAATGGTAAATTTATCAAGAATTCTGCAAGCATTATTAAAGTGAGTGATTTTTCTGCATTTCAAATAAAAGTCTCATATAGGCATCAAAGGTAGCCAAGATAAAATGTCCAAAATATGAACGTGAGCAATTTATACATGCAAGCAAGTGATGTCATTAACCTGAAAAGATGCCTTTTGACTTAAGATGACCTTCCAACTAGATGATTTTCCTGACCTAGATTTTTCACCTTAACAGTCTCATTTACTTCATACCTGTCTAAATGCTGATTTGGTTTTCATTCATATATGCCAGAAAATAAATCAGAGAAAAATATTTCCTAGCTTCCAGGCATGACCAACAAAGTTATAAAAAACTTTCTCAGTGAGAAGAAACTCCTATTAACTTGTCTTAGAAAGAAAATGGAAAATCATACAAGACAACTAAATTGAAAAGGTCCAAGACTCTTGCCAGGTAACTAGTTCTAGAAATTAGATTTTAGGAGTGAACCAAGACTATTTACTTTACCTATGAACCTAGAAGGGGAGCAGATTCTTAGAAAGTGCTAAGGGTCCAGCCAAGGAGACTAGCATCAACCAGCTGATACGGCAAGTTTAAGGACCAGGAGCCAGACAGAGGTAAAAACAGAATGTGGATAGGGATGAGGGCCAAGTTTTGAGGGTTGACAGGCAATCAATTTTATGGAAAATAAAATGAATTAAATCCAGGATGGATGGAGCTGGCTTAAAGGAATAAGGCAGGCACCCCAAAACCCTAACAATATCACCAATATTTTTCTTAGGGTACACACTGACTTTATATAAAATAATATGTGCAAGAGGCCTTACAAATAGCTGGGAAAAGAAGAGATGCAAAAAGCAAAGGAGAAAAGGAAAGATATAAGCATCTGAATGTAGAGTTCCAAAGAATAGCAACAAGAGATTAAAAAAGCCTTCCTCAGCGATCAATGCAAGATAGAGGAAAACAACAGAATGGGAAAGACTAGAGATCTCTTAAAGAAAATTAGAGATATCAAGGGAACATTTCATGCAAAGATGGGCTTGATAAAGGACAAAAATGGTATGGACCTAACAGAAGCAGAAGATATTAAGAAGAGGTGGCAAGAATACACAGAACTGTACAAAAAAGATCTTCACGACCAAGATAATCAGGATGGTGTGATCACTGACCTAGAGCCAGAAATCCTGGAATGTGAAGTC
>NW_011493583.1:64539-68137 GCF_000754665.1 Bison bison bison | reverse complement strand
AGTTGAGCTATTTCAAATCCTGAAAGACGATGCTGTGAAAGTGCTGCACTCAAAATGCCAGCAAATTTGGAAAACTCAGCAGTGGCCACAGGACTGGAAAAGGTCAGTTTTCATTCCAATCCCAAAGAAAGGCAATGCCAAAGAATGCTCAAACTACTGCACAATTGCACTCATCTCACACAATTGTTGGAGAAAGAAATGGCAACCCACTCCAGGATTCTTGCCTTGAGAATCCCAGGGGCAGGAGAGCCTGGTGGGCTGCAGTTCTCTGGAGTCACACAGAGTCAGACATGACTGAAGAGACCTAGTAGTAGTAGTAGTAGTAGTAGTAGAACATGCTAGTAAAGTAATGCTCAAAATTCTCCAAGCCAGGCTTCAGCAATACGTGAACCGTGAACTTCCAGATGTTCAGGCTGGTTTTAGAAAAGGCAGAGGAACCAGAGGTCAAATGCAAACATCTGCTGGATCATGGAAAAAGAAAGAGAGTTCCAGAAAAACATCTATTTCTACTTTATTGACTATGCCAAAGCCTCTGACTGTGTGGATCACAATAAACTGTAGAAAATTCTGAAAGAGATGGGAATACCAGACCACCTGACCTGCCTCTTGAGAAACCTATATCCAGGGCAGGAGGCAACAGTTAGAACTGGACATGGAACAATAGACTGGTTCCAAATAGGATAAGGAGTACATCAAGGCTGTATATTGTCACCCTGCTTATTTAACTTATATGCAGAGTACATCATAACAAACGCTGGGCTGGAAGAAGCACAAGCTGGAATCAAGATTGCCAGCAGAAATATCAATAACCTCAGGTATGCAGATGACACAACATTTATGGCAGAAAGTGAAGAGGAACTAAGAAGCCTCTTGATGAAAGTGAAAGAGGAGAGTGAAAAAGTTGACTTAAAGCTCAACATTCAGAAAATTAAGATCATGGCATCTGGTCCCATCACTTCATGGGAAATAGATGGGGAAACAGTGGAAACAGTGGTAGACTTTACTTTTTGGGCTCCAAAATCACTGCAGATGGTGACTGCAGCCATGAAATTAAAAGACGCTTACTCCTTGGAGGGAAAGTTATGACCAACCTAGATAGCATATTGAAAAGCACAGACATTACTTTGCCAACAAAGGTTCATCTAGTCAAGGCTATGGTTTTTCCAGTGGTCATGTATGGATGTGAGAGTTGGACTGTGAAGAAAGCTGAGCATTGAAGAATTGATGTTTTTGAACTGTGGTGTTGGAGAAGACTCTTGAGAGTCCCTTGGACTGCACAGAGATCCAATCAGTCCATTCTAAAGAAGGTCAGTCCTGGGTGTTCTTTGGAAGGAATGATGCTAAAGCTTAAGCTCCAGTACTTTGGCCACCTCATGTGAAGATTTGACTCATTTGAAAAGACTCTGATGCTGGGAGGGATTGGGGGCAGGAGGAGAAGGGGACGACAGAGGATGAGATGGCTGGATGGCATCACTGACTCAATGGACGTGAGTCTGGGTGAACTCCGGGGTGATGGACAGGGAAGCCTGGCTGCAATTCATGGGGTCTCAAAGAGTTGGATACGACTGAGCAACTGAACTGAACTGAATATACTTATCTTCTTAGAAGCACTTAACTTCTTTGCCAGTCATGTTCCTAATACTTCTGTATGCCCTTGTTATATTAGACTGAAAGGTAGGTACGATGTAACACATATAGAGGATCTCATACCTGGACATGGCTGACTTGTCCTATAGTACATATTGTTGTTGTTGTTGTTGTTTAGTCTGACTCTTTTGGATCCCATGGACTGCAGCATGCCAGGCTCTTCTGTCTATGGGAATTCCTATAGACAGGAGTAGGTTGCCATTTCCTTCTCTAGGGGAGCTTTCCAATCCAGGAATCGATTTCACGTCTCCTGCATTGGAAGGCAGATTCTTTACCACTGAGCCATTAGGGAAGCTTACAGTAGTGCATACATGATCTGAAACCAGGCAATCCACTGTTTAGCTAGCAACCGAGGAAAATGTCTTTACATTGGATACATCTCAGCTGTTCTCACTGATTGGAAGGTATTAGATCGGGAGGTATTAGATCTGAAAGTCTATGTAGAACTCTGAGATCTCCATGTTTCTGGTTCATTTGAATAACTAAAGTAGAAGATGCCAATTTTCACATGAGGAAAATGGAATATAAGTAAGAGCCTAGAATTTTAGAAAGAATGAGAGACACAGGAAGGCTGTCTGCCTTGGCAACCAATAGTTTAACAAGTCTCAGCAAAATTTGTATGAAATCTACTTACAAATGCTGTGTTTAGTGAAGTCTCCCTATTCTTACATCAAACCCACTCCTCTTTATTTGCACAAACCACAGTGGACTTTTATCTCTTGTACCTGAGAAGATTTTGGTTAGAGGGCATCATTATTATTGTATCTTCACTGTTTTTGGAAGATCCTGAGTAGACAGAGAAGTCATCTAAAGAGAAGAGTAACTGGAAAGAGAGCAGAGAATGAAAATTAGAGAAGATATTAAGGATAAACTTTGCCAATATCAATATTACTACAAGATTTCAAGAGATCTTCCTTTATACTCAAAAATGTTTGTGCTTGTATATATTCATGTTTGGTAAGATGATATAAAATATCATATATTCATTATATGAGTTAAAATCATTGTAGTTCTTGATGGTTTTATTTATTTTTTATATTTTAAATTTTATTTTATTTTTAAAATTTACAATATTGTATTGGTTTTGCCAAATATCGAAATGAATCCGCCACAGGCATACATATGTTCCCCATCCTGAACCCTCCTCCCTCTCCATACCATCCTTCTGGGTCGTCCCAGTGCACCAGCCCCAAGCATCCAGTATCATGCATCGAACCTGGACTGGCGACTCCTTTCATATATGACATTATACATATTTCAATGCCATTCTCCCAAATCATCCCACCCTCTCCCTCTCCCACAGAGTCCAAAAGACTGTTCTATATATCAGTGTCTCTTTTGCTGTCTCGTATACAGGGTTATTGTTACCATCTTTCTAAATTCCATATATATGTGTTAGTATACTGTATTGGTGTTTTTCTTTCTGGCTTACTTCAGTCTGTATAATAGGCTCCAGTTTCATCCACCTCATTAGAACTGATTCAAATGTATTCTTTTTAATGGCTGAGTAATACTCCATTGTGTATATGTACCACGGCTTTCTTATCCACTCATCTGCTGATGTACATCTAGGTTGCTTCCATGTCCTGGCTATTAAAAACAGTGCTGCGATGAACATTGGGGTACACGTGTCTCTTTCAATTCTGGTTTCCTCAGTGTGCATGCCCAGCTGTGCAATTGCTGGATCATAAGGCAGTTCTATTTCCAGTTTTTTAAGGAATCTCCACACTGTTCTCCATAGTGGCTGTACTACTTTGCATTCCCACCAACAGTGTAAGAGGGTTCCATTTTCTCCACATCCTCTCCAGCATTTATTACTTGTAGACTTTTGTATCGCAGCCATTCTGACTGGCGTGAAATGGTACCTCATAGTGGTTTTGATTTGCATTTCTCTGATAATGAGTGATGTTGAGCATCTTTTCATGTGTTTGTTAGCCATCTGTATGTCTTC
>NW_011493583.1:63250-64439 GCF_000754665.1 Bison bison bison | reverse complement strand
GGTACCATACTGTCTTGATGACTGTGGCTTTGTAGTAGAGCCTGAAGTCAGGCAGGTTGATTCCTCCAGTTCCATTCTTCTTTCTCAAGATAGAGTTAACTTCACTCATAACTTATAAATATTCTAAATGATTTAATATGTGTTCTTTTTCTGCTTATCTTTCTTGTTCTTCAAATTAATAATAATTAGTCTCTATTTTACTCAAGGAGAAAGCTACAGTGTCTATTTCTCTATGCCATAAGACAATTTCTAGCTGAGTTTTAAGAAAAGTTGAGCCAATAAAGTGAAAAAATTATAATTTTATTATTTTCATCATGAAAAAGAGAAAAATGGATAATCCTGCTTTTTAGGGAAGTCCAAATAGAAAATGTGCTGCTTAAAGGAAAACAACAACAATGTTTGTTGGCTACAACATGCAAAATCTTAAATAAGAAAGAATAACCAGCAATTCTATTAATAGTTTATCCACATGCATCTTCAAGTTCACTATAAAGTTCCAAGGTAACTTTTCTAGTAAATGGCATAATTGGTATTTGAAATCCATGTAAGGCATTTTTCCTTTTAAAAAAGAGTAAAGTACAAAGGTTTTTTATGAAGCTGTCTTATTCTATTGTGTACATTTGTTTAATTATGTCTGTATTTTGTTGTTGTTGTTGATTCATTTTTTTCCAAGTATGAAAGGCAAATCTTCATAAATTTCTAAAATTATTCCCTGGTTATCAATTGCAGATTTAATAATGTTCACTTATATTTTCTTAGAAATCATCTACATTATCCAGACTTCCAAAGTTATTTATATATTGAAATTTAATTATTTGGGTGTCTATTGTTCTTTCCTCTTTTCCTTCAAGCTTTGTAATTTTCATATTGGATAGGTTAGTGATATGTGTATTTTAGTGGTTCATTAAAAATATTAGCTCAGTTCCATATACATGCATTAGTATACTGTATTGGCACTGGGATGACCCAGAGGGATGGTATGGGGAGGGAGGTGGGAGGGAGTTCAGGATGGGGAATACGTGTACACCTGTGGTGGATGCATGTTGATGTATGGCAAAACCAATACAATATTGTAAAGTAAAATAATAATAATAATAAAATTAAAAAAATATTAGCTCAAAAAATAAACAAAAATATAGGCTCTTATAATTACATATCAGTTTTTGTTTTTTGTGTTTTTTTTTTTTTT
>NW_011493583.1:62535-63150 GCF_000754665.1 Bison bison bison | reverse complement strand
GACTGGCGTGAAATGGTACCTCATAGTGGTTTTGATTTGCATTTCTCTGATAATGAGTGATGTTGAGCATCTTTTCATGTGTTTGTTAGCCATCTGTATGTCTTCTTTGGAGAAATGTCTGTTCAGTTCTTTGGCCCATTTTCTGATTGGGTCATTTAGTTTTCAGGAATTGAGCTGCAGGAGTTGCTTGTATATTTTTGAGATTAGTTGTTTGTCAGTTGCTTCATTTGCTATTATTTTCTCCCATTCTGACGGCTATCTTTTCACCTTGCTTATAGTTTCCTTTGTTGTGCAGAAGCTTTTAAGTTTAATTAGGTCCCATTTGTTTATTTTTGCTTTTATTTCCAATATTCTTGGAGGTGGGTCATAGAGGATCCTGCTGTGATACATGTCGGAGAGTGTTTTGCCTATGTTCTCCTCTAGGAGTTTTATAGTTTCTGGTCTTATGTTTAGATCTTTAATCCATTTTGAGTTTATCTTTGTGTATGGTGTTAGAAAGTATTCTAGTTTCATTCTTTTACAAGTGGTTGACCAGTTTTCCCAGCACCACTTGTTAACGAGATTGTCTTTAATCCATTGTATATTCTTGCCTTCTTTGTCAAAGATAAGGTGTCC
>NW_011493583.1:55795-62435 GCF_000754665.1 Bison bison bison | reverse complement strand
TTTTTTTTTTTTTTGCTAAATAATCTGTATTTTTATTGTTTCTTCTCTCTCTCTCTCTATTGCTAGAATCTGAAGTTGCTGAGACATTGGAAAAATAGAAGCACACTTTGTTTAGGAATGCTTGAATGCTATCAGCTCAGTTCAGTTCAGTCACTCAGTCATGTTCGACTCTTTGCGACCCCATGAACCTCAGCACGCCAGGCCTCCCTGTCCATCACCAACTCCTGGAGTTCACTCAAACTCATGTCCATCGAGTCAGTGATGCCATCCAGCCATCTCATCCTCTGTCATCCCCTTCTCCTCTTGCCCTCAATCACTCCCAGCATCAGAGTCTTTTCCAACGAGTCAACTCTTCACATGAGGTGGCCCAAGTACTGCAGTTTCAGCTTTAGCATTGTTCCTTCCAAAGAACACCCAGGGCTGATCTGCTTCAGAATGGACTGGTTGGATCTCCTTGCAGTCCAAGGGACTCTCAAGAGTCTTCTCCAACACCACAGTTCAAAAGCATCAATTCTTCAGCACTCAGCTTTCTTCACAGTCCAACTCTCACATCCATACATGACCACTGAAAAAACCATAGCCTTGACTAGATGGACCTTTGTTGGCAAAGTAATGTCTCTGCTTTTCAATATGCTATCTATCTTGGTCATGACTTTCCTTCCAAGGCATAAGCGTCTTTTAAATTCATGGCTGCAATCACCATCTGCAGTGATATAGTATAAGACTATTCTAGTATACAGCCTGAATTTAAACAGAGAGAATTTCATAGTTTTTCCTCAACACTTGTAGAATCCAATGTGTGTAGACTGTGTCTTCACTATCTTCATGCCTTATAGGCAAGCCAAAGACAAAGAAAAGAAAATGTGCTGAGATGATTTTGTCCCTATTCTGTGTGACCACAAGCCTTTTAAGTAATGTACTCTTGACTGAATATATCAGCAACTTTTAAAAATAAATGATTATGTGTATAGTTTCTTATAATCAATTCATAATGAAACTGGATCTACTCTAGTTGAATGTTCGGAGAAGGCAATGGCACCCCACTCCAGTACTCTTGCCTGGAAAATCCCATGGACGGAGGAGCCTGGTAGGCTGCAGTCCATGGGGTTGCTAAGAGTCAGACACGACTTGCGACTTCGAAACTTCACTTTTCACTTTCATGTGTTGGAGAAGGAAATGGCAACCCACTCCCGTGTTCTTGCCTGGAGAATCCCAGGGATGGGGGATCCTGGTGGGCTGCCGTCTATGGGGTCGCACAGAGTTGGACACGACTGAAGCGACTTAGCAGCAGCAGCAGTAGCAGTTGAATGTTTAGTTTTTCCTGTTCTATTTTAATAATGTGTTTAAAATAGATTTCCTCTGTGACATGGCTCTTGGACTTCGATTATGATGTAATTTATTATTTTTACTTCTATATATTCTGTCTTTTGTTTATATCCCTAATGGAGGGGGAGAGAGAGACAGAAAGAGAGGGGGTTACTTACATTTTTTCTCTTTTTTTAATTGATTGCTAATTGTACTGCAGCTTGTACAGAAAACTATTCAAAATCACATTTTAAACTTCTCGAGAATAGGATACATCACTGACTACAGGTATTTCAACACAGTTATATCAAGGAAGGAGATCAAATCAGTCAATCCTAAAGGAAATCAATCCTGTATAGTCATTGTTGCCAAAGCTGAAATACTTTGGCCACCTGATGTGAAGAGCCAGAGCTCACTCATTGGAAAAGACCTTGATGCTGGGAAAGATTGAAGGCAAAAGGAGAAGAGGGCAACAGAGGAAGAGACAGATGGCATCAATGACTCAATGGACATGAGTTTGTGCAAACTCTGTGACATAGTGAAGGACAGGGAAGGCTGGCGTGTTTTAGTTCATGGAGTTGCAAATAGTAGGATATGACTTAGTGACTGAACAACAGCAGCAATATGTAAAGCTGACACTGGCAAAATTAGCTAGAATGGATCTTAGCATTTGACTTAAATTCTAATGTCTAAGGATTTCATAATTAATATTTCTTTTTCTGCAGGCAAGACCTAATGATTGTAATAAAACTGTGTGGAAGACATTAACTCATCCTGTAGACTCTAACTAGCATTCTGACTCTCTGGTCCTCAATGTTCTCATACACAAAATGAAATGATGGCTAACAGGATTTCTAAGCTTTCTTCTAGCTGTAATATTTTATGACTCTATTCTTAGAATTTGATAACTTTTGTCTCCTATGCACTTCCACATATGGTAAGGGATTAGATAAATAGAAATTTAAAAAACCAGCTATTAGTTATGCTTATTATACCTAAATTTATTAATAGGATATAATATAATCTCCTGAAGGGTGTGGAGAAAAAATAAGTGGGTGGAAACATACATGAGAAACAATAAATAATCTTCCTATTGCTAGTTAAAGTTGTTTTATCACAAAGACTTTTATAGAGAAAAATGAACAAGTAAAAATAAAAGTCTATTTTTAGCTAGAGCAAAACACTATTATAGTGATTGAATAAATGATTCTTTTCCCAGATGGTGATTTACTGTCTAGTAGACTGCTAGATTGCTTTTAAAAAGTAAACAAAGAAACAACAATAACAATAAAACTTGAGACTCCATTTCAAGTAAGTATTTTTGACTTATAAATTTAACTTATTTATATTTGGGAAAAATAGCTTTGATGCATTCCAAAGAGAAAGAAAAACATATGCAAAGAAAGAATGGTGGGAGAGCAAATTAGAAGTTCGAAACAATGACACAATATTCAAGAAACTCAGAGTGTTGGACATGCTTGTTACATCAGATAAAGGTGAAAGATAGAGAGAGGTGGGCATGGATATGAGGAATTAGGATGGAGTCTTTATATGTCATGGTAAGCCACTAGGGCTAAGGAATAGATACTCTATGTTTACTTAATTTTTATCCACTTAGTTATAAAATGTTGAGTGTGAAAAATCTGAATAGTCTACAATAATGTGCTTTCCTTGTGTGGCCTCAGTTTTCTGCTTTTATTAATGCTATAGTTTTGGTAGACTGTGATTTATGGATTTTTTTCCCTTTAATTATAATTAAATGTCCCTTATAACTGATTTTTCCTTTTTCCTCCTTGATTGTTGTTGTCTTGATATTAATGTAATTGCTCTAACTTTATCTTTATAACATTTTCTGAACAAATGGATAATTCTTTTCCTACTTTAACCAAGACATATATATTTATTTAGAGCTTCAAGGTGGGAGTGGGAGTTTAGAAGAGGACAGCTGAGTTGGTGCTTTTGGAAAGTCACAAATAGTGGACCTGACCTCTGCTTTCCGTGATATTATTGTTCAGTTGATAAGTTGCATCTCACTTTTAGTGACCCCGTGGACTGCAGCACACCAGGCTCCCCTGTCCTTCATATCAGTCCTTCCAATGAATATTCATAGTTGATTTCCTTTAGGATTCACTGGTTTGATTTCCGTGCTGTCCAAGGGACTCTCAAAAGTCTTCCCCAGCACTACAATTCAAAAGCATCAATTCTTAGGCTCTCAACCTTCTCTATGGTCCAACTTTAACATCTGTATGTGACTCCCGGAAAACCACAGCTTTCGCTATACAGACCTTTGTCGGCTTTACATGATGTCCTTTCAGTAGAGAGAGCAGAGAATACAGCCATCAATCAACAGTTAGACATCTCTGAGAATGCAGTGGATTCTGGCACACAGCAATAGATCTAACCACAGCATCTCCAGCAATTAGGGAGTGCTTTGCAATTGGTGTGATGCTTTCCAAGCCATTCACTCATGTATTCATGTTCACTGAGCACCTCCCTGGATGAGGTGTCACATGAGGCTCCAAGGAACTATCAGAAGGTGAACCAGAGAGAAACATTCATTCCAGCCTGGAGCTTATACTCTGTGGGAGAAAGCAGCACATAAACCAGGAAACAAATGCTCAGGTAATTAAGGTATATGATAAGTGCAATGAAGAAAATAGATATGATAATTCTGATGAAAGTATAAGAAGGGTCACTCTGAGGAAGGAAAATTTAAGCTGAGGACTTCTGTAGGAAAAGTTAAAATAAAACTTTTTTTTCCAATCATATTTTTTTAAAATGCCATCTGTTGATGCATTTCAAACCAAAAGCCCAGAAAGTCAATTTTATTGTAATATGCATTCTGTTTTCTAACAAATAAATGCTTGTTGAAATGCACCAACTAGTTTTTAATATCCCATGTCACTCAAGTAGTTTTTTAATCTCCAACTAATGCATAGAACCAGGGAATTATTATTGAGATGAAAATGGTTGGTAAAAACTAAACACGTTTTCTCTTTGAAAGCTTTTCCTAAGGAATTTCACTGGAACAAACAAGAGTGAAGATGAATGTTAACATTCAAACTATGAACAGATCTCTGCAGCCTCTGTTATTTTTTGTTACCCAGAATAAAACATTACTTCTGCCCCCACTTAACAAATAACAAATTTTTAGAAATTAAAAGAAAGAAAACCCACTTTAGTAAGAGTCTTAAGAAAGTGACTTTTGCTCCCTCAAGCCTACTGTTTATCTTCTGGAAAATGGAATAAATGAATATTTTAAAAAATTATCAATCTGATGCCCATTTTTAACCTTTTATTTTTTTAAGTTCTTGATTTGATCCACACTAAGGTAAATCTTAAACAACATTAATAAATGCCATCCACAAGAAGGATATATAATTGCATTAACTCCTCATCCTATAAAACTGAAAGAACCCAAGCCTAAAGCACAGTCTTATTTGCAAGTAATGTTCTGTATTCAACAGCCACAGAACAATATCTTACTGGTAAGTGAAATTCCTGGTTGCATCTCTAGTGCACGTGTGTGTACTAAGTCACTTCAGTCATGTCCAGCTTTTCGGGACCCTACTCTGGGTCCTCTGTCTATGAGATTCTCCAGATAAGAACACTGGAGTGGGTTGCCATGCCCCTCTCCAGAGGATCTTTCCGACCTGTGGGATCGAACCTTCATCTCTTCATCTCCTGCACTGGCAGGAGGGTTCTTCATCACTAGCGTCACCTGGGAAAACCTTGTATCTGGAGACTCATACAATAACAAAACTATTTATACTGATTAACACGCTAGTGAAGCATAGATACCAGTATCAAATAGATACCAGTGTTTCTAGGTATCTATTTGACAACTAAAATGTTTGCCTTACCTCCTAAATCCTAAATGCTTACCAATTTTAAGCACAGCCTTATGTTTCTTGCTACTGCTATTTGATCAGCTACAACCAATTCTTAACGGAATAACTAGCAAGCAGTAGTCACACTTCACTCAAAATGCACTGAGGTAATAAAGCCCTTAGGATGAAAGCAATTGGGAAAATTGTAATTTGCTCATAAAATGGTAAACTGAGTGAAATTACAAAGAGGTGAGTCGAGGGTGTACCTCTGTTTCTGCTAGCAAGACATTGGGGTGAAATAGGACTCATAGTTTATTTGTTTACATAAAAAAAAAAGAAGAAGAAAAACTACGGATAAATTCAGAAAGCAAAGAGTTAAGACACAATATGATCTGGATGCTAGGTGGAAAATTCCACTGATATTTAGATTATGGATTTGCATCTCACTGTCATCAAAGACATTAAGGCTCTTTCAGTAATGGGAAGGCCATTAAAAACTTTGATGCATTACCTCCTCTGTCTGAAGAAACCTTACAAATAGCTGTGAAAGGAAGAGAAGCAAAAAGCAAAGGAGAGAAGGAAAGATATACCCATTTGAATGCAGAGTTCCAAAGAATAGCAAGGAGAGATAAGAAAGCCTTCCTCAGTGATCAATCAAAAGAAATAGACAAAAACAATTAAAAGGAAAGACGAGATCTCTTCAAGAAAATTAGAGATATCAAGGGAAATTTTAGGCAAAACTGGACACAATAAAGGACAAAAATGGTATGGACCTAACAGAAGCAGAAAATATTGAGAAGAGGTGACAGGAATACATATAAGAACCATACCAAAAAAGATCTTCACGACCCAGATAATCACGATGGTGTGATCACTCACCTGGAGCCAGACATCCTGGAATGTGAAGTCAAGTGGGCCTTAGGAAGTGTCACTAAAAACAAAGCTAGTGGAGGTGATAGAATTCCAGTTGAGCTATTTCAAATCCTGAAAAATGATGCTGTGAAAGTGCTACACTCAAAATGCCAGCAAATTTGGAAAACTCAGCAGTGGCCACAGGACTGGAAAAGGTCAGTTTTCATCCCAATCCAAAGAAAGGGATGCCAAAGAATGTTCAAACTACTACACAATTGCACTCATCTCACACGCTAGTAAAGTAATGCTAGTAAAGTCAGGCTTCAGCAATATGAGAACTGTGAACTTCCAGATGTTCAAGCTGGTTTTAGAAAAGGCAGAGGAACCAGAGATCAAATTGCCAACATCTGCTGGATCATCTAAAAGCAAGGGAGTTCCAGAAAAACATCTATTTCTGCTTTATTGACTATGCCAAAGCCTTTGACTGTGTGGATCACAATAAACTGTGGAAAATTCTGAAAGAGATGGGAATACCAGACCACCTGACCTGCCTCTTGAGAAACCTGTATGCAGGTCAGGAAGGAACAGTTAGAACTGGACATGGAACAACAGACTGGTTCCAAATAGGAAAAGGAGTACATCAAGGCTGTATG
>NW_011493583.1:53393-54415 GCF_000754665.1 Bison bison bison | reverse complement strand
CCTTTATGGTGTCCTTTACAATGGGAGACTGAAATCTCAGTGGGCAGATGGACTGCCTCCAAGAGTCTAAGGACTTGATCACCATATTTGATTGGGAACCCGCGGGTGGTCAAGTGGCCTCTTTCCAAATAGCAGCATGTGCATGTAGCACAGAAAGGCATATTTGGAATCAGTGTAAATTGCTACACTTTTTTCCTGTCCCCAGCGCTAAAGTTCGAGTCAGAGCTATCAGTTCAGTTCAGTTGCTCAGTCGTGTCCTACTCTTTGCGACCCCATGGACTGCAGCACACCAGGCCTCCTTATCCATCACCACTCCCAGAGTTTACTCAAATTCATGTCCATTGAGTCGCTGATGTCATCCAACCATCTCATCCTCTGTCATCCCCTTCTCCTGGCTTCAATCTTTCCCAACATCAGGGTCTTTTAAAATGAGTCAGCTCTTCACATCAAGTGGCCAAAGTACTGGAGTTTCAGCTTCAACATCAATCTTTCCAATGAATAGTCAGGACTGATTTCCTTTAGGATGGATTGGTTTGATCTCTTGCAGTCCAAGGGACTCCCAAGAATCTTCTCCAACACCACAGTTCAAAAGTATTAATTCTTGGTGTCCAGCTTTCTTTATGGTCCAACTCTCACATCTATACATGACTACTGGAAAAACCAGAGCCTTAATTAGATGGACCTTTTTTGACAAATTAATGTCTCTGCTTTTTAACATGCTGTCCAGGTTGATCATAACTTTCCCTCCAAGGGGTCTTTTAATTTCATGGCTGCAGTCACCATCTGCAGTGATTTGGGAGCCCCCCAAAATAAAGTCTGCCACTATTTTCACTGTTTCTTCATTTATTTACCATGATGGGACGGGACCAGATGCCAAGATCTTAGTTTTCTGAATGTTGAGCTTTCAGCCAACTTTTTCACTCTCCTCTTTCATTTTCACCAAGAGGCTCTTTAGTTCTTCTTTGCTTTCTGCCATAAGGGTGGTGTCATCTGCGTATCTGAGGTTATTGATACTTCTCCTG
>NW_011493583.1:52739-52940 GCF_000754665.1 Bison bison bison | reverse complement strand
TCTTCCGATCTCACACCATCGTGATTATCTTGGTTGTGAAGATCTTTTTTGTACAATTCTTCTGTGTATTCTTGCCACCTCTTCTTAATATCTTCTGCTTCTATTAGGTCCATACCATTTCCGTCCTTTATTAAGCCCATCTTTGCATGAAGTATTCCCTTGGTATCTCTAATTTTCTTGAAGAGATCTCTAGTCTTTCCC
>NW_011493583.1:50474-52534 GCF_000754665.1 Bison bison bison | reverse complement strand
TTTCCTTTTCTCCTTTGCTTTTCACTTCTCTTCTTTTCACAGCAATTTGTAAGGCCTCCCCAGACAGCCATTTTGCTTTTTTGCATTTATTTTTCTTGGGGATGGTCTTGCTCCCTGGCTCCTGTACAGTGTCGTGAACCTCTATCCATAGTTCTTCAGACACTCTGTCTATCAGATCTAATCCCTTGAATCTACTTATCACTTTCATTTTATAATCATAAGGGATTTGATTTAGGTCATACCTTAATGGTCTAGTGGTTTTCCCTACTTTCTTCACTTTAGTTATGAATTTGGCAATAAGGAGTTCATGATCTGAGCCACAGTCAGCTTCTGGCCTTGTTTGTGCTGACTCTATAGAGCTTCCCCATCTTTTGCAGCAAAAAATATAATCAATATTATTTTGGTGCTGACCATCTGGTGATGTCCATGTGTAGAGTCTTCTCTTGTGTTGTTGGAAGAGGGTGTTTGCTATGACCAGTGAGTTCTTGGGCAAAACGCTATTAGCCTTTGACCTGCTTCATTCTGTACTCAAAGCCAAATTTGCCTGTTACTCCAGGTGTTTCTTGACTTCTACTTTTGCATTCCTCTCCCTTATAATGAAAAGGACATATTTTTTTGGGTGTTAGTTCTAGAAGTTCTTGTAGGTCTTCATAGAATCATTCAACTTTAGCTTCTTCAGCATTACTGGGTGGGGCATAGACTTGGATTACTGTGATGTTAATGGTTTGCCTTGGAAATGAGCAGAGATCCTTCTGTCATTTTTGAGATTACATCCAAGTACTGCATTTCAGACTCTTTTGTTGACTATGATGGCTACTCCATTTCTTCTAAGGGATTCTCGCCCACTTAGATCATCTGAGTTAAATGCACCCATTCCAGTCCATTTTAGTTCACTGATTCCTAAAATGTCAACGTTCATTCTTGCCATCTCCTGTTCAACCACTTCCAATTTGCCTTGATTCATGGATCTAACATTCCTGGTTCCTAGACAACATTGTTCTTTACAGCATTGGACCTTGCTTTCATCACCAGTCACATCCACAGCTGTGTGTTGTTTTTCTTTTGGCTCCATCTCTCCATTCTTTCTGGGGTTGTTTCTCTGCTGATCTCCAGTAGCATATTGGGCACCTACCGACCTGGGGAGTTCATCTTTCAGTTTCCTATCTTTTTGCCTTTTCATAACATTCATGGGTTCTCAGGGCAAGAATACTGAAATGGTTTGCCATTCCTTTCTCCAGTTGACCACATTTTGTCAGAACTCTCCACCATGATCTGTCTATCTTGAGTGGCCCTACAGGGCATGGCTCATAGTTTCATTGAGTTAAACAAGACTGTGGTCCATGTGATTAGATTGGTTATTTTTCTGTGATTGTAGTTTTCAGACTGTTTGCCCTCTGATGGAGAAGGATAAGAGGCTTATGGAAGCTTCCTGATGGGATAGACTGACTGAGGTGGAAACTGGGTGTTGTTCTGATGGGCAGGGCCATGCTCAGTGAATCTTTAATACAATTTTCTATTGATGGGTGGAGCTGTGTTCCCTCCTTGCTATTTGAAAGTGGAGTCACTCAGTCCAACTCTTTGGGATCCTGTGGGCTGTAGCCCATCAGGCTCCTCTGTCCATGGGATTCTCCAGGCAAGAGTATTGGAGTAGGTTGCCATTTCCTCCTCCAGGGGATCTTCCCAACCCAGGGATTGAACCTGTGTCTCCTGCATTGCAGGCAGTCAAACTATGGTGGAGTTAATGAAGATAATGGTGACCTGTCTCAAAAAATCCCATGCATGTACTGCTACACTCAGTGCCTCCAACCCTGCAGCAGGACACAACCAACCCATGCCTCCACCAGAGACTCCCGGACACACACAAGCAAGTCTGGGACAGTCTCTTTTGGGGTCACGGCTCCTTTCTTCTGGGTCCTGGTGTACACAAGGTTCTGTTGTGCCCTCCAAGGGTCTATTTCCCAGTTCGGTGTAAGTTCTGGCAGCTCTATGATGGGTTAATGGTGACCTCCTCCAAGAGGGCTTATGCCATACCCAAGTCTGCTGCACCCAGAGCCCCTGTC
>NW_011493583.1:47844-49890 GCF_000754665.1 Bison bison bison | reverse complement strand
GTTGCACCCTTGGCTCCAGCCCCATGATGGTTATCTGTGACAGGCAGGCTGGCTGGAACGGGCTGCTTCAGTCCTGTTGAACCATCTTGAGGGAAGGCTTGGCACTTGACCTTGAGGCTCTAGGGTCCCAAGAGCAGAGTGCTGCCCAATATCCCAATTGATGGTATTTGTAGCAAGCCATTTTAGGAGACTTGTCATGGTTTGGACACTCTTTGGCCTAAAGCCCGCCTGTCTACAGATTAGGCATTTGCCTGGTGCCTTGTCCTTCAAGGACTCAGGGTTTGCCATAGAGCTTCCCTGGAAGGTGGCCAGTATCTGGGCATGCCTTGTGTCTTTCCTTTTCTCCCTTCCCTGGGCCTTGGCCTCCCTGTCCTGTTCTCTGTTATAAAAGGTATTAGTGGCTTTCTGGACCATCTCATCTAAAGAGGCAGCAGGGTCCTGCTACTGAAGCTGTTACAACTTTATCCTGATGTGTGATGCACATTGGGACAGGAATTTGTCCTTTAATATCACTTGTCCCTTGTAAGAAGAAAATGGCAACCCACTCCAGTATTCATGCCTGGAAAATCTCATGGACTGAGGAGCCTAGTAGGCCACAATCCATGGGGTTGCAAAGAGTCTGACACGACTGAGCAACTTCTATGTGTCTGTGTGTGTCCCTTGTAAGAGTCTAAGTCCAGATTGTTAAACTTTTGGAGGGCCTCTTTTAGCCTTTCCAGAAAGGCAATGGGGTTCTCATTGGGCTCCTGAGTTATTGCTGAGACTGGGCACAGTCCCACCAATAATAGGCTTCTTTCTATTTCTATGGGTGGACTTCCTTAGGGATGATTCTTTTTGAAACTTATCCTACTCAGTACTGTTGCAATCTGAGAGCTAGGTGACCCCAGGTTTGGGTGCAGATCCTCAGGCAAGCTGAGGTGTGACGGCCTCCTGGAGATTGAATCCTTGGGCAGGTTGAGGCATGTCGACCTCCTGGGTCCCCTGGACTGGTGGATCCCTGAGCAGGTTGAGGTGTGACAACCTTTTGAGGACCAGATCCCAGGCAGATCGAGGCATGTTGACCTCCTGGGACACCCGGACTGGAGTTGGGCATCCCCAAGGTCTCCAGTGTGACCAGTGCTGGGTAGGATTAAGGGGTTGTAATCTTAACTCATTGCCAGTTTGTTCACTGCAGATGGGAGTAGATATCATGACATAAAGCAATCTAAGCCTGTGCCCTGAAACTGGGAACCTGGTGAAACAGTCATAAACCTTATCCTCTTACTGCTCTAAGGGATTATAAATCACTGATTTCCTCCCCTAGTCCTCCATAAGAGCAGCTTAGGGTGTTTCCAATGGTAAACATTTCATTTTCATAGACCTATTTTAGGCAGTAACAGAAGTAATGACAAAGGAGTGGGTTATCTGGCCTTGTTAGGGGCTTTAAGAGTATTTTAATAATAAGCGAGGTGGAGCAATGTTGCCTACAAGGGGGCAGGGTCCTGGCTGTAGGAGTTAGTAATTGACTTAAGAACAAATGGATAAGCAGAGCAAATGTTCCATAAAACTGGAGTGGAGATTTGACCCAGGGGTATGTTTGTAACTTTAGGAGAAGGGCAGTAAGGCTTTGGGCCCAAATGGCCTGCGGGGCTAACTCCCAAAGTGGCAAATGTTTTCCCTGGAAGCCCAATTGCCTTTGAAGAGATGCCAACAGATGGACTTCTAGCAGACATTGTGTGCCTGTCCTCCACCTGAGAGGGTTCATTGAGAGATGCTGACGTTGCATATGTTGTAGGAAACATGGAAGGTGAAGGCCTGAATATCTAGAAGGATTGGATATTATACAGTATTTCCCTCCCAATGGCCAGCTATTTTCTGGTTGTCTCTCCAGAAGAATGTAGAGTCAACATTGTAGGCCAGACGGGGCTCAGGAAAAGAGCATGAAACAGGAGGGAAGGGGTCAGGGCACAACTTTTGAAAGAATGACATAGCCCAAGGGCATAACATAAATAAATTAAAATCAAATAGGTCCAAGATGACAAGTCAAATTCAACTAAACCTTAATCC
>NW_011493583.1:43972-47124 GCF_000754665.1 Bison bison bison | reverse complement strand
CTTGCAGTCCAAGGGACTCTCAAGAGTCTTCTCCAACACCACAGTTCAAAAACATCAATTCTTCGGTGCTCAGCCTTCTTCATGTATGGCAAAACCAATACAATATTGTAAAGTAAAAAAAAAAAAGAAAAGAGAAAAGCAATGGGAAAAGCATGCCAAGGAATCTCCTTCATAACCTGCTGGAAAATCTGCTAAATACCTGACCTGTGCTCAGTTTTCATTGACCTGATCCTTGGCACAAGGAAGTTTAAGCACAGAAGAATCTCCACTGACTCAGGTAACAGCCACTGGGGCCCAGCAGATAGTGGAGCCTTTGGGACACACTGAGGAGTAGGCCCTGCCAGAGTCCCTCAGTTGCACCCATTGCCACTCACCTGTTCTTGGAGGGTTCAAGGAAACAAGAGACAAGAGATTGTAATGGAATTAAAATTTTGTTAGGCATATGTCCATCCAGCCATAAGAGCGAGGGCATCCTACCTTAACTGGAGGTCTTCTGGAATCTGAGACTGAGCTGCATGAGCTTTCTGCTGAGTTTGTCTTTTGCTGTCCCAGTTTCCAGCTTACTGGGCTTCTTGTCACTTCCCCTGTGCTGGGTTTTCTTCCTGTTCAACTCCCACCACAGGAGCTTTTGCCAAATTTGGCTCCTCCTGTCCTTGGCCTCCTCCTTGAGAAGGCCACCCCAAGGTTGTTTCAGCCAGGTTAAATTGGAGACATGGCCCCACAGATGTCAGAGAAGTGTGTCATTTCCTCGGTTCTGTCTTATCACAACAAAAATTTGAAGCGACGGACGTTAAAGCTCTCGGCGTGTCACAGCTCTCAGACAGTGTTACAGCTCTGTGTTCCAGCTCAGTTTATTTAGAAAATAAAGGAAAATACATCCTTAAGGCGTGAGAGAATGCCGACTCTAAAGAAGAGGGGAGAGGGGAGTAGGAAGAGACAGAGAGCGAGAGTGACCGTGGACAAGAGACAAAGGGAGCGAGCAGAAAACGAGACTCCCAGTCTTTTGGCTCCTCTTTTTATATGTTTTTTCTCCTTCCCCTGGGCCTTCCCTATGTAAATTGGGCTAGCCAGGAATGCTGTTTGTTCTACCTGAAGTCCTCACCCCAGTCCTCAGACCTTCCTTTGTTCTTTTTTAACGGGCTTTCCCCCTCCTTCTCTTTTAGCCACTGCCATTCTGGATTCCTTTTTCCTATTCTACCTACCTAACACTTTGAAGCCTGAAGTCTCAATGTTCTCCCTCTGGTTTAGAGTTTGAAAGCAAGGGTTCGTATTCAAGTGTGTTATGTGGGATTTCTGACCCTTAAACCATTAACCACCTAGTCATCCATAGCTTCTGTGATGGCATGAATAAGCATGGTAGTTTCCTCCCATATTATGCAAAATCCCGGAGATCTTTAGTGAATGACTCAGAGGTCATGCAGGGAAGCCAGGGGAAGTAGGAACAACTACTTTTATGTGTTGCCTTCAGTATAAGACTTTCCACTTTGAAAGAATTTTAAAAGCCACTGATGTAGACAACATAAAAAACTATGTAGAAACACACATCATATTAAAAAGTTACTATTTTCAAAAGCAGATTCTGGCACTGTCCTCTGTATCAAACTGATCCTGAGGCATCCTAAACAAAGATATATTGAGGGTTAACTGATTTTTTACTAGGTTGTAAGCTTCTTAGGTTGGATGTGTTTCTGCTCCTATATTCTGACATCTATTAGATTGAATTCGTCCCTTTCATAGCCCCTTTCTGTTGCCCGTAATGGATTCTAAAGAAGTCATTTTGGTGTAGTTATATATCTGACTCTCCTTCAGAACTATTCCAGGTAGCAATCAACTGTAGGGTTGAAAAGAGAAAGAAAGACGGTACAAATTTACCAACTTTTTATAATTTCATTGAAATTTGAGAAATGATTCAGAAATATTAACAATTTGCTTCTATGCAAAACAAAGAACTGAAGGGATTATCTAGCCAAAACAACCCGATCACAAATGAGACTTTTTCTAACTTCTCCTACCCCTATTTTTTGTGTGTTACTTGGTAGTAAATTCCTACTTTTTTTTTTTTTTCTCCTTCTTTCTTATAGTCTTTGATGTTCTTTGTCTTTCTTCTCCAATTACCTTTTGGTCTACGTTTCTCCTCAATAATTAGGTATATATATATATGGAAAAATCATTGGCACTGAACCAGCAAAACATGGATTCAAACTGTGTTTCATCATTTGACAGCTGTGTGAACATGAAGAGCTTGCTTAACCTCTCCAATTTTTAGTCTCTGCCTTTTAAAATGAAGATAACAATACTTATATAATGGGTTTTTTTGTGGGAGTTAAATGGTGATGATGCTCTTTATTTACCTCACTTTGGGCTATCAGTTTAGTTCATTTCGGTCACTTGGCTGTGTCTGACTCTTTGAGGCCCCATTGACCGCAGCACGCCAGCCCTCCCTGCCCATCACCAACTCCCAGAATCTACACAAACTCATCTCCATTGAGTCCGTGATGCCATGCAACCATCTCATCCTCTGTCGTCCCCTTCTCCTCCTGCCCTCAATCTTTCCCAGCATCAGGATCTTTTCAAAAGAGTCAGCTCTTTGCATCAGGTGGCCAAAGTATTGAGTTTCAACTTCAATATCAGTCCTTCCAATGAACACCCAGGACTGATCTCCTTTAGGATGGACTGATTGGATCTCCCTGCCATCCAAGGGTCTCTCAAGAGTCTTCTCCAATACCACAGTTCAAAAACATCAATTCTTCAGTGCTCAGCTTTATTTATAGTCCAACTCTCACATTCATACATGACCACTGGAAAAACCACAGCCTTGACTAGACAGACCTTTGTTGGCAAAGTAATGTCCCTGCTTTCTAATATTCTGTCTAGGTTGGTCATAACTTTCCTTCCAAGGACTAAGCGTCTTTTAACTTCACCATCTGCAGTGATTTTGGAGTCCAAAAAAATAAAGTCAGCCACTGTTTCCCCATCTATTTTCCCTGAAGTGATGGGACCAGATGCCATGATCTTAGTTTCCTGAATGTTGAGTTTTAAGCCAACTTTTTTATTCTCCTCTTTCACTTTCATCAACAGGCTCTTTAGTTCCTCTTTACTTTCTGCCATAAGGGTGGTGTCATCTGCATATCTGAGGTTATTGATATTTCTCC
>NW_011493583.1:43524-43872 GCF_000754665.1 Bison bison bison | reverse complement strand
GTTTTCCTCTATTTCTTTGCATTGATCGCTGAGGAAGGCTTTCTTGTCTCTCCTTGTTATTCTTTGGAACTCTGCATTCAGATGCTTATATCTTTCCTTCTCTCCATTGCTTTTCGTTTCTTTTCTTTTCACAGCTATTTGTAAGGCCTTCCCAGACAGCCATTTTGCTTTCTTGCATTTCTTTTCCATGGGGATGGTCTTGATCCCTGTCCCCTGTACAATGTCACGAACCTCATTCCATAGTTCATCAGGCACTCTATCTATCAGATCTAGGCCCTTAAATCTATTTCTCACTTCCATTGTATACAAACAAAGTTAGTGGAGGTGATGGAATTCCAGTTGAAGGAT
>NW_011493583.1:42089-43424 GCF_000754665.1 Bison bison bison | reverse complement strand
AAAAAATAAAGTCAACCACTGTTTCCCCATCTATTTTCCCTGAAGTGATGGGACCAGATGCCATGATCTTAGTTTCCTGAATGTTGAGTTTTAAGCCAACTTTTTTATTCTCCTCTTTCACTTTCATCAACAGGCTCTTTAGTTCCTCTTTACTTTCTGCCATAAGGGTGGTGTCATCTGCATATCTGAGGTTATTGATATTTCTCCCAGCAATTTTTGATTCCAGCTTGTGCTTCCTCCAGCACAGTGTTTCTCATGATGTACACTGCATATAAGTTAAATAAGCAGGGTGACAATATACAGCCTTGATGTACTCCTTTTCCTATTTGGAACCAGCCTGTTGTTCCATGTCCCAGTTCTAACAGTTGCTTCCTGACCTGCATTTCTGATGAGGCAGATCAGGTGGTCTGGTATTCCCATCTCTTTCAGAATTTTCCACAGTTTATTGTGATCCACACAGTAGCAAACATTTAGTAAGTGGTATTAATCATTATTTGTTATTTTTTAATATTAAGTGCAAGCTAATGCTTTTCTTTCCAAGAAAAAGAAAAAGAATAAAGAGGAAGAAAAATAGGAGAAGGAGATAAAAGAAGAGAAGGGGGAGGTAAAGGAGAAAGAAGAGAAGAGGGTAATGAGGGCCTTAACAGAATTAACAAAATGAGAGGATATTATTTACATTATGAATTTAACTTCTGTGAGGAAATAGGTGTTGCCTTAATAAAGGGATTCATACTGTACCAAATTTATGTTGCATTATATCATATAATAAATCATATATCATAAAATGATTATTGATCATATAATACATGATATGAAATGATTAAGAATGTGGGCTCCAAAAAAAAACCAGATCCAGGTTGAAGTCATAGATTCAACATTTTTCTATCAGTCTTCCAAATTGACAACAAACTTTCTGATCCTTAATTTACCTACTTTAATACTGAAATAATGTAACCACATATTTCATAGTACGTAATGATCAGCTATATGTGTAAACTTGGCTAGACTATAGTATCTAGAGATTTGATATAACATTATTTTAGATTTTATTGTGACAGTATATTTTAGGTGAAATTAACATTTAAGTCAGCGAACTTTGTACAAAGCAAATTTCACTCCATAATTTAGATGCACCTTAGTGAATCAGTTGACTTCACATTCCAGGATGTCTGGCTCTAGGTCAGTGATCACATCATTGTGATTATCTGTGTCATGAAGATCTTTTTTGTACAGTTCTTCTGTGTATTCTTGTCATCTCTTCTTAATATCTTCTGCTTCTGTTGGGTCCATACCATTTCAGTCCTTTATCGAGCCCATCTTTGCATGAAATATTCC
>NW_011493583.1:41281-41989 GCF_000754665.1 Bison bison bison | reverse complement strand
ATCTATCAGATCTAGGCCCTTAAATCTATTTCTCACTTCCATTGTATACAAACAAAGTTAGTGGAGGTGATGGAATTCCAGTTGAGCTATTTCAAATCCTGAAAGATGATGCTGTGAAAGTGCTGCACTTAATATGCAAGCACATTTGGAAAACTCAGCAGTGGCCACAGGACTGGAAAAGCTCAGTCCCAAAGAAAGGCAACGCCAAAGAATGCCCAAACTATCACACAATTGCACTCATCTCACATGCTAGCAAAATAATGCTCAAATTTGTCTAAGCCAGGCTTCAACAATACATGAACCGTGAACTTCCAGATGTTCAGGCTGGTTTTATAAATAAAAAAAGAAAAAAGAAAAGGCAGAGGAACCAGACATAAAATTGCCAACATCTGCTGAACCACTGAAAAAGCAAAAGAGTTCCAGAAAAACATCTATTTCTTCCTTATTGACTATGCCAAAGCCTTTGACTGTGTGAATCACAATAAACTGTACAAAATTCTGAAAGAGATGGGACTACAAGACCACATGACCTGCCTCTTGAGAAACCTGTATGCAGGTCAGGAAGCAACAGTTGGATATGGACATGGAACAACAGACTGGTTCCAAATAGGAAAAGGAGTAAATCAAGGCTGTATATTGTCACCCTGCTTATTTAACTTCTATGCAGAGTACATCATAAGAAATGCTGGGCTGGAAAAAGCACAAACT
>NW_011493583.1:29213-41181 GCF_000754665.1 Bison bison bison | reverse complement strand
AGCACAAGCTGGAATCATGATTGCCAGGAGAAATATCAGTAACCTCAGATATGCAGATGACACCACCCTTATGGCAGAAAGTGAAAAGGAACTAAAAAGCCTCTTGATGAAAGTGAGAGAGGAGAGTGAAAATGTTGGCTTAAAGCTCAACACTCAGAAAATGAAGATCATGGCATCCAGTCCCATCACTTCATGGGAAATAGATGGGGAAATAGTGGAAACATTGTCAGACTTTATTTTTTGGGGCTCCAAAATCACTGCAGATGGTGACTGCAGCCATGAAATTAAAAGACACTTACTTCTTGAAAGGAAAGTTATGACCAACCTAGATAGCATATTCAAAAGCAGAGACATTACTTTGCCAACAAAGGTTCATCTAGTGAAGGCTACGGTTTTTCCAGTGGTCATGTATGGATGTGAGAGTTGGACTGTGAAGAAGGCTGAGTGCCGAAGAATTGATGCTTTTGAAGTGTGGTGTTGGAGAAGACTCTTGAGAGTCCCTTGGACTGCAAGGAGATCCAACCAGTCCATTCTGAAGGAGATCAGCCTTGGGATGTCTTTGGAAGGAATGATTCTAAAGCTGAAACTCCAGTACTTTGGCCACCTCATGCAAAGAGTTGACTCATTGGAAACGACTCTGATGCTGGGAGGGATTGGGGCAGGAGCAGAAGGGGACGACAGGATGAGATGGCTGGATGGCATCACTGACTCGATGGACGTGAGTCTGGGTGAACTCCGGGAGTTGGTGATGGACAGGGAGGCCTGGCATGCTGCAATTCATGGAGTCGCAAAGAGTCGGACACGACTGAGTGACTAAACTGAACTGAACTGGTGAATCAGTTGTAAAATTTAATAGAAAATGACTGACTTTCCAGGAAAAAGAGGAAATTTTTTTTCTGTAAGACTGTCTTTGGACCCAGCTGTAACTTTTTCCTGAGTCTCAAGCCTACCAGTTTACTGTGCAGATTTGGGACTTGCCTAGCCTCTATAATCTTGTAAGCCAATTCATTCATGTAAATATTTCTGTTTATTTCAATCTCTTTCATTTTCTCTATTTATAGACCTCATTTGTTCTGTTTCTTTGAAGAACCTTGACTAATGCAAAGTGTTACTGTGAGGATTTAATAAAATAATGCACAAAAAGTTGCTAGCATATAGTAAGTGATCAGTAAATAGACCAATATCTACCATTTTAGTTGTAATTAATATTAAAGGTTTACTATTTTCTAGTTAATATAACATCATATAATTTGGAAAATTGATTTGGTGCTGGGATTTGGAGAGTGAAGAACATTTAGATTTGACTGAAATCTTACTCTGTGGCACATTATGTACTGTGTGTGTTGTATTTCTCATCTAGTTTATGTGTTGTATTCCTCACTATAACCCTTTTTGTGGACAGTGTTATTTTATAAAGAAGGAAGCTACGATCCAGAAAGATTAAGTATTATTTTCAGTGTCAACTGAACTAACTACTCACAAATCTAGCCTAGTAGACATAGTCAATTTGATCCCAAGACCTATACTCTTAAATTGTACCCTAAATTTTTTCAAAATAAAAATAGTTGAACAAAATTCCAACCAAAAATAAACAGTGTATTCACTTTTGCTTTAAATGTAATGAGGCTATGAGTTTAGCCTCAAAAAACTCCAGAGACAACATCAGAGGCATTCACAAAAGCCGTGAGTGACCTAGGCTCACATGCAAAACAGATATTTAGCCACTCACCCTGGAGGTGGGGTAAGGACTTCTCTGATGCTCTCCTGACCTCACTTTCTCCACCCACACTCAGGAAAGAAGACTTCACTATGAACTGGACTATTGTCCTTGGATTTACATTTGTTCAAAAGAGTTAAATATCACATCCACAAATAGGTTTTTGTTGTTGTTGTTTGTTTGCTTATTTGTTTCTCTTTGGCTGCAGAAAAAAACAAAAATGGAAATCTCTTACTCTCAGTTCAAGGGGCAGAGGAAAGGGAAACAAAAGAGATTATTGAACACTTCGGTTTCCCAGGTGGCTCAAGGATAAAGAACCTGCCTGCCATTGCAGGAGATGCAGGTTTGATCCCTGGGTTGGGAAGATCCCCTGGAGTAGGAAATGGAAACCCACTCTAGTGTTCTTGCCTGGAAAATTCCGTGGACAGAGGAGTCTTGTTGGCTACAGTCCATAGGGTCACAGAGAGCTGAACATGACTGAGTACACACACACATACACACGCACACATCGAAAACTTAGATTGAAATCATCACACGTCTAAATATGGCAGCTGCTACTCAGCCTTAACCGTTTTAACACAAACAGGGCTAATTTATCCCAAATTTATCCCAAATATTAAAAACAAAAAATCAAGAGAAACCTGAAATATGAAAATTTATAAGAAATATCTGAACTTTTTAAGTATTGGGACATTGACATTGAAGTCGCTCAGTCCTGTCTCACTCTTTGTGACCCCATGGACTGTAGCCCACCAGGCTCCTGCGTCCGTGGAATTTTCCAGGCAAGAGTACTGGAGTGGGTTGCCATTTCCTTCTCCAGGAGATCTTCCTGACCCAGGGATCGAACCAGGGTCTCCTGCATTGTAGGCAGATGCTTTATTGTTTGAGCCACCAGAAAAGTCCCAAGTATTAGTAATGAGTAGTAATTTAAAAATATGTTGAGAGGGCTATCAATTTTGAACAAATTGCATCTACAGAATTTTGACACATAGAACCTCAGTTTACAAACAATGTAATTAACAATAGGATGAGAAAAAAGCACGTTATTTCACTTAAAAAATGAACAACAAGTTAATTCTCAGAATATATTTGTGTTATAATTTAATGGAGACTAAACAGAAAAAGATATATTCAGTATTTATCATCAATTTTTTCTAGTTCCCAGTCAAAAGTTAGTAATTTTCTCTTTTCCAAACTGCCTATTGGCCTGATTACTACAGCTCAAAAAAGACAAACAATTGATTCAATTACCTGGATAAGTCATGATAAGCAAGGCATTTATATGGTATCCAGGGCACTCCAATGGCATTTTTATTTCAAAATAGGTAAATTAATGTGTTGGTAAAGCAGATAAAGGCTATTCACATTTATCAGGCAAAACCATAGAGGCGGTATTCAAATACCTTAACATTAAAAAAAAAAATCAAATGTAGCATTTCAGTTAGCTAATCTATGAGCACCTTTTGATTAGCAGAGGAATCTGACTGTGAAGGTTTAAAGCAAAGCAAAACTCATCCAATCGTTATGATGTAACCCCACATGATCTTATTTAATTACAACCACATAGTCACTGAAAACTAGGAGAAATCTGTTCTTGTTTTCCTTGAATCATGTAAAAGTTTGATTTTAAATTAAAATACAAGTATATATAATATATATAATCCTATGCATACTACATCATTAGCCAAAGACTGCTAACCCTGTGATAATTTTAGACGTTTGTTTATTACGTTCTACCAACAAACACAGAGCTGAGACTGATTAAATTTAAAAAGCCAGTCATTTTTTTTTAACAAATATTTTATTTTAGTGAAGCTGATACAATGTCTATTTAAAACCCATATCCCAGGCTAAAAAGTACAAATAAAGTCAAAAAGAACACTGTTCTGCTGTATACATTTCTGCATAAATAACTTTAAATGCTAATGAAAACTAGATCTTTTTGGGGATCTTCTGCAAGATTTTTTCTTTTATCTTAAAATGCTTCCTCTTCAGTGAAGCCATCTCTGGTGTTAGTCATTATTCTGAATACCTCTGTCACTTTGCCTCCAACTTGAAATTCCTCTTCTTGTGGTCCAGACCCTCAGATTTGAAAAGTAGCTTCAAGCTAAGGAAAGGTCATTTTCCATAGTTCCATTTTCTGAAAAACTCCCATCTCCCACTGAAAGTTATAGCTCAGGAGTGAAGCAACACATACTATAACTTCAGGGCCAACTGGAGAGTCATTAAGAACACTCACATTACTCAACCTTATTTATCACAAGCCTGCAAACGCATAGTCCTGGAAAAGGTGGCCTCTCTATGCACGCATGTAATTTTTTAAAAGGACAGAGTGATATGAAGGGGGCTGAGATTTGATCACCAAAAATCAGCACAATGAAAACAAACAATGATGAATAATGGGCTCTAGAATTCAAGTTCCCAGATATTTTTAAAGAGTTGGGGTGCCGGTTTTCAATTTGGTTTTGAATATCACATTACAAAAAAAGCTATTTTTAAAAATAAAAGAGGATTAAGAGAAAAGAAAAAATAAATAAAAGAATACCTAAACCATTGAATGACCCCCTGTTTGTTTCTGATAAATTTTGATCATATCTTTTTCTTCCATTCACAGTTCTTTTGGGAGTGTGATTATCAACAATTTTCTGACCTTCAAGGAGAAACTTGAGTGAATTCATGGGAACTTCCTGTCTTTGACAATCTGATTCTTTGAGTTTCTTGAGATGTATCACCATTTTCACTTTGAAGTGACTCTCACTGCTATCCTGTCTGGTGATTCTGAGTTTACTATATTCTCCTTCTTTCTTATCCCCCAAGTCCTCGGTTGAAGGTTTTGCTTCCTGGTCAGACATGGTGACAGTGACTTCCCCTGGGGTCTCCGCACAGCAGCAGCCTCAGGTAGGCAGAACCTTACTCTGGAGTTTATAAATCTCTTTTCCCCATAGCACAACACCAAGGCTGGAAGGACTTCCTGTATGCCTTGAAGCCAGTTTCTTGAGTCAGCACTTTGTTATTCTTGTGCCAGTCAGTGAGCATGTGAGTGATATTCTTTTTCCAATGCAAATGGCAGAAATCTTGAATCTTGTTCTCTTTGAGTATAAGAAATAAGACAATTCAATGTGATTAAAAAAAATATATATGTTGCCAAAACTCTATCCCTGAGCTAATCTTCAAGAGGATATTTTGCTCCACTGCAATATTTATGACATTTGCCTTGAGAAATAATTGCACTCTCCATAGAGGCCTGTATTGAAAAATTTTTATTTGGGAAATGTAAGTTGGTTTACCAGCTTATTTTAGATAACTTGTGAATGCTAGTTTTAGTGCAAGTTTGTGTGTCTGATACACAGGCCAAACAAACCAAAATGTCAGAGTTTGGAGCAGAGAAATATTTATTGTAGGACCATGCAAGGAGATAATTGCTCCTGCTCCCCCCAAAAAATGTTTTTTATGAGATCACTTCCTGCACAATTCTCTGACTGGTTGATGATGAGGTGACAGAGCGATGTTACAGGGGTTAAGTTTATCAATCCTTGACATGCTGTGTAGGTCTGGGGGCTATTTGTTCATGATCATCAAGTACTTAATTTCTCCCACTTGGTGGTGGTTTTCACCTCTGCAGAACAACTCAGGAATGTGCATTAGATTACTGTTACCCAAGTACTTCAGAGAGGAGTTAAGCAGAGGGCAGGGGGGAAAGGGCCTCCCCAACCCTGAAAGCCCCATGGGGTCCTGCTTGGTTACAATAGAATATCAATCAGAGGTGAAATAGCCCTAAGCATTTTCTCTCTCCAGTTATGTACCCTACAGAAATGTGTTATACAAAACTTGGATTCCCTAAACATACACTGATCTGCCTTGGATGAAGACCTTGTCCATTCATGTTGTCTTAATTTTTATTGTGCTGAAATGTATTAATAATAATTCATGAGGAACTAGATGATCATGGTAAAAACTGGGTAATCACACAAGGCTGTTTTAAAAATGATGTGTTTTGAAGATTGATTAACCAGATGGACAACCAAAGGAATACCAAATGTCATGAGCAAGAAATTATTTTGGTCAGTGCTTTCCTGGGGTGTAATAAAAATGCATTACTAGATACCTTTATAGAAAAAAGATTTTAGTGAAATTTAATGAAAAAACAGGGGATAGGTAGCTAATTCAGAGCTAACAGGAAAGAGGTTTTCCCCAAAATGGAAAAATTTGCTCCATCTGGGTATTTTTCAGTAATTGAGGCCCACAAGCTTTGGCTAGCTATGAAACGACAGCATACAATTTTAAAGTTACATTTAGTTGGAGAGCTTTTGTACTCCTCATCACCAAATGAAAGTTCAATTGATTTTTTTTTTCATTGAAATAACTAGTTATTGGACACAACTGTCTTAAATTGACTGGTAATTCAACCTATGCCTATATAACACTAAAATAACAGATCAAACCAGTAGAAAAAATAACAGTCAAGCAGATCAGTTTCACACAAATTTAGGTAGTTGATAGAACTTTCCTCCTTTTAACCCATCATTTCTGTTGTAGAGATAAACAGGCTCCGCTCAGCATCAACTTTGTCAAACCCCAAAACCCACACACAGAGAACACCTGACCTGAGAACATCTCATCAAATTTCAGCTTCTCTATTTTTGCCTTTGGAGAATAAAATATCATTACATTTGCCTCCTTCATACTAAGCAATGAGCCTGGCCAGCCCAAGGAAAAATAATGAAATAAAGTCTGCTTTAGGAATTATGTTAAATCGCCTAATAAGGGATTTTTTTCTTTTTGATGAAATTTCTACCTTTCTACTGTCTCTAAACATTATTTGGATAACCTGTGCATTTCTGTGCCACACAATTCTCAAATTTGTCTCTCTCAAAAGCATTTAACTTCCCAAATTCTCCTCCATGTGTCAAACTTGGTGCTTTACTGATTGCTTTTGATAATGTAAGAAACTACTTGATTAAGAAGCTAAGGGCTGTTAATGGGTTACATCCCATGTAACTGTTGCAAACCTTAGGATTCTGTCACACAAAATAGTGACCAGTGGGGAGACTCTCAAAATTCCCTTTAAGGTGAAGGAGATAAAGGATTTGGCAAACCTTGGATTCTTTCAGTGCTTCTGAAATGGCAGGGCGTAGGGTATTAACACATTTGAGGCTGATTCTGAAAGCTTTTCTTCCTTTAGGCTTAAGAAATTACAAATGTAACTCCAAGAATAGAGTTCTTCAGTTTTTCAAAACTAACAGGCCCATGCGCATTACCCACCTGCAGGGATTTTAATTCTCTGAATTTAGGTTAGACCCAGGTACCATTATTTCTTGAAAGCCACATAGATAAGTTTGAGACACAACCAAACTTGAGTGCTAAGTGACTACATAATAGTTGTTAGATGATTACCCAGAAACCTCAGAAAGATTATGCTAAATGAAAGAAGCCTCTCACAAAAGATGGCATATTATACGATTACATTTATATGAAACATCTAGAATGGGCAAATCTATAGAGACAGACAATAGTGTTTCCAGGGCTAGAAAGGAGTAGAGAATGAGGAATAGGGTGATGATACCAGGGAAGCCCTAGCTAAATGGTACAGGGTTTCTTTTTAGGGTGATTAAGGTTAACTGTGGTAATGTTCACCCATATCTGTGAATATACTAAAAACCATTAACTGGGACACATTAAATCAGTGAATTTTTAAGGTATGCCAATTATATTTCAATAAAATTGTTATAAAAAATTTACATGATATGTACTGAAACCTATATCTCTCCACAATTGTGAGAAAAAAAAATATATCTTTCTGTATTGATTTTTTGGGGGGCCTGGAAACTTAGAGAGTTTCAGTACCAAAATGCTGTCAGGTTTTTAAATCTGGATTTTATTTTTCTTCTAACACTCACCATTGATGAACTAGTGATTGAAACCCTATGGAGGCTCTACTCCATTACTGAAATGAAGTGACAGTGTTTAAAAAAGCATCAGTGCCAAGCCATCTATGATGTAAAAGGAAGTTCCCTGTAAATGTCAGAGTCAGTCAATATATTTTTTGATGATAGTATATGTTTGATTTTTTATGAGTATGGATGATTATTTAATTAAGACAGCACATTATTTCTGTCAGGGAAAAATTGCTCTCCTGGCCACCCACAAAATGTTAAGAAGAGCACTCTGTCATCCATTGATCAAAACCAACACAAAGATCTGTCAGCCTCGAGAAAGGAAAGTTGCTATTCTCACTCAGGCAGAATTCAGTTTTTATTCTCTGTAGCCATCGTCCATTCAACAGTGCTTGAAGCAATGAAGAGACCAATGAGAAATGTGTTAGCCTCTAAATATGGTTTAAACAAAAGTTTTAGTACCAATTTTTGCATGTATAAATAAGATAAATGAGTAAGGGAATATGGGCTCCCCATGTGGTGCTAGTGGTAAAAACCTGCTTGCCAATGCAGCAGACATAAGAGATGCTGATTCAATCCCTGGGTCAGGAGGATCCCCTGGCAGAAGGCAGGACAATCCACTCCATTATTCTTGCCTGGAGAAACTCATGGGCAGAGGAGCCTGATGGGCTACAGTCCACAGGGTTGCAAAGAGTTGGACATGACTGAAGTGACTTAACACACACACAAGTAAGGAACATATAAAATTTATTTTAAAGATTATTATTCATTAAAATTATGTGAGGCAGCATTAAGATCATGTTTTGAGATGCTCCTAATGAGTTCTGATTTAAATAATTTTGAAATGGGTGGAATAAACTAATAGCTGTTAAATACACAAATGCTAATTACTTTTTATGTTCATTTATCAAGATATAAATATTTATTAAGATTTAAGATTATATCAATACACAGTAAATCTTTAGACATCAAATTAGAAAATGTTTTAATCATTTTGTCAACCCTTGGTAAAAGGGTAAGCTTCCCTTTACCAAGATGACATACACTTATTTTTCTTAGAAGAAAACTTAATCAGACTCTCATTTTCAAATAGGAAAACAAAGGCTAGAGACATGAAGTTACTTGCTCAATGTCACAAACCCAGGTAGTGTCAATGCTGGGGTCAGACCCATAATTCTAGAAACCTTACCTCAAGAGAGATATCTGATTCAGACCCTAAGGCAACACTCACAGCCTGATCTGGCTTACAAATATATTGTATTAATACTAGTCAACTTGTGCTGATATAACAAAGTACCTTAGCCTGAGTGGCTTAAACAATAGAAATTTATTTCTCACAGTTCTGGAGAAAGGAAAGTCCAAGATCAAAGTGTCGGTTAATTGGTTACTGGTGAGGAACCTCTCTTCCTGGCTTGTTCAACCCAATAACAACAACAAAATTCTTAAACTCATAATGTTTGTTTATAACAAAAACGAACAGTTTCTTCTGTATCAGAAAATGAGCAGCCTGTGATCTTCCAATTGGCTGGGTGGGGAAGCATATATTCTATAGATCTAACTGCACAGCCCAGTCTGGCTTTATTTGCAACAAAGTGAATTCTGTGTTTTAATCTGTACTTGACTGCAAGGCACTTGGGACTTGGTCTCCTAACTCATACACTTTGCCTTCTTTCTCTACCCTTCCCATTGACTTCTCTTTAAAACACACACACACACATGCACACACACACACACACACACACACGCACATCCACTCACTCAAAGCATGCTCTATCCTATATACTAATTTTAAAAAATAATTTTGAGACTACTTACATTAACCCTGAAGAGACATATACTCTACAGATGCTGTTTTTCCCAATACACTTCATGTGGATTTTGTATAAGAACACTGTACCAAAAAAAAAAAAAAAAAGAAAGCAAAAGAAAAAATGCCAGCTATTCCAAAATGATTGTTAAAGAACATTTAAACTTCATTTTCATATCAGTCTCCTTTATGCAAACTCCATTTACATTGCAGATAGAAAAGGAAAGAGAGTTCTGTTGTTACTTTTAAAACCTTCTCAGGTCTTTTGTTGTTCTTGTTGTTTAAACAGAATAAATTCTTTAATAGAACAATGTAAAGTAGTTAATGGAGAAGTAAGGACAATTGCACTTATTTCACATGCTAGCAAAGTAATGTTCAAAATCCTTCAAGCTAGGCTTCAACAGCATGTGAACCAAGAACTTCCAGATGTGCAAGTTGAATTTAGAAAAGGCAGAGGAACCAGATATTAAATTGCCAAAATCCACTGGATCATGGAAAAAGCAAGAGAATTCCAGAAAACCATCCACTTCTGTTTCATTGGCTACATTAAGCTTTTTGACTGTGTGGATCATAACAAACTGGAAAATTCTTAGAAATGATAATACCAGACCACCTTACTGACTCTTGAGAAACCTGGATGCAGAACATGGAACAACAGACTGGTTCAAAATTGGGAAAGGAGGATGACAAGGCTGTATATTGTCACCCTGCTTATTCAACTTATATGTAGA
Organism: Bison bison bison; assembly: GCF_000754665.1. Taxonomy (NCBI): domain Eukaryota; kingdom Metazoa; phylum Chordata; class Mammalia; order Artiodactyla; family Bovidae; genus Bison; species Bison bison. Next base: position 31,032 of record NW_011493583.1, on the reverse strand, counting down.
GTACATCATGTGCCATGCCAGGCTAGATGAAGCTCAATCTGGAATCAAGATTGCTGAGAGAAATATCATGATATGGAGATGACACTACCTTAATGACAGAAAGTGAAAAGGGACTAAAGAGCTTCTCGGTGAAGGTGAAAGAGGAGAGTGAAAAAGTTGGCTTAAAACTCAACATTCAAAAAACTAAGATCATGGCATCTGGTCCCATCAGTTCATGGCAAATAGATGGGGAAACAATGGAAACAGTGACAGACATTATTTTCTTGGGCTCCAAAATGACTGTAAACAGTGACTGCAGCCATGAAATTAAAAAACACTTGATCCTTAGAAAAAAAGCTATAACAAACCTAGACAGCATGTTTAAAAGCAGAGACATCACTTTGCTGACAAAAATTGTATAGTTAAAGCTATGTTTTTTCCAGTAGTCATTTACAAATGTGAGAGTTGGACACTAAAGAAGGCTGAACACTGAAGAATTGATGCTTTTGAACTGTGGTGCTGGAAAAGATTCTCGAGAGTCCCTAGGGCAGCAAGGAGTTCAAAGCAGTCAATCCTAAAGGAAATCAACCCTGAATATTTATTGGAAGGACTGATGCTGAAGCTGAAGCTCCAATACTTCAGCCGCCTGATGTGAAGACTGACTCATTGGAAAATACCCTAATGCTGGGAAATATTGAGGGCAGGAGAAGAGGGTAACAGAGGATAAGGTGGTGGATGGCTCTGCTAATTCCATGGACATGAGTTTGAGCAAACCCTGGGAGATACTGAAAGACAGAAAAGCCTGGCATGCTGCAATTGATGCCGTAAAGAGTCACACACAACTGAGTGACTGAACAATAAAAACACAAGCACAACTTCCAAAACTGATCAGTCCAAGTCTTTCAATATTCCCCTCCATATGGAGAATTTCAGAGTATATTCCTGTGGCAACAATGACAGAGAAAGGAAAGAATTTTCATACAGAGAAACCAAAATATATTAAAGAATATAAATAATAAGAATCTTCCTCTGTTTAAAGATCCTATCTTTTACTTGCAATTAGCTACATGAAGTCAAATGTCATCAGTTTGATTTTGCCAGAATGGAACTGATGATATTGTACATAGTAGGTGGTTTATTTTTTTCTTGGCAATGGAAAACAAACAAATTATTGAGAAAAGAGTATGATCAAGCATATTCAGGGCAAGGTTTGTTTGTTTGTTTGTTTTTTTTTTAGGACAAATAATGTTCAAGCATTTAAAAAAAAATCTTTGGAAAAAAAAAAGAAGCAAACATTACTGTCTCCTTACATATTCTATTCTCTTTAGCAAATAAAAACAAACAATACAGACACACAGTCAAAGCAGTTTTAGCAGCCATGTTGGATGTTCACTTCCATTTCTATTCTCACCAAAAGACAAAGCTGATCTAAAAAAATATATGACCTGACACACAGTCAAATAACTGGCATTCACAGACATAATTTGGGACTGGTAAAAATTAGCAGAGTCCAATAGCTGTGAAAAGAAGAGAAGCGAAAAGCAAAGGAGAAAAGGAAAGATATAAGCATCTGAATGCAGAGTTCCAAAGAATAACAAGGAGAGACAAGAAAGCCTTCCTCAGCAATTAATGCAAAGAAATAGAGGAAAACAACAGAATGGGAACTACTAGAGACCTCTTCAAGGAAATTAGAGATACCAAGGGAATATTTCACGCAAAGATGGGCTTGATAAAGGACAGAAATGGTATGGACCTAACAGAAGCAGAAGATATTAAGAAGAGGTGGCAAGAATACACAGAAGAACTATACAAAAAAGAGCTTCATGACCCAGATATTCAT
>NW_011493583.1:28885-29113 GCF_000754665.1 Bison bison bison | reverse complement strand
ACTTTGCCAACAAAGGTCCATCTAGTCAAGGCTATGGTTTTTCCTGTGGTCATGTATGGGTGTGAGAGTTGGACTGTGAAGAAAGTTGAATGCTGAAGAATTGATGGTTTTGAACTGTGGTATTGGGTAAGACTCTTGCGAGTCCCTTGGACTGCAAGGATATCCAACCAGTCCATCCTAAAGGAGATCAGTCCTAGGTGTTCATTGGAAGGACTGATGCTGAAGCTG
>NW_011493583.1:27481-28785 GCF_000754665.1 Bison bison bison | reverse complement strand
CAGAAGATGGGCTTGATAAAGGACAGAAATGGTATGGACCTAACAGAAGCAGAAGATATTAAGAAGAGGTGGCAAGAATACACAGAAGAACTATACAAAAAAGAGCTTCATGACCCAGATATTCATGATGGTGTAATCACTCACCTAGAGCCAGACATCCTGGAATGTGAAATGAAGTGGGCCTTAGAAAGTATCACTAAGAACAAAGCTAGTGGAAGTGATGGAATTTCAGTTGAGCTATTTGAAATCCTGGAAGATGATGCTGTGAAGGTGCTTCACTCAATATGCCAGCACATTTGGAAAACTCAGCAATGGCCACAGGACTGGAAAAAGTCAGTTTTCATTCCAGTCCCAAAGAAAGGCAATGCCAAAGAATGTTCAAACTACCGCACAATTGCACTCATCTCACACGCTAGTAAAGTAATGCTTAACATTCTGCAAGCCAGGCTTCAGCAATACGTGAACCGTGAACTTCCAGATGTTCAAGCTGGTTTTAGAAAAGGCAAAGGAACCAGAGATCACATTGCCAACATTTGCTGGATCATTGAAAAAGCAAGAGAGTTCCAGAAAAACATCTATTTCTGCTTTATTGACTATGCCAAAGCCTTTGACTGTGTGGATTACAATAAACTCTGGAAAATTCTGAAAGAGATAGGAATACCAGACCACCTGACCTGACTCTTGAGAAATCTGTATGCAGATCAGGAAGCAACAGTTAGAACTGGACATGGAACAACAGACTGGTTCCAAATAGGAAAAGGAGTACATCAAGGCTGTATATTGTCACCCTGCTTATTTAATTTCTATGCAGAGTACATCATGAGAAATGCTGGGCAGGAATAAGCACAAGCTGGAATCAAGATTGCCAGCAGAAATATCAATAACCTCAGATATGCAGATGACACCACCCTTATGGCAGAAAGTGAAGAGGAACTAAAAAGCCTCTTGATGAAAGTGAAAGAGAAGAGTGAAAAAGTTGGCTTAAAGCTCAACAGTCAGAAAATTAAGATCATAGCATCTGGTCCCATCATTTCATGGAAAATAGATGGGGAAACAGTGGAAATAGTGTCAGACTTTATTTTTTGGGGGGCTCCCAAATCACTGCAGATTGTGATTGCAGCCATGAAATTAAAAGACACTTACTCCTTGGAAGGAAAGTTATGACCAACCTAGATAGCATATTGAAAAGCAGAGATATTACTTTGCCAACAAAGGTCCATCTAGTCAAGGCTATGGTTTTTCCTGTGGTCATGTATGGGTGTGAGAGTTGGACTGTGAAGAAAGTTGAATGCTGAAGAATTGAT
>NW_011493583.1:14870-27381 GCF_000754665.1 Bison bison bison | reverse complement strand
CCAACCAGTCCATCCTAAAGGAGATCAGTCCTAGGTGTTCATTGGAAGGACTGATGCTGAAGCTGAAACTCCAATACTTTGGCCACCTGATGCAAAGAGTTGACTCATTGGAAAAGACCCTGATGCTGGGAGGGATTGGGGGCAGGAGAAGGGGACGACAGAGGATGAGATGGCTGGATGGCATCACCGACTCAATGGACATGAGTTTGAGTGAACTCTGGGAGTTGATGATGGACAGGGAGGTCTGGTGTGCTGTGATTCATGGGGTTGCCAAGTGTCGGACATGACTGAGAGACTGAACTGAACTGACACTTCTAAAACCTGTCTATTTTCATTTCTTAAAATGTACAGTATACTGGAAATGTGACAGCAATATTCTTAGACTTATGTTTTCATGTACAGATTATCAACCATTCCTAACATCTTTTATTAAAAAAGGCCTAAATAGGAAGCTTTGAATAGAAGTAGAGATGTGAAAGAAATTTATAGAACCCAATTTTTTTTCCAAATATTCCTTTACTCAAAATGTCCTTTTAATTTGCAATGGTTCAGTTACTCTTAATTAGTGACATGGGACAATGGCTTTGAATTTTGTCTCATATATGACCCTCTATAAAATGCTTTACATTAATGAGATGCAAAAATCACTGCAGATGGTGACTGCAGCCATGAAATTAAAAGATGCTTGCTCTTTGGAAGAAAGGCTATGACAAACATAGACTTCATATTAAAAAGCAGTGACATTACTTTGCTGACAAAGGCCATCTATTCAAAGCTATGATTTTTCCAGTAGTCATGTATGGATGTGACAGTTGGACCATAAAGAAGACTGAGTGCTGAAGAACTGATTCTTTTGAACTGTGGTGATGGAGAAGACTCTTGAGAGTCTCTTGGACTGTAAGGAGATCCAACCAGTCAATCCTAAAGGAAGTCAACCTTGAATATTCATTGGGAGCACTGACACTAAAGTTGAAGCTCCAATACTTTGGTCACATGATGTGAAGAGCCAACTCATTGGAAACTGGGAAACTCACCCTGATACTGGAAAAGGTTGAGGGTAGGAAGAGAAGGGGGCAACGGAGGATGAAATAGTTGGATGGCATCATTGACTCAATGGACATGAGTTTGCACAAACTCCAGGAGATAGTTAAGGACAGGAAGCCTGGAATGATGCAGTCCATGGGGTCTCAAAGAGATGGAGATGACTGAGCAACTGAACAACAACAAATAGATCTTACTGATTCTGTTTCTTTGGAGAATGCAAATACACTCTTAAATCTCATATTTGGAATTCTTGTGAGGATTACGTGGAAAGCAGATAGCACAGTGCTTTATACATAATATTAATATACAAAGAAACACTCAGAATCTGGAGGCTATTATTACTTAAGTCCCAGGCTACAAAGGCCATACTCATTTTCTTGAAAATTATTATCCAGTCCATGGAATTTCTGGACTACATGTCCCAGAATCCCAAAGTAGTTCTAGGGCTGTAGCTTACCTGCCTGGAGCAGAAATTCTTCCAACTAAAAAGTTCACTTGAAGGGGTTTTTATTTAGCCTCCTTACCTAAATTTTAATATGGAATTTTCATCTTTAAAAATAATTTTTATAAGAAACAGTAATGTCATTACTGTACCTAAGATTCATATACAGCAAAATGGTATGTGGAGAGTGCTCAATAAAGACTATGAACTGTGTTTTTCTTTTTCTTACCAAGGAACAAAAAGCTGATAGATTATTTTACAGATAAAGTTTTCCTGCAGGATATTGGATTGACAAGTGTTAAAATTCAGCTTTTTTTCTTCCTTGATGTAGTTTAAAAGAATTTGTTAGAGTCACCTGAAGAATCTGAATCTTCAAATTTACACAAAAATCTCACATCAGCAGAAGGAGCCAAAGATATGCTTCAACTGCTTCAGTATCATTAAGATTCCACTCATGGGGAAACAGAGCTCAAAGATGGAGAGAAAACATTCATGTGCTTTAGCAAAGGTGATGCTTCCTGGAGAGGTGAGACTTATTTGCTGATTTGATGAGTCAGATAAAATTTATCAGCCTGATAGAGATGAACAGGCTTTCCAAAATAATTGCTTAAATAAACTGTGTCTCTTGCATGGCTCCTCTTTCAGAGTGGCTTTCTCTTCAGATGATACACTTCTTAGGGGCAAAGTTCAGCATTCACATTCAGTCTAATTGTCAGACCTTGGTAGAGAGGTTATATAATTGCCCTCTGTGTGTGAGAAAATTTAGTTTACTCCACACTGGCCTGCCAGTCCTTCAAGAGCTAAGTCTATACAGAAAATGGAAATATCATGTGATACTGCTTTTATGTGGAATCTAAAAAGAAATGATACAAATGAACTTATTTATAAAACAGACTCACACAGAAATAAACTTAGGTTTACCAGCTGGGAAGGGATAGTTAGGGAGTTTGGGATAGATATGTATACACTATTATATTTTAAATGGATAACTAACAAGGACCGACTGTATAACACATGGAAATCTGCTCAATGTTAAGTGGTAGCCTGGATGGGGGGAAGTTTGGAGAATGTGTGCATGTCTGTGTGTGTGTGTGTGTGTGTGTGTCTGAGTTGCTCTGCTGTGCACCTGAAACTATCACAACTTTGTTGGTTGACTATACTACAACATTTTTAAAAGTTAAAAAAAGAGTTAAGTCAATATGAATTTATAGAATACGGAATTTGTGCCTTAAACAGATGATGTATGTTGGAAACTGAATTTAATTATAACATATTAACAGAAAAGATTTTCATAAATATGTAGCAACTAAGAAGTATGTCAGAGAGTGGGCATTGCTATCCTAATCTGCATACAATGGCTTTGAGCACAAGGATTCAACATTGCCCAAGGTTGAATAAGTTAAGAGAATGCATGGAAAAAAATGTTGTTCTATTAATCAATATTCTTCTAATATTTACTCTGTAGCATATACCCTGAAAGGGTCAAAATCTCATTTCCAGGTACAACCTAAATTCTAACAGAAAGTAAATTAGAAATCAATCAATTTAACCAGTTTATTTTTTCTGATGTATCAAACACTACTGATACATATTACAGAGATTAGGTCATAATTATTTTTTACAACCAACAATTTTGCAATATGCATGGGGATTTTAGTTTAGTTATAACATCTGTGTGTGTGCATGCTTTGTCATGTCTGACTCTTTGCAACCCCATGGCTATAGTCCATCAGGCTCCTATATCCATGGAATTTTCCAGGCAAAAATACTGGAGTGGGTGGCCATTTCTTCCTCTAGGGGATCTTCCTGAACCAGTGATGGAACTTGTATCTCTGGGATCTCATGCATTGCAGGCAGATTCTTTGCCACTAGTTGCCACCTTGGAAGCCCTATAATGTCTTTTTTTTTCCCAAAGAAATTCCAAAAATGCTAAGGATAGAATATGGAAATTAATTTGTACTCAAGTACTTGGTCAGATGGTTTTAACTCAGGACATGAGTCATAACTTTCTTTATGTTGCACATGAGCATAGGCAAACATTTCGTAGCACAAACACTCAATTGCTCTTCCAGTTAGTCTTGAACCTAGTCCTGACATATAGCCCTGTGTTTCTCATTCAAAATCTGCCACTCTAGACATACCAAAAAAAAAGGAAAACAACCAATACAAAGCCCAATATTAAAGTTAATTTTTATTCCCTTTAACTTGTGTATTATTACTAACTTCTCAATCACTTGTAAGAATTAAATGCCTTCAAATTGCCCTTTGGGTATCAAAACTGTGCTCAGTGCAAGTGCCTTGGGCTTCCCTATCTTCTAATGTCATACCGATATCTAGCAGGACCCTGTGGGGCTCCTGGGCACAAAGGCTTCATTCAGTCTCCATGACCTTTCCTGATTTCAGATTCAAATAGCTGCTAATTAGGGAAGGGAGGGGGTGTGGAGACAAGGGAGGAACAGTCAAAATAAACAATAGTGCAGCCTTGGGACAAGGTACTGGTTCCTCCTCAAGGGATATATATAACAATATTTTTTAGCTATTTTGCAGATATTTAAATCCCCAATAGGCGGGAGAAAGTAACAGCAGGCTGCCCACAGACATGCCCTCAGAAGGTTGATGATGCTGACCCCCACTTACCTCACTACCAATCAATCAGAAGAATGTCCATAAGCTAATTATGCCCTCTTTGAAGCACTGCTGTAAAACTTCTCACTTAGCACTCCAAGTTGGGACAAATGGTATAAAGGCATTAACCTGCTGTGGCTCCCTTTGCCTGGCAAAGCAATAAAGCTACTCTTTTCTACTTCACCTGAAATTATGTTTCTGAAGATTAATTTAGTGTCAAGGTATAGAGGCCAGATTCAGCTCCAATGCACTCCACAGTGATAGGAATCTCTTTTCTCCAAAAAGCTCGCCCCCACTCATGTGGACCTAAAATTGATATTAGGAAAGCAATCTGATTGAACTAAAGCATCTGAGAAGAGAATTTCTGCTCTATACCCCCCTCACCCAATCCTCATATCTTCCCAAACAAATGTATGTTGTTTTAATTCTAGCAATTTTAAAATTATAGAAGTCAAGTCAAAAGAAATTTAGGAAGAAATTTCTTTGAAAAGAAGTCTAGGCTTAATGATTTCAAACATATTTTTAGCTCAAGAGTATTTTCTTCAAGCAAAACATGTAAAGAATCCAATGTATAAAACATTAAAAAAACAAAACAAAACAAAACAAATTCTTGTTGAAGTAATGGCAAGGAGGACATAAAGGTCAGCCCTATTATTTACTCTCTCATGCAGAATCACCCTGGACATGCATCCTCAGAATTTTTAAAGCTTGCTTTCAGAGTCAACCTTGAAAATGACTTAAGGTTCATTCTAATGTATCTCAGCTTTCTCTGAACCTTAGTTAGTAAGGAGAAAGATTGGTAGACCTTTAGCTACTTGCTTCCATCATATGAGACAAACTTAGGACTCCAAATACAGTTATGTCATTCTCACCAATGTCAATGTCCCGTCTCTGGTCTAGTCCTTCTCTTAGGAGAAGGAATCACATAAAACCCACTACTAACACCCTTTCTCTTCCACTAAAAGACCTTTTTTCTAAACTCTGATGCTCCAAAGACCCCAATTTAATCACTGATCTACTACATTAAAAAGGACAAACATCACCAAGAGTTGAGGAACACCATACTCTTTTAAATGAGTAAACCTATGCCTATGTTGAGCAAATCTAGCCATGACATTTTTTCAACAGCATTTGTTCTGGCTTCTTTCAGAATCTTTTCTTTATCTTTGATTTTTGTAGTTTGAAAATGATACATCAAAGTGTAGCTTTTTTTTGGTTGAGGGGCGGGGGCGGATTCCTCCTACTTGATGTTCTCTGAGGCTCCTGGATCTGTAGATTGGTTTAGTTCAGTTTAGTCGCTAAGTTGTGTCCGACTCTTTGGGATCCCATGAATCACAGCATGCCAGGCCTCCCTGTCCATCACCAACTCCTGGAGCTCACTCAGACTCATGTCCATCGAGTCAGTGATGCCATCCAGCGATCTCATCCTCTGTTGTCCCCTTCTCCTCCTGCCCACAACCCCTCCCAGCAGCAGAGTCTTTTCCAATGAGTCAACTCTTCCCATGAGGTGGCCAAAGTACTGGAGTGTCAGCTTCAGCATCATTCCCTCCAAAGAAGTCCCAGGGCTGATCTCCTTCAGAATGGACTTGTTGGTGATATTAATTTAGGAAAATTCTCAGACATAATTGTTTCAAACAGTTCTTCACTTTCTTTCTTTCTTTATTCTCTAGGTGGTATTTGTCTTATGTATATGTTGTACCTTTTGTAGCTGTCCCACATTTCTTGGATATTCTTGTTTACTTAGTTTTTTTTTTTTTTTCCCCCCTGATTGCTTTTTAGCTTTGAAGGTTTCTATTGAGATTCTTTCCTCAACCACATCCAATCTACTAATGAGCCCCTCAAAGGCATTCTTCATTTCTGTTCATGTTTTTATCTCTGGCACATCTTTTTGGTTCTTTCTTAGTATTTCCATGTATCTGTTTGCATTACCAGTCTGTTTTTTCATGCTGTCCACTTTATCCATTAGAGTTCTTTACATATGAATCGTCAGTTCAGTTCAGTCACTCAGCCATGTCTGACTCTTTGAGCCCACGAATTGCAGCATGCCAGGCCTCCCTGTCCATCACCAACTCCAGGAGTTCACCCAAACTCATGTGCATCGAGTTGGTGATGCCATCCAGCCATCTCATCCTCTGCCGTACCCTTCTCCTCCTGCCCTCAAGCAGATCAGGGTCTTTTCCAATGACTCAACTCTTCGCATGAGGTGGCCAAAGTACTGGAGTTTCAGACTCAGCATCAGTCCTTCCAATGAACACCCAGGACTGGTCTCATTTAGGATGGACTGGTTGGATCTCCTTGCAGTCCAAGGGACTCACAAGAGTCTTCTCCAGCACCACAGTTCAAAAGCATCAATTCTTCAGCACTCAACTTTCTTCATAGTCCAACTCTCACATACATACATGACCACTGGAAAAACCATAGCCTCAACTAGATGGACCTTTGTTGGCAAAGTAATATCTCTTTTTAATATGCTATCTAGGTTGTTGTTCTAAATTCCTAGTCTGATAATTCCGGTATTTCTGCCACATCTAAGTATGGTTCTAATGCTTTCTCTGTCTCTTCAACCTGCATTTTTGGCATTTTAGTATATCTTATTTTTTTCTTATTAATAGCAAGACTTGATGTACTAGGTAAAAGGAAGTGCTATAAATAAGCCTATAGTCTTACAGTGTTGAGGTGTGTGGGAAGTTGACTATTCTATAGTCCTGTGATTAGGACTCGGTTTTTCATAAACCCTGTCTTTGGACTATGAACTTCAAATACGCTTCTCAGCCTATCTCCACCACCCTTAAGTGAGACAGAATAGCGAGAGCTAGAGTTAGGTATTTCTGTTCCCCTGGGGGCCGCACTGATTAAAGAATCCACCTGCAAATACAGGAGACATGGGTTTGATTCCTGGGTCAGGAAGATCTCCTGGAGTAGGAAATGGCAACCTACTCCAGTATTCTTGCCTGGAAAACTCCATGGGCAGAGGAGCCTAGTAGCTTACAGTCCATGCGGTAGCAGAGAGTCAGACACGACTGAAAACACACCATGCACACAAGTTATTTACACTCTGATGAAACTCCAGCAGGTTAGGCTTTGGTTTAATAGTTTTTCTGAAGGGCAGACCTTGTTTCAAGTTATTTTTTTTTTCTAATTTTATTTTATTTTTAAACTTTACATAATTGTATTAGTTTTGCCAAATACCGAAATGAATCCACCACAGGTATACATGTGTTCCCCATCCTGAACCCTCCTCCCTCCTCCCTCCCCATACCATCCCTCTGGGTCGTCCCAGTGCACTAGCCCCAAGCATCCAGTATCATGCATCGAACCTGGACTGGCAACTCGTTTCTTACATGATATTCATGTTTCAATGCCATTCTCCCAAATCAAGTTATTTTATATTGAGAGTTATGAAGGTGTTCTTTGCGTTGAGACTGTGAGGGTCTCTGCTGTATGCTTGGAGTCACAATCCAGAGATGTTCTGGATTGTTTCAAAACAATTCCTTTTACCCTCCCCCTGCTGTAAGTATAAGGGAAGAGTTCTCTGATATTCATCATCATCAGAGCCTAGTAGAGTTTTAATAAATAAAACACTTAAAAATTGAGATTCTCCCACAACTGGGTTCTCCTGGAGATTTTATTTCAGACTTTCCCTCACTGAGCTTCAAGCAATTTGTTAATTACCAGTCAGGTTTTACTATCCTGGCACTGGTTCCTGTAGAGCTTTCTGCTCTGGTGGGTTGTGATTTACATGTCAGTCTCCCAAATTTTGGGGTCACTGGCTTGCTTTGGGATTTCACTTTTTTTCAGGATCTAGGCAGACTTTCTGACTTTTCAACTTGTTCAGCTTTTTACCTGTTAGGACATAATAGTGACTTTAAGTGTGTTCAGCTTTTTACTTGTTTGAACAGAGTAGTGACTTTCAAGCTCCTCACATGCAGAACCACAGACCTGAAAGCTACTCCTTCCATATTTGCTGAACCTTGAAAAACAGGCCTTCACTAACCACACAATGTCTAGCCCTAACACTACTCTTGTTAGGACAGAGTAGTGACTTTCAGTCCTTTCAGCTTTTTGCTTGTTGGGACAGAATAGTGACTTTCAAGCTCCCCACATGCAGAACCAGAGTCCTGAAAGGTCCTCCTTCTATCTTTGCTGAACCTTGAAAACCAGGCCTTCACTAACCACACAAGGTCCAGTCCTTGCTCAGGCTGTCCGTATCCCACCCTGAAAGGGATTCTCTAGCTACAGCCTTCTCTGATGACCCAATCAGACTCACTTGGAGTAGGCTAATCTCTCTCTTTTCCTCCATAGTTAATTATTTGCCATGTGACCAAAAAATGATAGTCTATACAGTGACTTAGCCATGAGTCATCACCACTCTCCCTTATTTCTATCAATTGGAAGCTTTGACTCAAAAGAACGTAATGTAATACCACCTTTAGATTCCAGTAAAAGTGGACATTAATGACTAATATACCCCTTTTATGATTCACTGTGGCCTTGAAAACAGAGTAAAGAAACCAGAGCCCCTCAGATCAACAGTGGGAATCCAGTGACTTCAAGCATACAGTAGAGACCCTCACAGTCTCAATGCAAAGAACACCTTCATAACTCTCAATATGAAATAACTTGAAAAAATAATGTTTGTCCTTGGAAGAGATGGTTACAGGAACCCACCGTTCTCACCTCACCTTCACTTTCTTCTAACCCCCAGTGCCTGTAAAATATGTGGCCAGACAGCATGAATGCTGAAAATATGTTAAGTCTGTGTAGCCCAGAATTGTAGAATTGTCAGGGAAAGGATGGAAGTTTCCTTCCAGAGCAGGTTTCTCACTGTGGAGAGAACTGGAGTTACATGTTGAGCAGAGTGGAGTTACATGTTGAGGCCTACTCAGGAGACCTGTGTAACCTGGGGGTAACAGAGCTGGGTCAGGAGGGAGGGCAGTGCCCTGGAGACTGTGTTTCCAGCTCCAAAGGAAAGACCCAGTTTTCTGGGACTTTTACTAGAAATTCTTATAAGGTAATGCCTGTCTGGGATTGCCTTAATCTTCATTTTTAAAAAAAGAGTATACAAGTACAACAAAAGTACATTTTAGTCAAATACTGAGTGATAGAGTATTTAATCAAACTTCAATCAAGCAAAGACTGAAGCTGAATATCTTTACCACAAAATAACTTCTGATATAAGAGTACAGTTGACTCTTGAACACCATAGAGATTAGGGATGCTGACTCTCTGTGCTGTCAAAATTCTGCATATAACTTCCCCCAAATTTAACTACCAATAACCTACTGTTGACTGAAAGTCTCACTGATAACATAAATAGCTGATCAATACATGTACCATATGTTACAAATACTGTACATTGGATTCTTACAAGATAAACTAGAAAAAAATAAAATGGTATTAAGAAAATCATAAGGAAGAGAAAATACATGTATAATACTGTACTATATTTATCTAACTATTGCTGCTGCTGCTGCTAAGTCACTTCAGTTGTGTCCGACTCTGTGTGACCCCATAGACAGCAGCCCACCAGGCCCCCCCCTGCCCCCCCGCCCCCGGGATTCTCCAGGCAAGAACACTGGAGTGGGTTGCCATTTCCTTCTCCAGTGCATGAAAGTGAAAAGTGAAAGTGAAGTTGTTCAGTTGTGTCCAACTCTTAGCAACCCCAGGGGGGTGTTATTTTCTCAGTTCTGTCTCATCACAACAAAAGTTTGAAGCGATGGATGTTAAAGCCCTCGGTGTGTCACAGCTCTCAGACAGTGTTACAGGTCTGTGTTACAGTTCAGTTTATTTAGAAAATAAAGGAAAATACATCCTCGAGGTGTGAGGGCATGCTGACCCAAAAGACTCGAAGAAAAGAGAGCGAGCGAGCACACAGGAGAGAGACCCCCAGCCCTTTGGCTCCTCTTTTTATATGTTCTTTCCTCACCCTGGGCCTGCCCTATGTAAATTGGTCTAGCCAGGAGTGCTGTTTGTTCTACCTGAGGTCCTCACTCCTGTTCTCGGACCTTCCTTTGTTCTATTTTTGCAGGCTTTTCCCTTCTGACTCTGTGCAACCCCATAGACTGCAGCCCACCAGGATCCCCCATTCCTGGGATTCTCTAGGCAAGAACACTGGAGTGAGTTGCCATTTCCGTCTCCAATGCATCAAATTGAAAAGTGAAAGTGAAGTCCCTCAGTCGTGTCCGACTCTTCGAGACCCCGGGGACTGCAGCCCACCAGGCTCCTCAATCCATGTGGTTTTCCAGGCAAGAGTACTGGAGTGGGGTGCCATTGCCTTCTCCATCCTTGTCTTTTAGCCACTGCCATTCTGGACTCCTTTTTCCTATTCTAACTATCTAACACAACTATAAGTTTACATCATCTGTTTACAAGATGAATCATCTGTCAGTACCTACATCAATGTTGTCATATGATACAAAACAATGTAGATATTATACACATTGCTAACACTGGACATCAGAAATAAAAAAATATATATGGATTTCTTTCTCACATTACTTACAGGCATAACAATTCATGCAGTGATAACAAAAAAGCAGTAATATGACTGCTTTATGGTAGCCTACTGTAACCAGTATGATTGGTTCATGGCAATCTAGCCTACACACTAATTAATGAATCATAAAATTCAATGGCAGTATAATACAGCATTTAAAACATAATTCTCCAGGCAAGAATACTGGAGTGGGTACCCATTACCTTCTCCAGAGGATCTTCCTGACCCAGGGGTCAAAACCCAGTCTCCTGCATTGCAGGCAGATTCTTTACCATCTGAGTCCTCAGGGAAGCCCTTAAAAAAAGATAATACATCGGTAATGATAGGCTGATATACAGTTCTCCAATTGCAAGAGAGAGGGGCAGAGAGAAGTGGGCATACTATACAGTAATGTAGCTCTTTGAAAGCAAATAGTGAAATGGTAGAGAAAACACACCATTGATTTTATATTAAATATCACTCACCTTATGCCTAAGTAAGGCATAGACTATCCACAACAATACAAGTCTTGCACATCATGTTGTACATAATGAATACTTAGGTGATAATGATAACAAGACACAAAACATCTTACACAATTCTCACCACACAGTTATTGGCTTTTCATATGAAGACAAGCTTATTAACTGTATGCATTATAATTATTTATGATTCATTAAGTGGAAGCATATAACCTTGAAAGGTTTTATTCCCATCATCTTCATTTTGAGTAGGCTTAGAGATGAAGAAGGCAGAAAGAGAGCTAGAAGAGGCCAGCATACTCAATATCATTTTAAAGAAACACATCCATACTGTATTTTACTGACTTTGCTGTTTTGTATTACTTTCAAAATGTTTCCACATGATACTTACCAATCCTTATTCCACCATTTCCTTCAGTTTCATAGTAGAGTCCATGTCATTAAAGAAGTCAAAGCATTCTTGAATAATCAGAACACTTCTGCCAGATTCTCTAATGTCAATTTGTTTTCTGGCACTGTTTTTTGTCTACATCTTCTTCATCATCATCTGCCTCTGGTTTGGATTTGGAAGTTCTCATCTCCACCAAGTCCTGCTGTTAATTCCTCTGGTGTAGTGCTTATTACTTCTTGAATTTATCCAAGATGCATATCTTGAAAACTTTCACACACAGGCTCCCCTTTTTTACCATAGCAACCAACTCTTTCATGATTTCCTTGATTGACTCTGTTGTAAATCCTGTGAAGTCATGAACAACTTCTGGACACAGTTTTTTTCCAACAGGCTTGAAAACTTGTCTGGGCTTCCATGACTTTTACAGTTTTTTCTACAACAACACGGGGATCTTCAGTGAGGAAGTAATCCCTCCAGACTTTCAAGATGTCCTCCCTATCAAGGTGTTCATCCATAGCATTGACAGTCCTTTCCAAACAGTACTGTGTGTAGTAAACCTTAAAGGTGCTTAGGCTAGAATTAGATACATTGTGTTTGGGGGCTTGCAGATCACTTCAGTATTTTCAGTGTTGAATTCTTGGGGTTCTAGGTGGTCTAATATATATATATATATATTCTTAAAAGGCAGTCCTTTATAGATATGGTACTTCCTGACTTCAGGAACAAAGCATCAATAGAACCAATTCAGAAGAAAAATAGCAATAATAAAATAAAAGTTCTTATTATCCAGGCTTTCTTGAACAATCAAAAGACCAGCAGCTGATGTTTCTTTCCCCCTCAAGCCTCAGGGGTTAGCAGCTTTACATATAAGGGCAGTCCGGACCATAAACCTAATGAATTAGCATGAAATAGCTGCAGTCCAAGGGGTCAATAAGAGTCGGACGTGACTGAACGACTTCACTTTCACTTTTCACTTTCACACATTGGAGAAGGAAACGGCAACCCACTCCAGTGTTCTTGCCTGGAGAATCCCAGGAACGGGGGAGCCTGGT
>NW_011493583.1:2722-14569 GCF_000754665.1 Bison bison bison | reverse complement strand
TTTGCTTGCATTAGATTTCCCAGCTTTAGACCTTTCACCTTTTGCTTTAAGTTGCTATATAATGACTCCACTTTTTCGTGAATCATTTTAGAGTCTATAGGTATTCTTTTATTACAGCATTCCTATACCACCCACATAAAAGCTAAGCTGCAGTTTTAATACAAGAGAAAAGAATGTTTTGCAACAAGTGTAAAGTTTTTGCACCCGCTGGCAAAGCTGCAGTAACAGCTTCATGAATTTATTTATTTATTTATTTACAGTGATCATTTCTCTAGATTCATTTATCTTGAAATAGTAGGCAACTGCAGGCACACATCTCAGTCTGTGGTACATATCAAGCAGTTCAACTTCTTATAATGTCATGACTTTTCTCTGCTTCTTGGGAGCACTTCTAGCATTACTAGTGGCACTTTACATGGGCCCCAAGATATTATTCAAGGTTTACGCTATTGCACTAAACATGATGAAAAGGACAAGAGATCTTCAAGAGATCACTTTTTACAGTGATACACAATTTACTAGAGAGACATAAGAGGAACTGTTCATGGAGTGATTATCAGCATCAAGTGAATACTAGCAACACCACAGTAGTTCACCACAGTAGTAAGAGAAGGTGGCTGCAAAATTACAGTAGTACAGTGTATACCACAGATCATTTTATGCAGTTATATTTAATACTTCATTTTAACATTTATTTATGCTTCTCAACTGCAAATGATACCATGTATGGTCTATAAGTGTATGTAAAAATTTTAACTTTTTATTTTAAATTTATGTGTATTTAATGGCAGTAAATAAAAGACTAGTATCTACATATATTTTATGTATTTATAACCTTTTTGTGACTTATTTTGATATTTCTAGGCTACATAATTTATCAGTGAGTTTTTTAAATTGTGAAAAATTCCAAAGTATTTTCCAATAAATTTGTTTTAAAAAATCAGCATATAAGTGGACCCACACAACAAAACCCCTGTTGTTCAAGTATCAACTGTAAATTTTAATTTATATTCCCAAACTGTGAAATGATATGCCTATTTGCTATTCTATACTATTACCATTAAAACACAATTGATTGTTTTAAAATATAACACTCAGATTTTAAAAATTTAGCGCTAAAGAGAAATGGGAAAAAGCTTCAGTACAACTACCAGCTAATTGCTTCTGCAGCCCCTGAACAACACTAAGTCAATGAGTACTTCCAACCAGTCGGTAGAAAAAGAAAAATATATCAGTTCTGCCTCTGTTGTTTCCTGTTGCTGCTGCTGCTGTTAGCACTAAATTCTTAAATTCCTTTCCTCTAGTATCTCCTCTTCACCACCTGAACCAAATGCTGATGATGATCATGCTGATTAATTTTATGCATCAACTTGACTGAGGCATGGAGTCCTCAGATGTTTGGCAAAGATTATTCTGGATGTTTCTGGATAAGGTTAATATTTCAATTGGAAGTTTAGGTAATGCAGATTGCCCTCCCTAATGTGGGTGGGCCTCAATCAGTTGAAGGCCTGAATAGAATAAAAAGGCTGACCCTCCCCAAGTAACACTGAATTCCTTTTACCTGACTGCCTGCAAACTGGGATGTCAACTTTTTTCCTGCCCATGGATTTGAACAGTTGGCAGTTCCTGGATCTTAAGCCTGCCAGTCTCTGAGCAGAAATACCACCA
Source organism: Bison bison bison (assembly GCF_000754665.1). Classification (NCBI taxonomy): domain Eukaryota; kingdom Metazoa; phylum Chordata; class Mammalia; order Artiodactyla; family Bovidae; genus Bison; species Bison bison. The sequence goes on along the minus strand of NW_011493583.1, from coordinate 12,901 downwards.
CTGTCTATCCTGGTTCTTTGGTCTTCAGGCTTGGACTGGAACCGAACCATCAGCTTTACTGGGTCTCCAAATTTTTTATTCACACTGCGGCCCTTGGACTTTTCCCTACTCCATTATCACAAGTCAATTCTTTACAATAAATCCACATATAGATATTTACAGAGAGGGAATATGGACATAAATAGAGACATAGATACAGACAGAGTTATATACAGATCTATTGGTTCTGTTTCTGGAGAACCCTAATACAGGGATGTTGAAGTTTTACTGATGCAGTTCCCAAAGTTTTGTGCTCTGCTTGAAGAAGCAAACACTATTTTTAGAAGCAAATTTAAGAATTTATTTTTATTTCTAATATATTTGCAGCCCCTTGATTTTTTAAAAATTTAAGAAAAACTTCTTAAAACTCAAGCAGAAAAATGCAGCAATGGAGATATAAGCCTAAGCATTAATTAAATTGTCTTCAAATTTCCACTTGCAATTCAGCTTTCATGGTACATAGACCCAATGACCATTTTTTTTCCCAGAGTAGAACAGTAGGAGGATCAAGCAAGCATTTTGTAACAAATACCTTCCTTCAAGAAATTTCATCAAGTTCTGGTAAAAATGGTGATTATTCTATCCTGATATTAGTAAATCAATTAGTTCATAGCTATACAAGTAATGTTAACTGCAAATCACAATATTAAAACTATCTCTCTCAAGCAGTTTTTTTTTTTTGCATGTAATTACAGTTAATTCAAATAATTTGAATATCAAGGCAGTTCTGAAATTTCCTGCATATCATGCAGTTTGTCTATGGCTGAAGAATAATAATAAAAGAGGTCCAGTAACTCTCTAGCTGTAACCAGTAATTCTGGAGTATCTTCTATGTTGGATTTTCTTTTTGAACACCCAACTGAAAGTATGCATAAACATGAGGGGCTTCCCATATCCTTCACAGCCCTCATCATGTGTATGTGTCATCAGTAACATTTCTATGATGTTAAAATACATATGCAGAAGCTAAGCCATATAGCAAGTTTGTGCAAACACTGAGACAAAACTAAAGCCAGGATTTAGTGCATCCCAAAAGTTGTACAAGCTTCCTAATGGAAAGGACTGACTGTGGGGAAAACTGGGTCTTGCTCTGTAAAACTTTAATCCAATTTTCTGCTGATGGGTGGGCTGTGTTCCCTCCCTATAGTTTGGCCTGAAGTAGCCCAGTCCTGGAGTCTGCAGGCTCTATGGTAAGGCTAAAGTCCTCCAAGATGACTCATGTCAGTGCATCAACCTCCCAGGACTGCTGCTGCCAGTGCACCTTACCTCACGGCAGGCCACTGTTGACATGCCTTCACGACCAGAGACTCCCAAATACTCACAGGCAAGTCTCAGCTTCTTGTGGGATCCCTGTTCCTTTCCCCTGGGTCCTGGTGCATACAAGGTTTTGTTTGTGCCCTGCAAGAGTCTCTGTTTCCCCAGTCTTGTGAAAATTCTGTAATCAAATTCTGCTGACATTCAAAGTCAGATTTTCTGGGGATTCCCAGTCCCTTTACTGGATCCTCAAGTTGGGAAGTCTGATGTGGGGCTTAGAACCTTTGCAACATTGCAAGAACTTCCTTGGTATAATCGTTCTCCAGTTTGTGGGTTGCTCACCCAGCAGTTCTATGGTAGATCTAATGGTGACCTCCTCCAAGAGGACTTATGCCACATGCCATGCCTCCCAGAACTGCTACTGCTAGTGCCCCTGTCCCCATGGCAGGCCACTGCTGACCCATGTCACCATGGGAAACCATCAAACACTCACAGACAGGTCTGGCTCAGTCTCTTGATGGGTCACTGCTCTTTCCCCTGGGCTCTGATGTGCACAAGGTTTTATTTCTGCCCTCCAAGAGTCTATGGCTTGAATGGAGTTTGATTTTAACTCTTAACACCTTATTAAGGCTTCTCCTTTGTCCCTGGATGTGGGGTATCTTTTTTGGTGGGTTCCAACAAAGGTATGATCTAAATCAAATCCCTTATGATTATACAGTGGAGGTTACAAATGGATTCAAGGGATTCGATATGCTAGAGTACCTGAAGAACTATGGATGGAGGTTCATAACACTGTACAGGAGGCAGTGACCAAAATCATCCCCGAGAAAAAGAAAGGCAACAAGGCAAAATGGTTATCTGAGGAGGCCTTACAAATATCTGAGAAAAGAAGGGAAGCAAAGGCAAAAGAGAGAGAGAAAAAAAAGATATACCCATCTGAATTCAGAGTTCCAAAGAACAGATCTCTTCCAAAGAAGAGATTAAAAAAGAAAGAAAAAAAAAAAACTTTCTTAAATGAACAATGCAAAGAAATAGAAGAAAACAGTAGAATGGGAAGGACTAGATATCTCTTTAAGAAAATTAGAAATACCAAGGGAACATTTCATGTAAAGATGGGCACAATAAAACACAGAAATAGTATGGATCTAATAGAAGCAGAAGAGATTAAGAAGAGTTGGCAAGAATATATGGAAGAACTATACAAAAAAGGTTGTAATGACCAGATAACCATAGCAGTGTGATCACTCACCTAGAGCCAGACATTCTGGAGTACAAAGTCAAATGAGCCTTAGGAAGCATTCAGTTTCAGTTCAGTTGCTTAGTCGTGTCTGACTCTTTGCAACCCCATGAACTGCAGCACACCAGGCCTCCCTGTCCATCACCAACTCCCAGAGTTTACCCAAACTCATGTCCATTGAGTCAGTGATGCCATCAAACCACCTCATCCTTTGTCGTCCCCTTCTCCTCCATTACTACAAACAAAGCTAGTGGAAGGGATGGAATTCCAGCTGAGTTATTTCAAATCCTAAGAGATGATGCTGTGAAAGTGCTGCACTCAATATGCCAGCAAATTTGGAAAACTGCAGTAGCCACAGACTGGAAAATATCAGTTTTCATTTTGATCCCAAGGAGGGCAATGCCAAAGAATGTTCAAATTACCGTACAATTTCACTCACTTCACATGCTAGCAACTTAATATTCAAAATCCTGCAAGCTAGGCTTCAAGAGTACGTTAACTGAGAAATTCCAGATGTTCAAGCTGGATTTATAAAAGTTAGAGGGACCAGATATTAAATTGCCAACATCTGTGAATCATAGAAAAACCAAGAGAATTCCAGAAAAAAAAAAAAATCTAATTCTGCTTCATTGACTGTGCTAAAGCCTTTGACTGTGTGGATAACAGCAAACTGGAAAATGCTTAAAGAGGTGGGAATACCAGACCGCCTTACCTGCCTCCTGAGAAACCTGTAAGTAGGACAAGAAGAAACAACAATGAGGACACAACATGGCACAATGGACTGGTTCAAAATCGTAAAAGGAGTCTATCAAGGCTGTACATTGTTAGTCTGCTTATTAACTTACATGTTGTGTACATTATAAGAAATGCCAGGCTTGATGAAGCTCAAGCTGGAATTAAGATTGCTGAGAAAATTATCAATAACCTTAGATATGCAAATGACACCACCTTTATTGCAGAAAGCGAAGAGGAACTTAAGAGCCTCTCGATGAAGGTGAAAGAGGAGAGTGAAAAAGCTGGCTTAAAACTCGACATTCAAAAAACAAAGATCATGGCATCTGGTCCCATCACTTCATGGCAAATTAATGGGGAAAAAGATGGGAACAGTGATAGATGTTATTTTCTTGGGCTCCAAAATCACTGTGGATGGTGACTGCAGCCACGAAATTAAAAAGACATTTGCTCCCTGGAAGCAAATGACAAACCGCGACAGCATATTGAAAAGCGGAGACATCACTTTACCGGCAAAGATTCATCCAGTCAAAGTCATAGTTTTTTATAGTAGTCAATTACGGATGTGAGAGTTGGACCACAATAAAGACTCAGCTTTATTTTATGGTCCATCAACTTCAAAGAATTGATGCCTTCGAACTGTGGTGCTGGGGAGGACTCTTGAGCATCCCTTGGACAACAAAGGGATCAAACTAGTCAATCAACCCCAAATATTCATTCATTGGAAGGACTGATGCTGAAGCTGAAACTCCAATATTTTGACTACCTGATGTGAAGAGCCGACTCACTGGAAAAGACCCTGATGTTAGAAAAGATTGTGGGCAGGAGGAGAAGGGGGCAAAAGAAGATGAGATGGTTGGATGGCATCATCAACTCAATGGACATGAGTCTAAGCAAATTCCAAAAGATAGTGAAGGACAGGGAAGCCTAGTGTCCCACAGTCCATGGGGTTCCAAAGAGTCAAACAAAACTGAGTGAATAAACACCACCACCAAAATTGGTTCTGGGAGACTAAAGCAATCAGGAACCAACACTATGGGAAAGGCTGGTCCACACTATCTCCTGGATCTGGCAAAGAACAGGCAGTTACCTACAGTATTTAGTTAAGTAATGACTCAGATCCCTGGGGGGTGATCAGCACTATTGGAGGTGAACCACAGCTAATGCCCAGTGGCAGTGCACCATGAGGATATTCCAGGGATTACATGGGCAAGAAAGAATCCACAACAAATCTTCCAGTTATACCCACAGGTTAAAGGACAGTTTCCTTTAACAAGAGAAGTGCCAATAAGTAACTGAGTTACAGATCAGATTATCTTAATTATAAGGTGACTGCCATATGTATTTCTACATATACCCCATGTTTCTACACACATTCCCAATGGACATATATCACAACCTGGCAATAAAAGAAGAGAATACTGATGATGATATCAAAGCTTCCCTTTAAATTTTTTTTAAATTTTGGTTTATAAATGAAAATGAACTTGATTAAAAAATGTAAATGTGTTAAAATGGCTACTTATCATAATTATGCAGAAAAAATGTCCTCTAAAAGTAAAATATCCCATTACTGGGAAAATGTGAGCAGTTCCCATGATAAAAATGTGCTCTCTTTTTTTTTAATTTAGTTGTGACCAGTAGTAATCTGGAATCAAACTCAGGGCAGATAAATAATGAATCGCTGAGCTTTTTTTTTTTTAACCTATTGAACTGTTTAGATAAGAAAAGTGGGCTTATCTTTTAAATGCTGCACTCATTTCAGACATTTTGCTTCAGTGATTTGGGGAAATAAGAAATTTATGTGCTTTTATGAGCTGTGTGATAAGATTTTATACAAAAATGTTACAATATGCATTTGCTTTACTGTTAGAACAGCTCTTACATCTTGAAAGAGGACCATAAGTCACAATTACCATTCCTTTCTACATGCCAAGTTTTCTGGGTTATTTTCTTTGAGAGACCATTTGTCTAACTGGTTATTGATCAACTAGATCACTATTTCTATCAGAATGAACAGCTGAAATAAAGTATGGATAAATTTAACTTTTTCTGAGTCACTATAAAATTCTTACATGTTAATGTTCATTGAATTTTGCTTATTACTCAAATAAATATATATTCAGTGGAGGAGATTTAGAAAATATGGAAATATAAATAGAAAAAAAAAGGCAAATAACTATGGAACATTCTACCAAAGATAACAGTGAATAAACACATTTATAAAACTATATTGATGAATCACCAAAACATTGTTAAGCATAAGAAGCTAGACACAAAAAGTACATATTGTATGATTTAATTTTTATCAAGTAAAATCATCTATTATAATGAGAAAAATCACAGTGACTACAAATGCATATATTGACTAGAAGGTGGCACAGGAACTTTCTGAAATAATGAAAATGAAAATATTCTTTACTTTATAAGATGTGGGTCACATGGCTCTATGCATTTGTAAATCTTATCAGATTTCATACTTTCTGTGCAATTCATTACATGTGAATTATATTTTAATTAAAAACATGATGCTGTTACGAATTTTCCAAGAGGGCAAAATGACTTATGCCACTTTAGTTTGCTTTCATGTTATTTACAATTTTTTTTAAAGTTTATCTTAAAACCATATATAGAAAATCTTTTCAGAATAATGTTAATTTTTATATGAAAAGTGAACTTTAGGACCATTAGTCATTTCTTTGAAGTTGGACACAAAAATGTTACTGGAAGAGGTTGAAAAGATCCCACCATCAGCCTAAGCAAGTTATCTTGTAGTTATTTGAATCTAGCAGAATAATTTTATTTATTGCCTTATAGTTAATCAAGGCATGTAAGCCAATATGAATCAGTCAAATTCAGAATCCATTGCCATTTAAATACTTGCTTCAGTTTAATTTCTAAGAGTATTAGTGTCAATATCTAACATAATGATTAACCATTTATAAAATTATTTCATACCTATTATCTTACTTAGTGCTCTTAAGAACTCCATAGGGTACAAACTTTTAGCCCCACTGAATTGATCTCATGTGAAAATTGGCCATTAGTGAGGTTAAGGAATTTTTTTCAAGAAAATGTATAGCTATCAAGTAACAGAGTCAAGGTTCAAAATGAGATCTGTTTCCACACTTAGTGCTCCATCCAACATACTAGATCTGACAAGTAGATGAAGACAAGGTTATTTCTTGACAAATTCATAAAAAGTTTCTTACTTATAAAAATAAACTCTCTGCTGCTATAGGGTTATAATCATTGCCATGTCTTAAAGACTAATAAAATATTTGAAAAAGTATTCAGTTAAGTTTAATAAGTCTATACAAAATAAAATCGCTTAAGCCTCAAAAAAAGATGACACTAACATTTTGAATTTTTTCTAATTTCTTTGCTTTACTTATCCAAACAATATTTTTATAAACATTAGTTATTTTATTGTATAACTTTTTCCCATATCTTGCTAGTTTAAAATAGCTACATATGCTATACCGGTTTCCATTACATTAATTATTCATTTACAAAAGAATTTTAAAAACTACTTAGCATTCTACCATATGGGTGTGTTATTAAAATATTTAACCATGAATTATATATTTTTTAATTTAATGATAGCTATGTTATAAAAAAAAAAGTACAATGATGATTCAAATTGCATCTTTAAGCCATATGACCATTTCACTCCTAATTATTGAAAGTCAAAACTGGTATCAGTTCAGTTCAGTCGTGTCCGACTCTTTGCAACCCCATGGACTGCAGCACACCAAGCTTCCCTGTCCATACCAATTCCTGGAGCTTGCTCAAACTCATGTCCATCAAGTCAGTGATGCCATCCAACCATCTCATCCTCTGTCATTCCCTTCTCCTCCTGCCTTTGATCTTTCCCAGCATTAGGGTCTTTTCTAAAAGCTGGTATAGTTTTTAAGTTATCAAAAGTCCATTCTCCCCTTCTTCCTGAAAACCAAGAAGTTGGGGACTAGCTACATTTTTCAATTCCCCTTGATTCTAAGTGTTAAATATAATCAGACCTTGGCTTTAAAGCATTGCACATGTGCTTCACTGCATTCATCTCTCCCCAACCACATCCCATCCCACACATGTCTCAGTTGAACCAAAAAACAGATCATACTCTAGAATAGTGCGCTGACTTGAAAGAAACCTGATCCCCTGAATGACTTAGGAAGAAAACTTTCCTGTACCATTCTAGGAAGACTGTGAGGGAAAGAAAATAATGTACAGTGGCCCTGGCTATCCACAGGTTGTGCCTCCTTACAATTTGCTGTTGATTGAATATCTGGATGAAGATCCATGATACTGAGGGCCAACTGTGAGACTTGAGCATCCACAGATTTTGGTATATTGAGGTAGGACTGTATTTGCTTTTTACTAGTAACTTCTATTGGTTCTCTTTGTTATAGTAGCAGTTATACCTAATTCAACTTCTAAGAATTAGATCTAAGAATTAGAACTCAAATACTGATCAAAGAATCTACAAATAAATGCTGGAGAGCGTGTGGAGAAAAGGGAACTCTCTTGCACCGCTGGTGGGAATATAAATTGATATAGTCACTGTGGAGAACAGAATGGAGGCTCCTTAAAACCTTAAACTAGAACCACCATGTATTAAACAGTGATAGCATTCCTGGGCATATACCCTGAGAAAACCATACAGCACTATTTCCAATAGCCAGTACATGGAGGCCACTTAAATATCCATTAACAGATGAATGGATAAAGATGTGGTGCATATAGACAATGAAATATTACACAGCTGTAGAAAGGAATGAAATTGCATCATTTGTAGTGATGTGGATGAACCTAGAGTCACTCATAGAGAGTGAATTCCGAAAGAGAAAAATATTGTATATTAATGCATATATAATGAATCTAGAACAATGGTACTTATGAACCTATCTACAGGGCAGTAATAGAGGTGCAGACATAGACACAGAGTATGATCTTGTGGACTGGAGTGGAGGTTGAAGAGAGTGGGCTGAATTAAGACAGTAGCATTCACATATACACACCACCATATGTAAAAGAGCTAGTGGGAAACTGCTGTATGGCACAAGGAGCTCAGCTTGTACTCAGTGGTGACCTGGAGTGGTGGGATGGGGTGGGGTAGGAGGGAGGCTCAAGACAGAGGGTATACACGTAGCTGATTCATGTCGTTGTGCTAACACAACATTGTAAAGCGATTATACTCCAATTAAAAAATAAATTTAAAAAATTGTAAACACATACACACTAAAGCCAAATATACTGCAGTTGAATATACATATAGTTGAATCAGTTTTTCCAGGTTGAACGATAATCATTCTTTCATTAATCAATTATTATAAAACTACCATGAAGTTAGCACTAGTGAGTCAGACACAATTCCTGTCTAAGGAAGCACACATCTGTAAAGCAAGAAATCATAACATACCATAGAGTGTGAAGAGCTGTGCAGTATGGGGAAATACAAAATACTTATGGTTTTACATAATTACAACCCTAACGCAGTCTTGAAGTTCATAAAAGGCTTCCTGGAAGATGTGTCCTGAAGTTATTCTTCAAAATATATAGATGATATCCAGATAAAATGGTCCTTCCCCCCACCCTTAGTCCTCTGCCTGACTTTTATCTGTGGACAAACTTTAGCTGAATAAGTTTAATTGGAAACATGAGAAAATGCAGAATCAAAGAAAAAGAGTCCAAGAATTCTAAATAATAGTATTTAGTCATTAAGCATAGTCAAGGCCGTTTTAGTTCCTCTTCAGAGGCATAGATAACATTCTGAGCCATGTCCTGTGAGCTTTGTAAATACTGGACCCTTACCACATGAAAGAAGTTAACTACAAGATGACCAGACTGTAGCCATGACATAAGCTGCCACAATTCTGAGAACTGGCCTCAAGGAAATGGGAACAAACTGATTCTGGAACTAAAGATTAACTGAATTTAAAACAATCAAGATGATGCTGATCAGACCACCATATGACCAATTTCAAAACGACTGTCAGAGTTGACTATGTTGTTTCTGAATGTAGCTCTCCCTCTCTATCCATAAAAGATTTTGCCCACTGATTATCTGGGGAGAAGGAGTTGGCCTTTGAACAGGAGTCCACCCTGCTTGCCAACCCCTATCCTTTGCCATGTTGCTGGCATCTAAAGTAAGGCAAACATTTCTTTCCACCAACTTTGCCTCTATAACAGCTTTTGAATAGAGAGCAGCAGAACCTAACTTTCAGTTACAACTGAAAGCATTACATATAATGGAACTCTAGACAAATCCCAATTCAACAGTTGTGCCTATCTCCTTCACATCCATTACCTTCTTATTCTCCCTATACTCTTTTTCTCATATTTCAATTTCTGTTCTAAGTGGTGAGATAATACTAGTCATAACAATGAAAAAAGTATAAAGTCCCTACAACACAGACTTAAAATTATTGGAAATAACTTTATTTTACTGCCAGTTTTACAATTCTTCTTTACCATCACATTCGTATTCTCTGAAAAACTGAAATATATGATGCTGAAAATACTCAGGTTTTTCATGCATGAAGGACTATAATTTTGGAACCATTCTCTGCAGCTTCTTAAAAGATTGATTGAATCATTTGTCTGGATGGAGGCGGTAAATGAGCCTGCAATGAGGTCTCTGGGTCATGGAATCATGTTTCTCCAATCTTCATAGAGTTAAACAAGAAATGGTCCCAGTTGACAGCACAGGTGCAAGTTATTTCATGTAACACTGGCCTTCCCCAAAAACATATTAGTCATAGATATGGAGGTTTTTGGTATTTATTAAATGTTTAAATAACATGAAAATGATTTGTGCTCCATGTTTGAAAATAAAATAGATTTAACTATCTGTTAAAACATTACTGGTAGAACTTTTCAAACAGTTTAATATAACTAAGGAAATCCCAAGTTTTGTG
>NW_011493583.1:1108-2024 GCF_000754665.1 Bison bison bison | reverse complement strand
ACTCGTTTCTTACATGATATTTTACATGTTTCAATGTCATTCTCCCAAATCTTCCCACCCTCTCCCTCTCCCACAGAGTCCATAAGACTGTTCTATCATCAGTGTCTCTTTTGCTGTCTCGTACACAGGTTATTGTTACCATCTTTCTAAATTCCATATATATGCGTTAGTATACTGTATTTATGTTTTTCCTTCTGGCTTACTTCACTCTGTACATAGGCTCCAGTTTCATCCACCTCATTAGAACTGATTCAAATGTATTCTTTTTAATGGCTGAGTAATACTCCATTGTGTATATGTACCATAGCTTTCTTATCCATTCCTCTGCTGATGGACATCTAGGTTGCTTCCATGTCCTGGCTATTATAAACAGTGCTGCGATGAACACTGGGGTACACGTGTCTCTTTCCCTTCTGGTTTCCTCAGTGTGTATGCCCAGCAGTGGAATTGCTGGATCATAAGGCAGCTCTATTTCCAGTTTTTTAAGGAATCTCCACACTGTTCTCCATAGTGGCTGTACTAGTTTGCATTCCCACCAACAGTGTAAGAGGGTTCCCTTTTCTCCACACCCTCTCCAGCATTTATTGTTTGTAGACTTTTGGATCGCAGCCATTCTGACTGGTGTGAAATGGTACCTCATAGTGGTTTTGATTTGCATTTCTCTGATAATGAGTGATGTTGAGCATCTTTTCATGTGTTTGTTAGCCATCTGTATGTCTTCTTTGGAGAAATGTCTATTTAGTTCTTGGCCCATTTTTTGATTGGGTCGTTTATTTTTCTGGAGTTGAGCTGGAGGAGTTGCTTGTATATTTTTGAGATTAGTTGCTTGTCAGTTGTTTCATTTGCTATTATTTTCTCCCATTCTGAAGGCTGTCTTTTCACCTTGCTAATAGTTTCCTTTGATGTGCAGAAGCTT
>NW_011493583.1:0-915 GCF_000754665.1 Bison bison bison | reverse complement strand
AGAAGCTTTTAAGGTTAATTAGGTCCCATTTGTTTATTTTTGATTTTATTTCCAATATTCTGGGAGGTGGGTCATAGAGGATCCTGCTCTAATTTTTAAGATTTCTTTCGTTCTACTAACCCTGAACCCCAGGGTTAGTAGAAGGAAAGAAATCTTAAAAATTAGAGCAGAAATAAATGCAAAAGAAACAAAAGAGACCATAGCAAAAATCAACAAAGCCAAAAGCTGGTTCTTTGAAAGGATAAATAAAATTGACAAACCATTAGCCAGACTCATCAAGAAACAAAGGGAGAGAATTCAAGTCAACAAAATTAGAAATGAAAATGGAGAGATCACAACAGACAACACAGAAATACAAAGGATCATAAGAGACTACTATCAACAATTATATGCCAATAAAATGGACAACGTGGAAGAAATGGACAAATTCTTAGAAAAGTACAACTTTCCAAAACTCGACCAGGAAGAAATAGAAAATCTTAACAGACCCATCACAAGCATGGACATTGAAACTGTATCAAAAATCTTCCAGCAAACAGAAGCCCAGGTCCAGACGGCTTCACAGCTGAATTCTACCAAAAATTTAGAGAAGAGCTGACACCTATCCTGCTCAAACTCTTCCAAAAAATTGGAGAGGAAGGTAAACTTCCAAACTCATTCTATGAGGCCACCATCACCCTAATACCAAAACCTGACAAAGATGCCACAAAAAAAGAAAACTACAGGCCAATATCACTGATGAACATAGATGCAAAAATCCTTAACAAAATTCTAGCAATAAGAATCCAACAACACATTAAAATGATCATACACCATGATCAAGTGGGCTTTATCCCAGGGATGCAAGGATTCTTCAATATCCGCAAATCAATCAATGTAATACACCACATTAACAAATTGAAACTGGAGCCTATT
>NW_011493582.1:18685-19044 GCF_000754665.1 Bison bison bison | reverse complement strand
GTTCAAGGTCAGGAGGGGTGGTGGTGAGGAGATACCCCTTGTCCAAGGTAAGGAGCAGTGGCTGCGCTTTGCTGAAGCAGCCATGAAGAGATACCCCATGTCCAAGGTAAGAGAAACCCAATTAAGATGGTGGGTGTTGAAAGAGGGCATCAGAGGGCAGACACACTGAAAACATAATCACAGAAAACTAGTCAATCTGATCACATGGACCACAGCCTTGTCTAACTCAATGAAACTAAGCCATGCCCTGTGGGGCCACCCAAGATGGGTGGGCCATGGTGGAGAGGTCTGACAGAATGTGGTCCACTGGAGAAGGGAATGGCAAACCACTTCAGTATTCTTGCCTTGAGAACCCCATG
>NW_011493582.1:17058-18585 GCF_000754665.1 Bison bison bison | reverse complement strand
ATCCCATCAGAGTTTCTAACTTTCCAGAATTGGTCTAGAAAGAGCATGGGGGTTGGGGGGCTGGGATTTGCATTTCTAACAAGTTCCCAGGTAATAAGGATGCTGCAGGTCTGAGAGCCAAACTCTGAGAACAGCCGCCCTAAAGCTTGATTATAGAATGTTTCATGTACATCATCTTCAACAGCAAGAATATTTTAAGAACTTCCCTTGAGAGACTCCTGCCAACAAGACCAAAGGTGTATCTGGAATTGCCTTCTCCTTGCATATAAGAACAAGTATCAGAAAGATCCTCTGGAGGAGGGCTTGGCAACACATTCCAGTATTCTTGCCTGGAGAATTCCATGGACAGAGGAGCCTGGTGGGCTACAGTCCAGAGGGTCCCAAAGTCAGACATAACTGAATCAACTTGGCATGCATGCATGCATCCCAATAGAAGCAGCTCAGTACTGCATACAGGACAACACAGGCTCAGGAGTCAGACTCCTAGTTTGGGATGACACTATTTCACCACTAGCTGTATGGTGGTAGGCAACGTGTTCAACCTGTTTCAGTGCCTTCCCATGTAAAATATGAGGTAATAGCTGCTTTAGCTCCAGCAGGAAAACTGGAAGTAGGTGTCCACCAAAATTAATGAGAAACCCTCCCCTTCCCATTTCCACGCACACACACATTTTGAAAATCCACAAACAGAAGGTGCTTGAAGAGTTCCTTGCCCTGCCTAAAGTTAAGGAGATATTTCAGGCTTCATTATTGTTTATAGTAACTACATTCATACTCCTTTTTTTAGGTCCCTCTTTCCTTAAGGACCACCAAAAGGCCAAGAGATGTTGCTACACACTGAATATACCACCATCAAGAAAAGCATAGGGGCTTTGCTGGTGGCTCAGTGGTAAAGAATCTACCTGCCAATGCAGGAGACAGAGGTTCCATCCCTGATCTGGGAAGATTCCACATGCTTCAGAGCAACTGAACCTGTGTGTCAGAACTATTGAGCGTGTGCTCTAGAGCCTGGTGTTGCCCTAGAGCCTGGTGTTGCCCTAGAGCCTGTGCTTGACAACAAGAGAAGCCACCACAGTGAGACTCCTGCACACTACAACTAGAGAAAAGCCCACATGGCAATTAAGATCCAGCAGAACCAAAAATGAATAAATAAATAAAATCAAAAGACATGAGGCTTAGAAAAATAACAAAACCGGCATAGGAGCTTCCATTCCCTGGAGAACCCATAAGCCTTTCCATAAAAAATTTAAAAAAAATGGAAATATCAGAATTTGTGGGAAAGATGAATGGGTTTGTGTTCAGAAATAAAAGATCTAATAATCACCCAAGTGTAATTAAAACCCAAAGATTTGGGCCCACCTAGTTAGTAGTCCCAGATATCAGGTAGAAAACTCTAGTTAAGAGCTTTACCTCTCTAAGCCATTTTTCATCTCCATTTCCTCCCAGCTCAGAGACCCATCAGTGGTTTCAGGACCAAAGGACTCCTAGGCAAGACCCCCTGCATCAAGACCATGCACTGCTTCTCTG
>NW_011493582.1:14576-14905 GCF_000754665.1 Bison bison bison | reverse complement strand
CTTATGATTATACAGTGGAAATGAGAAATAGATTTAAGGGACTAAATCTGATAGAGTGCCTGATGAACTATGGACAGAGGTTCGTGACATTGTACAGGAGACAGGGATCAAGACCATCCCCATGAAAAAGAAATGCAAAAAAGTGAAATGGCTGTCTAGGGAGGCCTTACAAACAGCTGTGAAAGGAAGAGAAGTGAAAAGCAAAGAAGTAAAGAAAAGATATAAGTATCTGAATGCAGAGTTCCAAAGGATAGCAAGGAAAGATAAGAAAGCCTTCCTCAGTGATCAATGCAAAGAAATAGAGGAAAACAACAGAATGGGAAAGACTA
>NW_011493582.1:12070-14417 GCF_000754665.1 Bison bison bison | reverse complement strand
AGACTTTATTTTTTTAGGCTCCAAAATCACTGCAGATGGTGACTGCAGCCATGGAATTAAAAGACGCTAACTCCTTGGAAGGAAAGTTATGTCCAACCTAGATAGCATATTCAAAAGCAGAGACATTACTTTGCCAACAAAGGTCCATCTAGTCAAAGCTATGTTTTTTTCCAGTGGTCATGTATGGATATGAGAGTTGGACTGTGAAGAAATCTGAGCACCAAAGAATGGATGCTTTTGAACTGTGATGTTGGAGAAGACTCTTGAGAGTCCCTTGGACTGCAAGGAGATCCAACCAGTCCATTCTAAAGGAGATCAGCCCTGGGATTTCTTTGGAGGGAATGATGCTAAAGCTGAAACTCCAGTACTTTGGCCACCTCATGCAAAGAGTTGACTCATTGGAAAAGACTCTGATGCTGGGATGGATTGGGGGCAGGAGGTGAAGGGGATGACAGAGGATGAGTAGCTGGATGGCATCACCGACTCGATGGACGTGAGTCTGAGTGAACTCCGGGAGTTGGTGATGGACAGGGAGGCCTGGTGTGCTGTGATTCATGGGATTGCAGAGTCGGACATGACTGAGCGACTGAACTGAACTGAAAGTTTACATACGGAATCTAGAAAGATAGCACCAAAGAGTTTATTTTCAGGGCAGCAATGGAGAAACAGACATAGACAACAGACTTACAGGCATGGAGAGAGGGGAGGAGAGGCTGAAATGTATCCAGAGAGTAACATGGAAACTTACATTACCATATGTAAAACAGATAGCCAATGGGAATTTGCTGTATGTCTCAGGGAACTCAAACATGAGCTTTGTATAAATTTAGAGGGGTGGGATTGGGAGGGAGGTTCAAGAGGGAGGGGATATATGTCTAACTATGGCTGATTCATGTTGAGGTTTGACAGAAAACAAAATTCTGTAATGCAATTATCCTTCAATTAAAAAATAAATAAAATTTTTAAAAAAGATTCCAGAGGTTTCAAGGACCCCATCCCCAAGGTGGTCCTCTAGAGTGGAAGCAGAATATTCACAATAAGAAAGTATTAGTTGCTCAGTCATGTCTGACTCTTTGTGACCCCATGAACTATAGCCTGCCAGGCTCCTCTGTCCATGAATTTTCCAGGCAAGAATACTGAAGTGGGTTTCCATTTCCTTCTCTGGGTGATCTTCCTGACCCAGGGATCAAGCCCAGGTCTTCTACACTGCAAGAAGTTTCTTTACCGGCTGAGCCACCAGGAAAGGGAAGGGGCTTGTCAAACACACACTCTACTCCAGGCTGTGTGTCCAAGGCAGAAGCAAAACATGTTCAAGAATAGTGTCCTCATTCATTATATAAAAAATCATCCTTTTTATACACATGCAGTTTGTCACAACTGGGTATCAGGATATACAGTGAGCGAGTCACACAGAGAGTGGGAGGGAGACCTGGTCATAGACTCAGGTCAGAAGGAGCTCATGCAGTTGCAACGCAGCTGTCACTTAAGAATATGGGAAAAGGTGGGGATGTTACTGGAAGACTACAAAGGTGCAGGACACTAATTAGATAAAGGAAGCTGTTCATAAGCTGCTTGCTTAGGAAAAAAAAGAGGGGCACTTTAGTTCAGAACTGAGGAGTATAATTATTCAATAAACCCTGATGGGAAAGGGGGCAGTTTGGGGGGAAAAAAAAACCGAGCCTATACTGAATACTAAACGAAATTCTAGCTGCCTTTGTTGTTAGAAAAAGAAGAGTAAAATAATTAAATAAAACACTTACAGAATTTTAGATGATGCTGGGATCTTAAAAAAGATATTACAAAAGCAACAGGAGAAAAACAGGCTCAATATAATTAATGATATATAATGTAAAACCTCAACTAAATTATAATACAAATGAAAATCTGGCAAAGTATTATAAACACTATTGCAAGTTATTTCAAAACTATAAATGCTTCATAGGAAAAATATCCATTAACAGACAATTCAAAAACAACAAATAGATGGTAAGTTCAGTTCAGTTGCTCAGTCAGGTCCGACTCTTTGTGACCCCATGGACTGCAGCACACCAGGCCTCTGTGTCCATCACCAACTACTGGAGTAAACTCAAACTTATGTCCATTGAGTCGGTATTTCCATCCAACCCTCTCATCCTCAGTCTTCCCCTTTTCCTCCTGCCTTCAGTCTTACCCAGCATCAGGGTCTTTTCCAATGAATCAGTTCTTGGCATCAGGTGACCAAAGTATTGAAGTTTCAAACTACCACACAATCGCACTCATTTCACATGCTAGTAAAGTAATGCTCAAAATTCTCCAAGCCAGGTTTCAGCAATATGTGAATCGTGAACTTCCTGATGTTCAAGCTGGT
>NW_011493582.1:9736-10469 GCF_000754665.1 Bison bison bison | reverse complement strand
TCCATCTAGTAAAGGCTATGGTTTTTCCTGTGGTCATGTATGGATGTGAGAGTTGGACTGTGAAGAAGGCTGAGCACCGAAGATACAGAGTGAAGTAAACCAGAAAGAACACCAATTCAGTATACTAACGCATATATATGGAATTTAGAAAGATGGTAACAATAACCCTGTATACAAGATAGCAAAAGAGACACTGATATATAGATCAGTCTTTTGGACTCTGGGGGAGAGGGAGAGTGTGGGATGATTTGGGAGAATGGCATTGAAACATGTATAATATCATATATGAAACGAGTCGCCAGTCCAGGTTCGATGCACGATACTGGATGCTTGGGGCTGGTGCACTGGGACGACCCAGAGGGATGGTATGGGGAGGGAGGTGGGAGGAGGGTTCAGGATGGGGAACACATATATACCTGTGGCGGATTCCTTTTGATATATGGCAAAACCAATACAATATTGTAAAGTTTAAAAATAAAATACAATTAAATTAAAAAAAAATAAAATAAACTGTGGTGTTGATGAAGACTCTTGAGAGTCCCTTGGACTGCAAGGAGATCCAACCAGTCCATTCTGAAGGAGATCAGCCCCGGGATTTCTTTGGAAGGAATGATGCTAAAGCTGAAAGTCCAGTACCTTGCCCACCTCATGCAAAGAGCTGACTCATTGGAAAAGACTCTGATGCTGGGAGGGATTGGTGGCAGGAGGAGAAGTGGACGACGGAGCATGAGAT
>NW_011493582.1:7183-9636 GCF_000754665.1 Bison bison bison | reverse complement strand
ACTCAATATGCCAGCAAATTTGGAAAATTCAGCAGTGGCCACAGGACTGGAAAAGGTCAATTTTCATTCCTATCCCAAAGAAAGGCAATGCCAAAAATAGATGGTCAGTAGACACAAAAAGTTCCATCTCTCTACGTCAAATAAATTCAAACTGGTTGATATTATTTTTAACTTTAGACTGAGAAAAAAAATGTAATTCAGGAACTCAAAGTTGACAGTGAAATAAGCACACAAACAGTTATTAAGGGGGCAAATTCCAAACCCTATGGAAAACAATATGGCCTTTCACCAGTTATCCTAGTTCTGGGAATACAGATAAAGGAACAGTGAACCAGAAGCATGGCCATGGATACACATCACATCATAATTAGAAATAAACTGTGTTAAACAAAAATGAAAGGGTGGACAAATTACAGTGCCATGTTTCAAAGACTATTTAATGCCCATAAATAAATGTAAACCACAGAAAATTAAAGATTCAGGATTCAAAACTGTCTGGTTTTATAGAAAAGAATGTGGTTGTGTGCAGGTGTGCATAAAGATTTCTAGGGGAAAGACTAAGAAACAACCAAATATTGGCAAGTATATTTGGCTAATAGAAATCCTTATTCCTTTCTTCTGCTGTAGTTTTAAATTTCTTACAGAAATAGAAAAATATTTATTCTTTTCTAAAATTTATAATCACCACTAGCCATAATGTATGATTCCTCTTAGACCTTAAGTCCAAACTGAACTGTGAAAATACTGAAACCCCAATGAGGTTGAAATGGAGTAGGACCCTATGTGCCTTCCCCCCAGGTCCTCCAATGGCCTTTTGTCTATAGGAAAACTTTAGCCAAAGGATAAGTTTAATCAGAGAAGTGAGAAAATGCAGAAGCAAAGGAAAACAGTCAAACAGGACAAAACAACAGTAGTTTAGTTGGTAAGCAAATTCAAGGACCCTTAGTTCCTCCTTCAGTTCCTCCTATTCGGAACCATATCCTGTGAGCTGTCTTGTAGATACTGAAACCCCCACCAGGTGGAAGAAGTTAACTATACTATGACCAGACTGTAGCTATGATATAAGTAAGTAAGTAAGTGAAGTTGCTCAGTTGTGTCCAACTCTTTGCGACCCCATGGACTGCAGCCTACCAGGCTCCTCCGTCCATGGGATTCTCCAGGCAAGAATACTGTAGTGGGTTGCCATTTCCTTCTCCAGGGGATCTTCCCGACCCAGGGATTGAACCCAGGTCTCCCACATTGCAGACAGACGCTTTAACCTCTGAGCCACCAGGGAAGCTCTAGCTATAATATAAGCTGCCACAATTTTGAGAACTGCCTCAAGGAAATGGGAAGAAATCAGCCCTGGACCCAAAGATTAACTGTACCTAAAACAATCAAGATAATACTAGTCAGACCACCAGTGACCAATTTCAAGATGACTATTAGAGCTGACTGTACTGTTTCTCCATGGGGCCCCTGCCATTGGTCTATAAAAGTTCTTGCCCACTGATTGTCGGGGGGCAGGGGTAGGGAGTGAGACTTTGGACTGGCATCTGCCCTCCCCCATACCCCTGTGACAGCATCCAAAATAAAGCAAACTTTCCTTTCCACAAACTTTGCTTCTTTATTGGCTTTTGAGAGGTGAGCAGCCAGACCCCACTTTCCATTTCAAGGTCATTTTTATAAAAGTCAGTAAGTTAGTTACTGGCATCATTTACAAGTTTCGAAAGCAGATGAAATTTGGGAAGAAAGCAAATACCCAAGTTCAGTTCAGTTGCTCAGTCGTGTCTGACTCTTTGCAACCCCATGAATTGCAGCACGCCAGGCCTCCCTGTCCATCACCAACTGTTTCACATGCATCATCTCCAACAGCAAGAACTTGAAGAACTTCCCTTGAAAGACTCCTGCCAACAAGACCAAAGGTGTGTTTAGAATCGCCCTCTCCCTGCAAATACCCAAAGAACAGGTGAAAAAACAGTTTTTCTCTATGAGTCTCTGGGCAGCACTTTCTAGCTGGACTCACCTTCACTTTCCCGGCTCAGCAAGTGAGGTACACAAGGAAATCACTAAGCTACCTCAGACTTCACACACAGATGGCAATAACTAACTTCCTAAAGTCTGGATCCCTTTTGAAAGTTAACACTGAAGGAACAATGCCAATGAGAGGAGCAGCTTAAAGCAGAAGCCAGCCTCCACCTTCCATTAGCATCTCCTGGAGCTTGTTTAACCCCATCCCCAGAGTTTCTAACTTTACAGAACTGGTCTAGAAGGAGCACGGGGGGATCTGCATTTCTAACAAGCTCCCAGGTGATGAGGACGCTGCAGGTCTAAGAGCCAGACTGTGAGAACAACCACCCTAAAGCTTGATTACAGAGATGTTTCACATGCATCATCTCCAACAGCAAGAACTTGAAGAACTTCCCTTGAGAGACTCCTGCCAACAAGACCAAAGGTGTGTTTAGAATCGCCTT
>NW_011493582.1:4752-5823 GCF_000754665.1 Bison bison bison | reverse complement strand
TTCCCAGCTTAGGGACCTGTCAGTTTCAGAACCAGAGGACTCCTGGGCAGGACCACCTGCATTAAGAGAGTGTGTGTGTGAAGTCATTTCAATCGTGTCTGACCCTTTGCAACCCCATGGACTGTAGCCTGCCAGGCTCCTCTGTCCATGGGATACTCCAGCCAGGAATACTGGAGTGGGTTGCCATGCCCTACTCTAGGGGATCTTCCTGATTCAGGGATCAAACCCACGTCTCCTGCATTGGCAGGAGGGTTCTTTGCTACTAGTACCACCGGGGAAGCCCCACCTGTATCAAGACCATGCACCACTTCTGTAAAGTCTGGGAATACAGAGAAGACCCCACCGGCTTCAGGGACCCCATTCCCCGAAGATGGAAGTGAAATATTCACAACAGAGAAAGGGGCTGGTCAAATATTAATACAATACAGGACTGTTAAAAGTTAACACTGAAATAGCAATGCCAGTGGAAGGAGTTGCTTAAAGCAGAAGTCAGCCTCAACCTTCCACCAGAATCACCTGGACACAGTCCTGGCTGTGTGTCCCAGGCAAAAGCGAAACATGTTCAACAACAGTGTTATCCATTAAATACAAAATTGTGTGTGTGTGTGATCACGTGAAATTTGCCCTAACTAGGTTCCAGGACATACAGTGAGAGCCACAAAGGGAGGGCGGGAGACATGGTCATAGACATGGACAGGGACAAGAGGACATGGTAGAGTTGGACCCCAGCTGTCACCTAAGGAATTTGGGATAAGGTGGGGACATTATTGAAAGATGGCAATGGCGTAGCGCACTAACTGGATCCAGGAAGCTGTCACAAGCTGCTTGTTTAGGGGAGAAAAAAGGTGCAGCTTTAGTTGAGAACTGAGAATTCCTGACCGATTTGGGGGAAGCCGACTAAGGGTGGGTTGGGGACGGGGTCTAGGCCATTCGAGACGCCACAGACCTCAAGAAGCCGATCTCACCCGGACATCTGTCCCACCAAAGGCGCCGGCGGCAGGGGTGTCACAGCCCGGGCGGGGGCGGGGGGGACGCTCACCAGACAAACGCGCGCGAGCAGAGGTTCGCGTC
>NW_011493582.1:3729-4652 GCF_000754665.1 Bison bison bison | reverse complement strand
GTCTCTCTGGCGTCGTCTCTGGGCAACGGCTAAACGCCAGCGCTGCCACGGCTGCTAGAAGCCAAGCCGGGGCGTGGCTGCGGGAGGAAGGGAAGGCCGGGCGGAATCTGCGGGGAGCCACAGGGAGATGCGAGACCAGGAGCCAAAGCAGTTTATGGAGGCGGGTAAGCGAAATGCAAGCGGGGCCGGCCCCTGGCTGCAAACTCTATGGAAGAGCTCGCTCTGAAGCCCAGGCACCCACCCAGATGCAGAGAGGGAGCCGCAGAGTCTGTCTACCTCTGCTGCTCTGAACCGCCCCCTGGCTTCTGGAAAGACCCAGAGAAAGCTGGCCAAAGGCATTAACAGTCCGCCCTCTGGGCACTGTGTCCTCATCAGGACCAAACAAGGGGGCGAAGAAGGTCCCCAACTGTAACCAAGCAGGACACTGTGGGACTTTCCTGGAATGGACCCCCCCTCCCCAGCCCCCGACTCCCACCCCCGCACTTTCACTGCCATAGGTGCGGCTTCAACCCCTGGGTGGGAACTAAGATCCCACAAGACTTTCAGTATGGTACCAAAAAAAAAAAGTCATTAACTTGAGATGGCCATGTATGCGTACTAAGTCGCTTTAGCTCTGTCTGACTCTTTTCAACCCCATGGACTGTAGCCCACCAGGCTACTCTGTCCATGGGATTCTCCAGGCAAGTATACTGGAGTGGGTTGCCGTGCCCTCTTCCAGGCAGGATCCCAACCCAGGGATCGAACCAGAGTCTTATATATATCCCGCACTGGCAAGCATGTTCTTTACTACTAGCACCAAATGTCTGGTTTTCCTTAACTAACAGGGCTTCCCTGATAGCTCATCTGGTAAAGAATCTGCCTGCAATGCAGGAGACCCCGGTTCAATTCCTGGGTCAGGAAATTCCCCTGGAAAGGGAGAAGTT
>NW_011493582.1:0-418 GCF_000754665.1 Bison bison bison | reverse complement strand
CCTGCTACCCACAGAAACAGAGTCCTTGGAGTCTGACTGTATAGAAACCACAGACATGATCTATTCCAGTCGCCCGACCTAGGAGTGAGTCTTCCCAAATGCAGAAGAGGAATGGCTCACAGTTTTATGAGAGGGAAAAAGGCTGGTGGGATGCATAGTGACCTCCTAGACCCAGACATACACACGCGAAGCTTACCCCCCAGGGACTTCAGCTCAAAAGGCTGAGCTGACAGCCCTCACCTTAGAATTAGAACTCGGTCCAGGGAAGATCTTAAATGTTAATACAGATTCCAGGTGTGCATATGAATCCCCCCTCCACACACAGAGCTATTTGGAAAGAAAAGGGAATGTTTAATGTAGAGAAGAATCAGGTAAAATATGGATTAAACATATTAGGACTCTTAGAAGTGGCAGTGAT
>NW_011493581.1:7071-17612 GCF_000754665.1 Bison bison bison | reverse complement strand
ATGGACTGTTTGGATCTCCTTGCAGTCCAAGGGACTCCCAAGAGTCTTCTCCAACACCACAGTTCAAAAGCATCAATTCTTCGGCGCTCAGCTTTCTTCACAGTCCAACTCTCACATCCATACATGACTACTGGAAAAAGCATAGCCTTGACTAGATGGACCTTTGTTGGCAAAGTCATGTCTCTGCTTTTGAATATGTTATCTAGGTTGGTCATAACTTTCCTTCCAAGGAGTAAGTGTCTTTATTTCATGGCTGCAATCACCGTCTGCAGTGATTTTGGAGCATTAGCGATAGTCAAAGATGCTTTGAAGAGAACCTTATCAGAAGCCCGGTTGAGGGCAATTGTGGAGGCTGCCAGTGAGTTATAAGGGAAATAGGGAAACTGCATAGGGAAAGTGCTATGGAAACTGGAGGAAAGGATCCCTTTTTATATTTTAGCAGAAAGATAGGAGAAAGCACAGCACACACCAATCAGAAACAACATGAGGCCCTTCAAATGACATTACGTGGATAAATTTCTACTTGGACTGCCCTTTTGTATTTTTTTTAATTTATTTTATTGAAGTATAGTTGATTTACAATGTTGTGCTAATTTCTGCTGTACAGCAGAGTGATTCAGTTATACATGCATATATATACTTTTTCATATCCTTTTTCCATTATGGCTTACTCTAGGATATCGAATACAGTTCCCTGTCCTATACAGTAGGACTTTGTTGTTTATCCATTCTATATATAATAGTTTGCATCTGCTAACCCCAAACTCCCAATCCATCCCTCCCCCCACACTGCTCCCACTTGGCAATCACAAGTCTGTTCTCTAGGTTTGTGAGTCTGTTTCTGTTTCACAGGTAAGTTTACGCATGTCATGTTTTAGATTCCACATATAAGTGCTACCATATGGCATTTGTCTTTCTCTTTCTGACTTACTTTACTTAGTATGGTAATCTCTAGGCCCATCGATGTTACTCCATGTTGCTGCAAATGGCATTATTTCATTCTGAGTAATGTACCACATCTTCTTTATCCATTCATCTGTTGATGGACATTCAGGCTTTTTCCACGTCTTGGCTACTGTGAATAGTGTGGCTATTGTTTATGTATTTTTACTGTAAGGTGTCTCAATTTTTCTCTGAATGTACACAAGGGATAAATTATAAATCAATGAAAATAAATGTTTTAATGTAGTTTGTCAGCTATCTAATGGAGTCAGACTTTTACTACAAAAGTCTGGGAGTGAGGACACAAGATTTCTAGTCTCAAAGGTATTATTATTATTTAATTGGTTACATTCTCTTTGCTTTATTTATTCATAAAGTGGTACTTGCACTGGCTGTGGGACTCTTGTGCATTTTAACTTCTTAGGGATAATAGTAACACTATGAAAATTAAAATGGTAAGACTAAGAGCAAACACTTACATGACACTTAAGTGCCACGTGCTCTTCTGAGTGCTTTATATGTATTAACTCATTTAATGAAATTAAATACTGAGTGGGGGAGACAAAGCCCTGTGCTACTCCGTAAGGAATACTGCATGTTACTATGTGGTAATGCACTTTTAAAATGTTAACACTGATGACAGAAAAGAGGATGGCATTGCATTAACTTTATGCTCATTTATGGAGTACCTACTAAGAAGAAAACACAGTAGTACTGATAGGTGCTTTGGGAGAGACAGAGAGAAATAAATCCCTTTAAGATCCCAATCATTCAGAAGGTCATATCCTAGGGGCTGGAAGATAGAAGCAGACACAAATATGTAAAAATGTGAAAATATATTAGGATATGAGACATGCTACCATAGAATATGAAAGAGGCAGAGGGGGTGGTACCAATGAGACCTAGAGAGCACCTACACTGCCTTACCAAAACATGCCTAAAGGACATCCTCTACCGTCAACCCCCTGGCCTTTCTCCTTCTCTGATCCTGTATTCTGGTCAATTACAACTTCATCCCCCCGTCACCCCCCTTAAATAGCTTCCATTTCTTAGGCCCATTTTCTTTTTTCTGTCTTTTTGGTGGGGGAAGGTCAGGAAATATTTCAGACCTACATAATGGTATAAAGAATACTGCATCCGTGTACCCATCACCCAACTTCAGAAATTTTACACTACAGATACAGTTGAAGCCCGGTACGTACCTGTGTCCTCCAGAAAGATATGCCCAAGTCCAGGTCCCTGGTACCTGTGAACGTGACCTTATTTGGAAATAGGGTCTTTGCAGTTGTAATTACATCAGGATCTAATTTAATGGAGTCACCCTGGATTTGGGATGGGCCCTAAATGGACTGGGTGGTATCCTTATGACAGAAAGAGTGCGATTTGAGATACACAGACACAGGGAAGAAGGTCATGTGAAGACAGGAGTTATTTTGCCACAAGCCAAGAAGTGTCAGAAGCCACCACAAACTGGGGGTGGCAAGGAGGATTCTCCCCCAGAGCCCCTTGCTTTCAGACTTCTGACCTCTAGAACTAATGCGAGAATAAACTTTATGTTGTTTTAAGCCACCTACTTTGTGGTAATTTGTTACGGGAGCCTTAGGAAAGTATGAGTAACCCTTCCCAGTTGAATTCTCCTCTCTCCCTCTCCACCAGCCTAAGCAAGGTGTTTATCATCCTCATGCATGCCTTTCTACAAGTTACATATGCATGCATTCCTTCCATGCATACCTTTTACTACACATATGTATCTATAATCAGTGATGGTTTTGCATGTTTTTAAACCTCATATTCATGATATTATAATGGTTCTGTCCTTCTGAACCTAGTTTGTTCCCTCATCCATTTTTTTCTTCACTGCCACCATCCAATCCCTGCCCTGCCAGGAGGTTTTTCTGTATCTCAGGGCCTTGAGAATTCTAGTCTCGTCCCCATTCCTTTACTGTCAGCCTTTACTGTCCCATTCAGCTTATCTGTGTATCAAGTCACTCAACAAACGGTGGTCTTACCACAGGAGAAACTCAGTTCCTCACAACACCCATCCCCTGCCCCATGCCCATCATTGCTCTTAGACGGTGATGCTCAAACTTTGAGATGCCTCAGAGTCACCTGGAGGACATGTAAAGCCTGATAGCTGGGCCACCTTCAGAATAATGATCCAGTAAATCTGGAGTGGGGCCTGAGAGGTTGTGCTTCTAACAAGTTCCCAGGTGATGCTGATGCCGCTGGTCTGTGGCAGCTCAGTAGCTCCATCTGGTCTCCAGATAAGCTTGGTCACCCCCTGGTTCCTCTCACTAAAATGAAGTAGGGGCTAGACCTCCGTCTCTCTCTTTACATAAATTGTTTGTCAATTGATATATTAATTAACCTGTGGCTGCAATACAGGGCTTCCTGATAACTTGGTTGGTAAAGAATCCACCTGCAATGCAAGAACTTAAAAAAATGGTTTCAATGACAGTAAAGTGGACCCAAACAAAAAGATACAAGATTTGCATCAGTGTTACACATCTAAAAAATCTGCAGCTTATCCATGGCTAGCAAATTTTTATTTTTAACATGAACAAACGCAGTCAAATATATCTGACAAACGTAAGAAAAAAAGTCAGATGTCAGTGGATAAGACATTTCACATGATGAAATCTGGAACAAAACCAGTGTTGATAAAATTCCCACTGGCTACTGAGAAGCCGAAAATCTCAAATTCGTGAGGGACACGTCCATTGTTTCTTCCTCCATCATGTCTTTCTATGCTTGACAGCTGTGGGATGAAGTAAGAGTCAATTAACAATTGTAAACCAGGGGGCAGTCCCAAGATAGCAGAGGAATAGGATGGGGAGACCACTTACTTCCCCCACAAATTCATCAAAAGATCATTTGAATGCTGAGCAACTTCCACAAAACAACTTCTGAATGCTGGCGGAGGACACCAAGCACCCAGAAAGGCAGCCCAATCTCTTTGAAAGGAGGTAGGACAAAATATAAAAGACAAAAACTGAGACAAAAGATTTAGGGACAGAGACCCATCCTGGGGAGGGAGTTAGTAAAGAGGAGAAGTCTCCACACAGTAGGAAACCCTCGCACAGGAGTGTCTGAGGGGAGTTCTGGAATCTCAGACGGCAACATAACCAGGAGGAAAAAAAAAAAAACACACACACAGAATACACAACTAAGCACAACTGCCAGTGGAGAAGTGGCCCAGACACTCGGGTCCACCACCAGTGAGTGGGGGCTGGGCAGGGAGGCGCAGGCTGCATAACTGGTTCTTAGGGTAAGGACCGGGCCTGAATGCCCTGAGGACAGTCTGAGGGAGCTAATGAGAGACAGCAACTCAAACCGTGGGATCGCCAGAGAGACACACAAAAGAGACCTTTCTCACGAAAGGCTCTATCAGCACCCCTGGCACGCTCACAGAACAAACGATTGAGCAAATACCAAAGGAGAGCAAGCCAGCTGCCATATAGGGCCCTCCCTCCCCGGAGGCAGAGAGGCAGGCGAGAGACAGCCAGAGCCAGAAGGCAAGGGGCTGCTGCAATCTCGGCCCCAGAGATGACATCTTCCACCAAACTGTGAGCAGGCTCCCAGTTGCTAACCTCGTCTTCTTGGGATCCTAGATGGTTGACATCTGCCAGGAGTGTCACAGCCTGGGATCAGCTCCCCAGAGGAGACATACGGCACACCTGGAACTGCGCTCTTGTGGAAACTGAGTGGCGGGCACCAGGCAGGTGAGTTAGATGCATGGCCCACCGAGCAGCCGGTCGCCTGAGCTGCTGGGACCTGGGAGGGCCACAAAACGCACAGCCTATCCGGGTCTGTGCCCTTGTGGAGCACCTGAGAACCTGAGCGGCTCAGACCTGGGAAGTGCACGAAACGCAGGGCCCACTTGGCACAGTGCCCTTGCAGAGCACCCTGGAGACTGATCAGTCTAGACCCGGGAAGCACATGCTGCCTTGGACTGTGGCAAACCCAGTGTGATCCATCCACTGCGAGCACTCCCCACACACGCCAGCGGTGTTTGTTTGCAGTGTCCCTCCCTCTCCACAACACAACTGAACAAGTGAGCCTAAGTGGCCACCTTCGCCCCCTTGTGTCAGGGCAGAAATTAGACACTGAAGAGACTTGCAGAGGAAGCCAAAATAAACAAAGAAGGGGGAACCGCTTTGGAAGTAACAGGTACAACAGATTGAAAGCCTGCATTTAATACTGGAGACATTTGAGGGGCGCCTATAGACCTTGAGAACAAGTACAAGCCAGAACAAGGGATGATCTGACACTGAACAGACCCCACAATGCCCAGAGAAATTCCTAGATATATTTTTACTGTTATCACTTTTTAATTTTTTGTTAATTTAGTTTCTATCACTCCTTTAACTTTCATTTTTATAGCCTACTATTACGTTTCCCACAAAACCCCTATTTTTATTTAGAAAACAAATTCCATAGTTTTTTGATTACTGTGATTGATTATGTTTGTTATATTTTATTTTTGAGAGTCTAACCTCTCTCCCAGGTTTATAATCTTTGCTTTTTGATATTTGTTATCAATTTTGTACCTCTAAGAATCTAATCTTCGGTATCCATTTTCACTTAAAGATCTGATTACTGGCTTGACTGCTCTCTCCCTTTCCTCCTCCAGGTCACCTCTATCGCCTTCCTCCCTCTTCTCTTCTGTATATAACTCTGTGAATCTCTCTGGGTGTTCCAGGCTGTGGAGAGCACTTAGGGATTAGATTAATGGCTAGACTCTTCTCTCCCCTTTTGACTCTCCCTTTTCTCCTCCTGGTCACCTCTATCTCCCTCCTCCCTCTTCTCTTCTCTATATAACTCTGTGAATCTCTCTGGGTGTTTCTGGCTGTGGAGAATTGTTTCATCAATAAACCTAGGGGTTTTATCGTCTATGCTGTGTGGATGGAGAAGTCTTGAGGCTACTGTGACAGGGACCGAAAGCCAGAGGCAGGAGGCTTAACCCCAAAACTTTAGAACATCAGAGAACTCCTGACTTCAGAGAACATTAATAGACAAGAGCTCACCCCAATGTCTCCACACCTACACTGAAACCAAGCTCCACCCAAGACCTAACAAGATCCAGTGCAAGACACACCACAAAAATTCTCCAGCAAAACAGGAACCCAACCTTGAACATTAAAAGACGGGCTGCCCAAAGCCATGCTGAGCCCATAGACACCCCGAAACTCACTACTGGACACTTCACTGCACTCCAGAGAGAAGACATCCAGTTCCACCCACCAGAACACAGGCACAAGCTTCCCCCAACCAGGAAACCTTGACAAGCCTTAGTCCAACCCCACCCACAGGGAGAAGACTCCACAATTAAGAGGAACCACACTTCCATCCTGCAGAAAGGGCACCCCAAACACAGCAATCTAAACAAAATGAAAAGGCAGAGAAATATTCAGCAGGTGAGGGAACATGCTAAAAACCCACCAAACCAAACAAAAGAGGAGGAGATACCTGAAAAAGTATTCAGAATAAGGACAGTAAAGATGATCCAAAATCTTGAAAACAAAATGGAGCTACGGATAAATAGACTAGAGGCAAGGATCGAGAAAATGCAAGAAATGTTTAACTAAGGACCTAGAAGAAATAAAGAAGAATCAACCAGTAATGAATAATGCAGTAATTGAGATCAAAAGCACTCTGGAGGGAACCAACAGTAGAATAACTGAGGCAGAAGAGAGGATAGGTGAGGTGGAAGACAGAATGGTGGAAATAAATGAAGCACAGAGGAAAAAAGAAAAAAAGAATTAAAAGAAATGAGAACAACCTCAGAGACCTCTGGGACAAAGTTAAATGCCCCAACATTCGAATCATAGGTGTCCCAGAAGAAGAAGACAAAAAGAAAGTGCGTGAGAAAATACTTGAGGAGATAGTAGTCAAAAACTTCCCTAATGTGGGGAAGGAAACAGCCACCCACGTCCAAGAAACCCAGAGCGTCCCAAACGGGATAAACCCAAGGCAAAACACCCCGAGACACAAATTAATCAAACTAACAAAGATCAAACATTAAAAGCAGCAAGAGAAAAGCAACAAAAAACACACAAGGGGATCCCCATAAGGATAACAGCTGATCTTTCAATAGAAACTCTCCAGGCCAGAAAGGGATGGCAGGACATACTTAAAGTGATGAAAGAGAAAAACTTACAACCAAGATTACTCTACCCAGCAAGGATCTCATTCAGATATATCACTTCAGACAAGAAGCTGAGAGAATTCAGCACCACCAAACCAGCTCTTCAACAAATACTAAAGGATCTTCTCTAGACAGGAAACACAGTAAATGTTTATAAAAACGAACCACCCCCCCCACACAAAATGTAAATGGCAACAGGATCATACTTATCAATAATTACCTTAACTGTAAATGGGTTAAATGCTCCAACCCAAAGACAAAGACTGGTCAACTGGATAAAAAAAACAACCACCCCTATATATGCTGTCTACAAGAGACTCACCTCAAACCTAGGGACACGTACAGACTGAAACTGAAGGGCTGGAAAAAGATATTTCATGTACATGGGGACCAAAAGAAAGCAGGAGAGCAATACTCATATCAGATAAAATAGAATGTGAAATAAAGACCATGATAAGAGACAAAGAAGGACACTACATAATGATCAAAGGATCAATCCAAAAAGAAGATATAACAATTATAAATATATATGCACCCAACACAGGAGCACCTCAATACGGAAGACAAATGCTAACGAGTATGAAAGGGGAAATTAAGAGTAACACAATAATAGTGGGGGACTTTAATACCCCCCCACACTTATGGATAGATCAACCAAACAGAAAATTAGCAAGGAAACACAAGTGCTAAATGATACAATGGACCAGTTAGAGCTAATTGATATCTATAGGGCATGTCACCCAAAAACAATGGAATTCACCTTTTTCTCAAGTGTACATGGAACATTCTCCAGGATAGATCACATCCGGGGCCATAAATATAGCCTTGGCAAAATTTAAAAAAAAAAAAAAATTGAAATCATTTGAAGCATTTTTTCTGACCACCAGGCAGTAAGATTAGATGTCAAGTACAGGAAAAAAAAAAAAAGAAAACTATTAAAAATACAAACATATGGAGGCTAGACAACACGCTTCTGAATAACCAAGAGATCATGGAAAAAATCAAAAAGGAAATGAAAATCTGCATAGAAAACAAGTGAAAATGAAAACACGACAAGCCAAGACCTATGGGATTCAGTAAAAGCAGTACTAAGAGGGAGATTCATAGCAATACAAGCCTACCTCAAGAACCTAGAGAGACATCAAATAAAGAACCTAACTTTACATCTAACGCTAGTAGAAAAAGAAGAAAAGAACCACCCCAAAGTTAGTAGAAGGAAAGACATCATAAAGCTGAGAGCAGAAATAACTGAAAAAGAAACAAAGGAGACTGTAGCAGAAATCAACAAAACTAAAAGCTGGTTCTTTGAGAAGATAAATAAAATAGACAAACCATTAGCTGTCTCACAGGAAAAACCGGGAGAAGAATCAAATCAATAAACTTAGAAACAAAAATGGAGAAATCACAGCAGACAACACAGAAATACAAAAGGTCCTAAGAGACTACTATGAGCATTATATGCCAATAAAATGGACAACTTGGAAGAAATGGACAAATTCTCAGAAAAGTATAACTTTCCAAAACTGAACCAGGAAGAAATAGAAAATCTTAACAGGCCCATCACAAGCACGGAAATTGAAGCTGTAATAAAAAACCTTCCAACAAACTAAAGCCCAGGACCAGGTGGCTTCACAGGTGAATTCTACCAAAAACTTAGAGAAGAGCTAACACCTATCCTACTCAAACTCTTCCAGAAAATTGCAGAGGCGGGTAAAGTGCCAAACTCATTCTATGAGGCCACCATCACCCTCATACCCAAACCAGACAAAGATGCCACAAAGAAAGAAAACCACAGGACACTTTATCACTGATGAACAGAGACGCAAAAATCCTCAACAAAATTCTAGCAAACCAAATCCAACAACATATTAAAAAGATCACACATCATGACCAAGTGGGCTTTATCCCAGGGATGCAAGGATTCTTCAGTATTCACAAATCAATCAATGGGATACACCATATGAACAAACTGAATGATAAAAAACATATGGTCATCTCAACAGATGCAGAGAAAGCCTTTGACAAAATTCAGCACCCATTTATGATAAAAACTCTCCAGAAAGCAGGCATAGAAGGAACATACCTCAACATAATAAAAGCCATATACGGCAAGCCCACAGCAAACATTATCCTCAATGGTGAAAAATTGAAATCATTTCCTCCAAAATCAGGAACAAGACAAGGGTGCCCACTCTCACCACTACTATTCAACATGGTTTAGGAAGTCCTAGGCACAGCAATTGGAGAAGAAAAATAAATAAAAGGAATCCAGATTGGAAAAGAAGAAGTAAAACCCTCACTGTTTGCAGATGACATGATCCTCTACGTAGAAAACCCTAAAGACATCACCAGAAAGTTACTAGAGCTAATCCATGAATATAGTAAAGTTGCAGGATATAAAATTAACACGTGTACCCCAATGTTCATCGCAGCACTGTTTATAATAGCCAGGACATGGAAGCAACCTAGATGTCCATCAGCAGATGAATGGATAAGAAAGCTGTGGTACATATACACAATGGAGTATTACTCAGCCATTAAAAAGAATACATTTGAATCAGTTCTAATGAGGTGGATGAAACTGGAGCCTATTATACAGAGTGAAGTAAGCCAGAAGGAAAAAAAAAAAATTAACACGCAGAAATCCCTTGCATTCCTATACACTAACAATGAGAAAACAGAAAGAGAAACTAAGGAAACAATCCCATTCACCACTGCAATGAAAAGAATAAAATACTTAGGAAGAAATTTACCTAAAGAAACAAAAGACTTATATATGGAAAACTATAAAACACTGATGAAAGAAATCAAAGATGACACAAATAGATGGAGAAGTATACCATGTTCGTGGATTGGAAGAGTCAATATAGTGAAAATGAGTACACTACCCAAAGCAATCCCTGTCAAGCTACCAACAGTATTTTTCACAGAACTAGAACAAATAATTTCACAATTTGTATGGAAACACAAAAAAACTCAAATAGCCAAAGCAATCCTGAGAGAGAAGAATGGAACTGGAGGAATCAACCTGCTTGACTTCAGACGACACTACAAAGCTACAGTCATCAAGACATTATGGTACTGGCACAAAGACAGAAATATAGATCAATGGAACAAAATAGAAAGCCCAGAGATAAGCCCACGCACCTATGGATACCTTATCATTGAGAAAGGGGGCAAAAATATACAGTGGAGAAAAGACAATCTCTTTAACAAGTGGTGCTGGGAAAACTGGTCAACCACCTGTAAAAGAATGAAACTAGAACACTTTTTAACACCATACACAAAAATAAACTCAAAATGGATTAAAGATCTAAACCTAAGACCAGAAACTATCAAACTCTTAGAGGAAAACATAGGCAGAACACTCTCTGACATAAATCACAGCAAGATCCTCTATGACCCTCCTCCCAGAGTAATGGAAATAAAAGCAAAAATAAGCAAATGGGAC
>NW_011493581.1:3754-6971 GCF_000754665.1 Bison bison bison | reverse complement strand
GGCCAAAGAACTAAACAGACATTTCTCCAAAGAAGACATACAGATGGCTAACAAACACATGAAAAGATGCTCAACATCACTTATTATCAGAGAAATGCAAATCAAAACCACAATGAGGTACCATCTCACGCCAGTCAGAATGGCTGCCATCAAAAAGTCTACAAAAAATAAATGCTGGAGAGAGTGTGGAGAAAAAGGGCACCCTCTTACACTGTTGGTGGGAATGCAAACTAGTACAGCCACTATGGGGAATAGTGTGCAGATTCCTTAAAAACAAAAACAAAAACAAAAACAAAAACAAAAACTGGAAATAGAACTGCCATACGACCCAGCAACCCACTGCTGGGCATACACACCGAGGAAACCAGAGTTGAAAGAGACACATGTACCCCAATGTCCACTGCAACACTGTTTACAATAGCTAGGACATGGAAGCAACCTAGATGTCCATCAGCAGACGAATGGATTAGGAAGTTGTGGTACATATATATGACGGACTATTACTCAGCTATAAAAAAAATGAATGCATTTCAGTCAGTTCTAATGAGGGGGGTGAAACTGGAGCCTATTATACAGAGTGAAGTAAGTCAGAAAGAGAAACACCAAATAGAGTATATTAACGCATATATATGGAATTTAGAAAGATGGTAACAGCAACCCTATATGCAAGACAGCAAAGAGACACCGATGTAAAGAAGAGACTTTTGGACTCTGTGGGAGAACGCGAGGGTGGGACGATATGAGAGAATAGCACTGAAACGTGTATATTACTCTATGTAAAATAGATGACCAGTGCAAGTTTGATGCATGAAGCAGGGCACCCAAAGCCGGGGGTTCTGGGACAACTCAGAGGGATGGGGTGGGGAGGGAGGTGGGAGCGGGGTCAAGATGGTGGGACACATGTACACCCATGGCTGATTCATGTTGATGTATGGCAAAAACCACCACAATATTGTAAAGTAACTGGCCTCCAATTAAAATATATAAATTAATTAAAAAAATTGTAAACCAGTAACAGGCAACAGTGACTTTCTAAATCTAAGAAAACAGTCAGTCCTACATATGCCTGCTAAGTCAAAAGAGAAATTACCACATTTACCTCTCTCAACACAGACCTTGACATATGTCACCAATCACTCATCCCTCATACCAACGTCCTCTCCCACTCACCAAACACCAAAATGCCTGCTTTGTTGGTGGTGGTTTTTCTTGAGAGAGACTTTTATCTAATAAGTCTTTCCACCTTATAAGCCTGTGCTCTCTCCATCAATCACACTCTTAAACTCCCAGACTCTCAGTTTGCACATCCATAAAAGGAAGAGAAGAAAGACAGGAAAAAGCAAAGCAAGAAAGAGAGGAAGGGATAGGTCAGATATAAGTTGACTTAATGACCAATTCGGTGATGGACAGGGAGGCCTGGCGTGCTGCGATTCATGGGGTCGCAAAGAGTCGGACACGACTGAGCGACTGAACTGAACTGAACTGAATGACCAATTCAGCAGTGAACAACAATCTCACCATGACTAATTTGCTTTTCTTCTGACTGTCCCATGAACTAGAAAAACTTACAACTGAACAAATAGGGATTAGTCATTAAATGTGCTCCCACTTGAAAATTTTTCACTGACTACATCTTTGTCAATAGTCACAACCTCAAAGGCATTTGCTTTCTCCCGGTTAGGACAAAAGACCGTATGTCTGTAGCTCAGTGCTGAGGGCCCAGCTAGTGTACATTCCAGTCACCTTTAGTCGCTTGTTCTGGTTAACTGCGTTCCAAACAAACAGTGGTCTCTGCTACCAGGTCTCAAAAATTTCCCACGTGGGGAAGCCTTACAGCTACAGCTCAAAGGACCTGTAGCTGTGAATGAAGTACATTTCAGAACATGCTGTGTTCTATATTATCTAGCACACAAAGTATTATTAACATTAAGCTGTTTTGAAACTAGACTTTAACCAAGTTTTAATTATTATTTACTTTGGGGAGAACATTTAAAAATGTATGTCAGGAATGGTGGCTGGGTAATACTCAGAGCTGCACACAGATACCTGGGTTCTCCCGGGCTGTCCTCTGCTGGGTCCAGGTCCTTTCCAGGTCCTTCTTCTGGTTTTTTATCGCTGTCCTCCTCCTCACCTTCAGCTTCTTGGACCTCCTCATCAGACTCTTCACACTGATAATCACTCGCTTCTTTTGTGAAGTATAATACAGACTTTGGGACCGGAACTTCACGGAAAAAAATAACCCAATTTATACTCAGTAGCCACATCCAGTACTCTACCCCCAGGGAGGAGAGAAGTAGGTGAAGAAAGAATAGCTGGGCACCTTCCTAGAGGTTGGTGCGACACCTTCAGGGCCCTCACATTTCTGCAGCTTCAGGGTTTTCAGGGTGAGCTCTTTACCGTCTTTCCAGTAGATCTCACACCCTGTGCTGCTGATTATTTCTGGCCCTTTGGAGAAGAAGGGATCAGAATCATCTGGGTCTGACCGCATCTGGTATGTTTCTGTCAGAACTTCGTTGAAAAAGTATTCCTCTCACTTAAAAAGAAATTCTACTGTGATGCTCATTGGTTCCCGGACCCCTGAGAATTTTTATTTTTACATCTTTCAGGTGCTCCAGTACAAGTGCATCATATTCCCAGATCATGCTACCGAGAATCTTTAGGTTTTTAAATGCCCTCAAGCAAAAGCGAGGGATGCCCTTTGTTTCTCCTTCCCTTCAGGCTCTCCATCTCCTCCCAGGCTCCTTCTGGAACAGGTACTGGCCACTAACATTCACGTTCTGTGGGCTTATGAATTGCATTGATGATGTCAGCTCTCTTATCAAACAGAGGCTGGCAGAAGGAAGCATACTTTTTCTCAAGACCGTAAAGGTCTTTATAGAATTGGGCTTCCACTTGTGCAGATTATGCCTGGAGGTTTTTGAGAGCTTTGACCCGCTGCTTAACCACTAGAGGCCAGTGCTGAGTGCGGCCTGCCTTTGAGCCCGATGCCCCCACAGGGTCCGCAAGGGCCTGAGGGCCTGGCCGCCATTTGCCCACCTCGGCCCTGCCAGGACCACAGGCCCCAGCCTCCCAGGACTCAGAGGCAACAGCCAGGGCGCCACCCTCCCAGAGCTCAGCCTCCACTGCAGATTCCTCTGACTTTTGGGATGCAGACCCCTGGACCCTGGGACCCTGAGGCTCCCAGGGTGGGGGCGCCCTCTGCTTGGTACTCACCCTG
>NW_011493581.1:0-304 GCF_000754665.1 Bison bison bison | reverse complement strand
ATGGGATTTTCCCAGGCAAGAATATCAGAGTGGGTTGCCATTTCTTACTCCAGGGGAACTTTCCGATGCAGGGACTGAACCCAGGTCTCTTGCATCTCCTGCACTGGCAGGCAGATTCTTTACCACTGAGCCACTGAGGGAAGCAGAGTACATCATGCGAAATGCCGGGCTGGATGAAGCACAAGCTGGAAGCAAGATTGCTGGGAGAAATATCAATAACCTCAGATATGCAGATGACATCACCCTTATGGTAGAAAGTGAAGAAAAACAAAAGAGCTGCTTGATGAAAGTCAAAGAGGAGAGT
>NW_011493580.1:9066-10266 GCF_000754665.1 Bison bison bison | reverse complement strand
AATTTGGTAATAAGGAGTTCATGATCTGAGCCACAGTCAGGTCCTGGTCTTGTTTTTGTTGACTGTATAGAGCTTCTCCATCTTTGGCTGCAAAGAATATAATCAATCTGATTTTGGTGTTGACCATCTGGTGATGTCCATGTTTAGAGTCATCTATTTCTGCTTTATTGACTATGCCAAAGCCTTTGACTGTGTGGGTCACAATAAACCGTGGAAAATTCTGAAAGAGATGGGAATACCAGACCACCTGACCTGCCTCCTGAGAAATCTGTATGCAGGTCAGGAAGCAACAGTTAGAACTGAACATGGAACAACAGACTGGTTCCAAATAGGAAAAGGAGTAGGTCAAGGCTGTATATTGTCACCCTGCTTATTTAACTTAGATGCAGAGTACATCATGAGAAACGCTGGACTGGAAGAAGCACAGGCTGGAATCAAGATTGCCGGGAGAAATATCAATAACCTCAGATATGCAGATGACACCACTCTTATGGCAGAAAGTGAAGGGGAACTAAAAAGCCTCTTGATGAAAGTGAAAGTGGAGAGTGAAAAAGTTGGCTTAAAGCTGAACATTCAGAAAACAAAGATCATGGCATCTGGTCCCACACTTCATGGGAAATAGATGGGGAAACAGTGGAAACAATGTCAGACTTCATTTTTTGGGGCTCCAAAATCACTGCAGATGGTGACTGCAGCCATGAAATTAAAGACACTTCCTCCTTGGAAGAAAAGCTATGACCAACCTAGACAGTATATTACAAAGCAGAGGCACTACTTTGCCAACAATGATCTGACTAGTCAAAACTATGTTTTTTCCTGTAGTCATATATGAATGTGAGAGTTGGACCATAGATAAGGATGAGTGCTAATGAACTGATACTTTTGAACTGTGCCAACGGATGCCAAAGAACTATGGAGTTGGAGAAGACTCCTGAGAGTCCCTTGGACTGCAAGGAGACCACACTAGTCAATCCTAAAGGAAATTAATCCTGAATATTCATTGGAAGGACTGATGCTGAAGGTGAGACTCCAATAGTTTGACCACCTGATGCGAAGGGCCAACTCTTTAGAGAAGACCCTGATGCTGTGAAAGATTGAAGGCAGGAGGAGAAGGGGACAACAGAGGATCAGATGGCTGGATGGCATCACTGACTCAATGGACATGAGTTTGAACAAACTCTGGGAGATGGTGAAAGATAG
>NW_011493580.1:4557-5367 GCF_000754665.1 Bison bison bison | reverse complement strand
ATTTTGCTGCTAAGTCACTTCAGTCGTGTCCGACTCTGTGGACCCCATAGACGGCAGCTCACCAGGTCCCCGTCCCTGGGATTCTCCAGACAAGAACACTGGAGTGGGTTGCCATTTCCTTTTCCAATGCATGAAAGTGAAAAGTGAAAGGGAAGTCGCTCAGTCGTGTCCGACTCCTAGCGACCCCATGTACTGCAGCCAACCAGGCTCCTCCGTCCACGGGATTTTCCAGGCAAGAGTACTGGAGTGGGGTGCCATTGCCTTCTCCATCATCCAATTTACCTAACTGTAATTAGTGGTGTGCTACAAGGAAATCTGACTTTTAGAGAACATGTTTCTTGGTTTGCCTGTGCCAGCTACTCAGGGTAGGTATCTGATGATGTCCTCCCCTGGGCTATGCAAAGTTACCTTAGATCTTTCAATCCTGCTCATCTGTCCCATTTGCTGACTTCAAATTTTCTCCCTTATATCATACACATCAAAACACTTCACTCTCAGTAGGTGTAAATGATGAGCAAACTGAAGATCTTTAAGAGCTCACACAACAGACAACCATTGTGAAGCAAAGGTGTAGGATGAGAAATGTTCGGGGATGCCTGCTTTCAGGGACTCAGGTGACAGTGTCCTCACACAACAGGTGTGACATGACATGGGGCGGGGTATGACAGATTACTCGGGCACCTTAGCGCCCCACAAAAATAGGAGCTGCCATGCTCTCTTATAAATCAGGAGGGATCAGAGCTCTTAATATCCAAGTAAAGACCAAATCACCGGCACCACACACACACACACACACACACCTGTCTCTGC
>NW_011493580.1:1075-1588 GCF_000754665.1 Bison bison bison | reverse complement strand
CATGAGACTCCCTCCCACATGGTTGCCCTTTCCTGCACAGTAGTAACAAATTAGGCAAGGCGTTGGGTTTGGAGGGCTTATAAAATGCCTCCAGAATCTTTGGCAATTTCTCCCCATGTATCTGCCATGCACCTACCCCATAGGCATGTGGATGCGTGGCCTTTATACTTCTTTGCTTTATTGCTCATCAATTCTCTTTGGCCAAGCCTTCTGCTTTGACAAATAACTTGTGGCTCAGATGATAAGGAATTTGCCTGCAACGCAGGAGGAGACCTGCATTGCAGGAGACCTGGGTTCAGTCCTTGGGTTGGGAAGATCCCCTCGACAAGGGAAAGGCTACCCACTCCAGTATTCTTGCCTGGAGAATCCCACGGACAGAGAAGCCTGGTGGACTAGAGTGCATGGGGTGGCAAAGAGTCAGACACAACTAAGCAACTAACACTTGGTGACATTTAAGCACCTACCCAGGGCTACCATTGGCTGGAAGGGTGCCTTGATGACCAATCAATGCCT
>NW_011493580.1:0-397 GCF_000754665.1 Bison bison bison | reverse complement strand
AAAGCTTCTATATTTGCACAGGCTGCATTAACTGTGAAAAATTAACATTTCAAGAAAGCGTATTCTCAGTATAAACAGTTGGAGAATGGAAAATCATGACTGGAGACAGGTTGTCATTTGGTGTTCTTCCATTTCTCCCTAAGGGAATCTTGGGTGAAGGAAGAAGTGTATCAGCCAGTCCTTGAGGAAGGGAGTATTTGTTTTCTGATGGTCTCTTCTGTTCCCTGTTCTTCCCTCCTCTTTTCCTACCCTCTTTTTGACTGGGTTCTTTGGTAGCTCAGATGTAAAGAATCTGCCCGCAATGCAGGAGACCCAGGTTCAATCCCTGAGTCAGGAAGATCCCTTGGAGAAGGGAATGGCAACCCACTCTGGTATTCTTGCCTGGAGAATTCCATGG
>NW_011493579.1:18803-20904 GCF_000754665.1 Bison bison bison | reverse complement strand
TCGATGGACGTGAGTCTGAGTGAACTCTGGGAGTTGGTGTTGGACAGGGAGGCCTGGTGTGCTGCGATTCATGGGGTCGCAGAGTCGGACACGACTGAGCGACTGAACTGAACTGAACTGAGTACTCCATTGTGTATATGTACCACAGCTTTATTATCCATTCTACTGCTGATGGATATCTAGGTTGCTTCCATGTCCTGGCTATTATAAACAGTGCTGCGATGAACACTGGAGTACACGTGTCTCTTTCCATTATGGTTTCCTTGGTTTGTATGCCCAGGAATGGGATTGCTGGGTGGTATGGCAGTTCTATTTCCAGTTTTTAAAGGAATCTCCACACTGTTCTCTATAGTGGCTGTACTAATTTGCATTCCCACCAACAGTGTAAGAGGATTCCCTTTTCTCCACATCCTTTCCAGCATTTATTGCTTGTAGAACTTTGGATCGCAGCCATTCTGACTGGCGTGAAATGGCACCTCATTGTGGTTTTGATTTGCATTTCTCTGACAATGAATGATGTTGAGCATCTTTTCATGTGTTTGTAGCCATCTGTATATCTTCTTTGGAGAAATGTCTATTTAGTTCTTTGGCCCATTTTTCGATTGGGTCATTTATTTTTCTGGAATTGAGTTGCAGGTGTTGCTTGTAAATTTTTGAGTTTAGTTGTTTGTCAGTTGCTTCATTTGCTATTATTTTCTCCCATTCTGAAGGCTGTCTTTTCACCTTGCTTACAGTTTCTTTTGTGCAGAAGCTTTTAATTTTAATTAGATCCCATTTGTTTATTTTTGCTTTTATTTCCAATATTCTGGGAGGTGAGTCATAGAAGTTCCTGCTGTGATGTATGTCAGAGAGTGTTTTGCCTATGTTCTCCTCTAAGACTTTTATAGTTTCTGGTCTTACGTTGAGATCTTTAATCCATTTTGAGTTTATATTTGTGTATGGTGTTAGAAAATGTTCTAGTTTCATTCTTTTACAAGTGGTTGACCAGTTTTCCCAGCACCACTTGTTAAAGAGATTGTCTTTTCTCCATTGTATATTCTTGCCTCCTTTGTCAAAGATAAGGTTTCCATAGGTGCATGGGTTTATCTCTGGACTTTCTATTTTGTTCCATTGATCTATATTTCTGTCTTTGTGCCAGTACCATACTGTCTTGATGACTGTGGCTTTGTAGTAGAGCCTGAAGTCAGGTAGGTTGATTCCTCCAGTTCCATTCTTCTTTCTCAAGATTGCTTTGGCTATTTGAGGTTTTTTGTATTTTCATACAAATTATGAAATTATTTGTTCTAGCTCTGTGAAAAATACCCTTGGTAGTTTGATAGGGATTGCATTGAATCTATAGATTTTTTTGGGTAGTGTACTCATTTTCACCATATTGATTCTTCCGATCCATGAACATGGTATATTCCTCCATCTATTAGTGTCCTCTTCGATTTCTTTCATCAGTGTTTTATAGTTTTCTCTATATAGGTCTTTAGTTTCTTTAGGTAGATACATTCCTGAGTATTTTATTCTTTTCATTGGAATGGTGAATGGTATTGTTTCCTTAATTTATCTATTTTCTCATTATTAGTGTATAGGAATGTAAGGGATTTCTGTGTGTTGATTTTATATCCTGCCACTTTACTATATTCATTGATTAGCTCTAGTAATTTTCTGGTGGAGTCTTTAGGATTTTCTATGTAGAGATCATGTGATATGCAAGCAGTGAGAATTTTACTTCTTCTTTTCCAATTTGGATTACTTTTTTTCTTTTTCTGCTCTGTTTGCTATGGCTAAAACTTCAAAAACTACGTTAAATAGTAGTGGTGAGAATGGGCACCCTTGTCTTGTTCCTGACTTTAGGGGAAATGCTTTCAATTTTTCACCATTGAGGATAATGTTTGTCTGTGGGTTTGTCATATATAGCTTTTATTATGTTGAGGTATGTTCCTTCTATTCCTGCTTTCTGGAGAGTTTTTTTTTTTTTTATTATAAATGTATATTGAATTTTGTCAAAGGCTTGCTCTGCATCTATTGAGATAATCATATGGCTTTTATTTTTCAATTTGTTAATGTGGTGCATTACATTGATTGATTTGTGGATATTGAAGAATCCTTGCAT
>NW_011493579.1:13865-18703 GCF_000754665.1 Bison bison bison | reverse complement strand
AGGTATGTTCCTTCTATTCCTGCTTTCTGGAGAGTTTTTTATCATAAATGGATGTTGAATTTTGTCAAAGGCTTTCTCTGCATCTATTTAGATAATCATATGGCTTTTATTTTTCAATTTGTTAATGTGGTGCATTACATTGATTGATTTGTGGATATTGAAGAATCCTTGCATCCCTGGGATAAAGCCCACTTGGTTATGGTGTATGATCTTTTTAATGTGTTGTTGGATTCTGATTGCTAGAATTTTGTTAAGAATTTTT
This sequence comes from Bison bison bison, assembly GCF_000754665.1. Lineage (NCBI taxonomy): Eukaryota > Metazoa > Chordata > Mammalia > Artiodactyla > Bovidae > Bison > Bison bison. The sequence goes on along the minus strand of NW_011493579.1, from coordinate 18,441 downwards.
GCATCTATGTTCATTAGTGATATTGGCCTGTAGTTTTCTTTTTTTGTGGCATCTTTTTCAGGTTTTGGTATTAGGGTGATGGTGGCCTCATAGAATGAGTTTGGAAGTTTACCTTCCTCTGCAATTTTCTGGAAGAGTTTGAGTAGGATAGGTGTCAGCTCTTCTCTAAATTTTTGGTAGAATTCAGCTGTGAAGCCATCTGGACCTGGGCTTTTGTTTGCTGGAAAATATCTGATTACAGTTTCAATTTCCGTGCTTGTGATGGGTCTGTTAAGATTTTCTATTTCTTCCTGGTCCAGTTTTGGAAAGTTGTACTTTTCTAAGAATTTGTCCATTTCTTCCACGTTGTCCATTTTATTGGCATATAGTTGCTGATAGTAGTCTCATGATCCTTTGTATTTCTGTGTTGTCTGTTGTGATCTCTCCATCTTCATTTCTAATTTTATTGATTTGGTTTTTCTCTCTTTGTTTCTTGATGAGTCTGGCTAATGGTTTGTCAATTTTATTTATCCTTTCAAGGAACCAGCTTTTGGCTTTGTTGATTTTTGCTATGGTCTCCTTTGTTTCTTTTGCATTTATTTCTTCCCTAATTTTTAAGATTTCTTTCCTTCTACTAACCCTGGAGTTCTTCATTTCTTCCTTTTCTAGTTGCTTTAGGTGTAGAGTTAGGTTATTTATTTGACTTTTTTCTTGTTTCTTGAGGTATGCCTGTATTGCTATGAACTTTCCCCTTAGCACTGCTTTTACAGTGTCCCATAGGTTTTGGGTTGTTGTGTTTTCATTTTCATTCATTTCTATGCATATTTTGATTCCCTTTTTTAATTTCTTCTGTGATTTTTTTGTTATTCAGCAGCGTGTTGTTCAGCCTCCATATGTTGGAATGCACTATATTTCAATTATACATCAATAAAAGTGAAAAGATAATGCAAAGTAAAAATTAAAATATTGATACACAGACAGGAGTTATGGGATTTCCCCTATGCCTCATCACATTCTTAAGGCAGAAACAGTAAAATTTTTAAATAATTTTATAGTCCCTCTAAATGAAAAAGGACATAATACAAAGCTTTGTAATAGCAGGAATATTTACCAATTCTAATTTTAGGGGAAATATAAGGAAAATAACCATAAATGTTTGGTAGCTACAATTTGTCCTCAATTATTCTGCTTGTCCTTATTAACCAAGAAAGAGAAAAATAAACTATGAGGAAGTACTTGTGAAAAATTAAATAGTCTTGGAAATATCAGAATATCTCACCAGTTGAGGGGTAAATTGTAAAAGATAGGTGCATTTTGCATACCTTATAAGAGATTATATTTTTCAACTATTTAAATTATTTCATTATAGAATAAAACATAATTACTATTAACTTCTAAAGAGATAATATATCATAATAGAAAACAAAAGTAATACATTAGTTTAAAAAGAGACAAATAAGACATGATCCTGTTCTAAGTCAGCCTGCAATCCAAGGTAGACTCAGGCAAATACAAACAGAAAAATAAACAAAAATCTACAATTATTGCCTGACACCTGTTAAGTTGGCTATTATAAAAAAAGAAGAGCGAAGCTGGAGATATCATACTCCCTGACTTCAAACAATACTTCAAATCTATGGAAGTCAAAGCAGCATGGTACTAGGACAAAAACAGACACATAGATCACTGGAACAGAATAGAAACCCTAGAAATAAAACCATGGATTTACAGTAAATCAATCTACACCGGAGGAGACAAGAATATGCAATGGAGGAAAAACATTTTCTTCAATAAATGGTGCTGAAAAAATTTAACAGCTATATGTAAAGGAATAAAATGGGAGCATTCCCTCATATCATATACAAAATAAATGGATTAAAGACCTATATGTAAGACTTGAAACCATAGCACTATTAGAAGAGAACATAAACAGAACACTCTTTGACATAAATGATAGGAATATTTTTTGGATCTATTTCCCAAAGCAAAATAAACAAAGCAAAAATAAGCAAATGGGTTAGAATTAAACTTAAGGGCTGTTGCATTAAAAAAAAAAATCATGGACAAATGAAAAGACAACCTACTGAATGGAAAAAAAAATTGCAAACAATATGCTTGATAAGGCATTAATAACTAAAATATGTGAACAACTGATACCACTCAACATAAAAAAACAGCCCAATTTTTTTTTAAAGGGCAGAAGGCTTAAATAGACATTTTTCTAAAGAATACATACCAGTGGCCAAGATGCACATGAGAAGATGCTTATGTTGTTAATCATCAAAGAAATATAGCTCAAAAACACAGTAAGATATCACCTCACATCTGTCAATATGGCTACCACCAAAAAAAAAAAAAAAAAAAATCTACGAATAACAAATACTAAAGAGGGTGTGGAAAAAGGAAAACCCTTGACACTGTTGATGGGAGTTAAATTGGTAAAGCCACTGTGGAAAACAGTATGGAGGCTCCCTGAAAAAGTAAAAATAGAACTACCATATCATCCAGCAATTCCACCCTTGGGCAAATATCCAAAGAAAAGGAAAACTTTAATTTTAAAAAGTTCATAGCATCATTATTTACAAAAGCCAAGGTATGAAAGAAACCTAAATGTCCATTGATAGATTAATGGATAAAGAATATGTGATATACATATAGATTTGATACAGATAAAGACAGAAATAGATAGAAACATTACTCAGTCGTAGAACAGAATGAAATTCTGCCACATGCAATTATGTGGATAGACATAGAAGGTATTACATTTGGTAAAGTAAGTCAGAGAAAGATAAATTCTCCATATTTAAACTTATATGTGGGAGCTAAAAAATAAAGTAAGCAAATGTATGTAAAGAACAGTAGTAGACTCATGAATGTAGAAAACAAACTAGTGGTTAGCAGTAGGAGACGAAAGAGAAAGTGGCAAGGTAGGGATTTGGGATTAAGAGATACAAACTACTATGCATAAAGTAGATAAGCAAAAAGGATAAATATGTACACAGGGAAATACAGCAATTGTTTTGTAATAACTTTAAATAGAGTATGATACATAAAATATCGAATTACTAGATTGTATATCTGAAGCAAATATAATATTGTAAATCACATATACTTCAATAAAAAAAAGAAAAAGTGGTAAAGGATGAAATATTTTCAACCATAAAAAGAAGGAATCCTACCATTTGGGATAACAGGGATGACCCTAGATGATTTTATGCTCAGCGAAATATGTCAGATCCAGAAAGAAAAGTACTTCATGATTTCACTTATATGAGGAATGTTAAAAAGTCAAACTCACAGAGCCAAAGAGTAGCAGTATGGTTTTAAAGAGCCAGTTGGGGAAAAGCATAAGAGAAGACATAAATTCAAGGGTACAGACTTTCAGCTAAAAGATGGATAAATTCTGAAGGTCTAAGTGCAGCCGCATGGATCACAACCTTGTCATGGTGAAGGGGCTTGCATAACTCAACTATGAGCTGTGGCATGCAGGGTCATCCAAGACAGACAGGTCATAATGAAAAGTTCTGACAAAAGTGGTCCATTGGAGAAGGAAATAGCAACCCACTCCAATATTCTTGCCTGGAGAAGCTCATGGCAAAAAAAAAAAAAAAAGAAAGAAAAAGAAAAAAAAGACGACACCAGATGAGCCTCCTGGGCCAGAAGGTCTCCAATATGCTACTGAGGAAGAGTGGAGGGCAGTTACTAATAGCTCCAGAAAGAATGATGTGACTGGGCCAAAGTAGAAATGACACTGAGTTGTGGATGTCTGTTGGAGAAAGTAAAGATGGATACTGTAAAAAGCAATACTGCATAGAAACTTGGAATATTAGGTACATAAATCAAGGTAAATTAGATGTGGTCAAGCAGGAGATGGCAAGATTGAACATTGGCATCTTAGGAATCAGTGAACTAAAACGAATGGGAACAGGCAAATTTAATTAAGTTGAACATTATATCTACCACTGTGAGTAAAAATCCCCATGAAGAAATTACCCCTAGATAGAAGAAATTAGGATTAGTCCTCATAGTTAATAAGAGTCTGAAATGCAGTACTGGGATGCAACCTCAAAAAAGACAGAATGATCTTGGTTCATTTTCAAGGCAAACCATTCAACATCACAATGATACAAGTCTATGCCTCAACCACTGATGCTGAAGAAACTGAAGTTGACTGGTCTATGAAGACCTAAAACACCTAGCTGCTGCTGCTGCTGCTAAGTCATTTCAGTCGTGTCTGACTCTGTGTGACCCCCTAGACGGCAGCCCACCAGGCTCCCCTGTCCCTGGGATTCTCCAGGCAAGAACACTGGAGTGGGTTGCCATTTCCTTCTCCAATGTATAAAAGTGAAAGTGAAGTTGCTCAGTGGTGTCCGACTCTTAGCGATCCCATGGACTGTGGCCCACCAGGCTCCTCTGTCCATGGGATTTTCCAGGCAAGAGTACTGGAGTGGGGTGAAAACACCTAGAGCTAATATCAAAAATAAAGACCTCCTTTTCATCACAGGGGAAGGCAAAAGTAGGAAGTCAAGAAATTCTTGGAGTAACAGGTAAGTTTGGCCTTGGAATACAAAATGAAGCAGGGCAAAGTCTAACAGAA
>NW_011493579.1:4645-13765 GCF_000754665.1 Bison bison bison | reverse complement strand
GCCGAAGATGGAGAAGTTCTTTACAGTCACTAAAAACAAGACCTTAAGCTGACTGTAACTCAGATAGCTCCTTATTGCAACATTCAGGCTTAAATTAAAGAAATTAGGAAAAGCCACCAAGCCATTCACATATGATCTAAACCAAATTCTTATACAGTGGAGGTGATTAACAGATTCAGTGGATTAAGATCTTGTAGACAGAGTGCCTGAAGAACTATGGACAGAGGTTCGTAACATATATAGCAGTCAGTAACCAAAGCCTTCTCCAAGGAAAAGAAATGCAAGCAGGCAAAGTGGTTTTCTGAAAAGGCCTTTCAAATAGATGAGGAAAAGAAGAGAAGCAAAAGGCAAGAGAGAGAGAGAGGGAAAGATGTAACCAACTGAATGGTGAATTTCAGAGAAAAGCAAGAAGAGATAAGAATGCCTTTTTCAATGAACACTGCAAAAAAAAAAATAGAGGAAAACAGTAGAATGAGAAAGGCCAGAGATCTCTTCAATAAAATTGGAGATATCAAGAGAACATTTCATGCAAGGGTGGGCTTGACAAAGGATAGAAATAGTAAGGATAAATTACAATGACCCAGATAACCATGATGGTGTGGTCACTCACCTAGAACAGGACATCCTGGAGTGTGAATTCAAGTGGGCTTCAGGAGGCATTACAATGAACAAAGCTGGGTGAGGTGATAGTATTCCAGCTGAGCTATTACAAATCCTAAAATATGCTATTACAGTGCTGCACTCAATATGTCAGCGAGTTTGGAAAACTCAGCAGTGGCCACAGGCCTGGAAAAAGGTCAGTTTTAATCCAAATCCCAAAGAAGGGCAGTGCCAAAGAATGCTCAAACTACCAGACAATTGTGCTCATTTCACATGTCAGTAAATTTATTCTCAAAATCCTGCAAGCACGGCTTCATTAGTATGTGAACTGAGAACTTCTGGATGTACAAGCTGGATTAAAAAAGGTAGAAGAACCAGAGATCAAATTGCCTACATTCATTGCATCATGAAGAAAGCAAGGGAATTCCAGAAAAAACACCCACTTCCACTTCATTGACTACGTGAAAATATTACTGTGTACATGACAACAAACTGGAAAATTCCTAAGGAGATGGGCATACCAGATCATCATACCTATCTCCTGAGAAACCTGTATGCAGGTCAAGAAATAGCAGAACCGGACATGGAACAGTGGACTGGTTCCAAATTGGGAAAGGGCAATGCTGTATATTGTAACCCTGCATATTTAACATATATGCAGAATACATCATGTGAAATGCCCAGCTGGATGAATCACAAACTGGAATCAAGATTATTGGGAGAGGTATCAATAACCATAGATATGCAGATGATACCACTCTAATGGCAGAAAGTGAAGAGGAACTAAAGAGCCTCTTGATGGGGGTGAAAGAGAAGAGTGCAACATCTGATTTAAAGCTCAACATTTAAAAAAAAACAAAAAACTAAGATTGTGGCATCTTGTCCCATCACTTCATGACAAATAGTAGATGAAAATTGGAAGCAGTGACAGATTTTCTCTGCTTGGGCTCCAAAATCACTTCAGACAGTGACTGTAGCAAAGAAATTAAAACATGCTTGATCCTTGGGAGGAAGGCTATGAGAAATTTCGACAGCATATTAAGAAGCAGAGACATCCCTTTGTCTACAAAGGTCCATATAGTCAGAGCTATGGTTTTTCTAGTAGTAATGTATGAATATGAGAGCTTGATCATAAAGAAGGCTAAGCACTGAAGAACTGATACTTTCAAGTTGTGGTGTTGGAGAAGACTCTCGAGAGTTCCTTGGCCCACAAGGAGATTAAACCAGTCAATCTTAAAGGAAATCAACCCTGAATATTCATTGGAAAGACTGTTTATGAAACTGAAGTTCCGATACTTGGGCCACCTGATATGAAGAGATGACTCATTTGAAAAAACTCTGAAGCTGGGGAAAACTGTAGGAAAAGAAGAAGGGATAGTAGAGGATGAGATGATTAGATAGCATTACAACTCAATGGGCATGAATTTGAGCAAACTCAGGGAGATAGTTGAGGATAGAGGAGCCCGGCTTGCTACAGTCCATGAGGTCTCAAAGAATTAGACATGACTTAGTGACTGAACAACAACAAAAGTACAGCAGATGATTTTTATTAATAATACTGGATTTTGTATCTGAAATTAGTCAAGGGGACGGACCTTAAAGTTTCTCAACACAAAATAAAATGGTAAATATATGAAGTGTTTGATGTGTTAATTAACTTGAACTTGGTAATTACTTCACAGTGTGTGTGTGTGTGTGTACATAAATCATCATGTTGTACCTCTTAGAAAATCAAAGTAAACAGTTGACATCTGTTTATAGTCTTTGTTTTTCTTTCATTAATTGAAATTCTCTCCCACAATTCCATTCGTATTTTTTAGAAAGCCAACAGAAGTTTTTAAATAAATTCAAATTTGATTTGCTATTTGAACATTAAATTATTATTTAATTTATTTATTTTTAACTGAAGGATAATTGGTTTACAGTGCTGTGTTGTTTTCTGCCATACTTCTATATGAACCACCCATAGGTATACATATGTTCCCTCCCTCCCTGCCTCTTGAACCTCTGTTTTACCTTGCACTTCCTCTAGGTTGTCACAGAGTACTGACTTGAGCTCCGTGCATCATACATCAAATTCCCACAGGCTATCTATTTTACATACACTAATGTATATTTTTCAATGCTACTCTCTCAATTTGTCCCACCCTCTCCTTCCCGGAATGTGTCCATAAGTCTGTCCTCTATATCTGTGTCTCTATAACTGCCCTGCAGGTCAGTTTAGCAGTACCATTTTTTGAGATTCCATATATATGCATTAATATATGATATTTGTTTTTCTCTTTCTAACTTTCCCTCTGTATAATAGCTTCTAGGTTCATGCACCTCACTAAAATTCATTCACTTTTATAGTAGATTAATACTCCACTTTATATATGTACCACAACTTATTTATCCACTTATCTGCCAATGGACATTTAGGTTGTTTCCATGTCCTGGCTATTGTAGATAGTGCTGCAATGAACTTAGTTACAAGTCTTTTAGAAGTGCAATTTTCTCAGGGTATATGCTCAGTAGTGGTATTACTTTGTCATATGGTAGTTTTATTCCTAGTTTTTAAAGAAATCTCCATATTGTTCTCCATAGTAGCTGTATCAATTTGCATTCCCACCAACTGTGCAAAAGAATTCCCTTTCCTCCACATCCTCTCTAGGATTTAAGATTTGTAGATATTTTGATGATGGCCATTCTGACCAAGTGAGGTGATATTTCACTGTAATTTTTATGTGCATTTCCCTAATAATAAGTGATGTTGAGCATCTGTATATATTGTTTGGAGAAATTTTGGTTTAGGTCTTCCTATTTTTTTGATTGGGTTGTTTGTTTATCTGAGATTGTGCTGCATGTGCTGCTTGTGTTTTAGGGTTAATCTCTTATCAGTAGCTGAGTTTGTAAACATTTTCTCCCATTCTGAGGATTGTCTTTTTGAGTTTTATATTTTCTGGTCTTACATTTATATCTTTAATCCACTTTGAGTTTATGTTTGTGGATTATGTTAGGGAGTTTTATAATTTCATTCTTTTACACATAGCTGTCCATTTTTCAAAGTACCACTTACTGAAGAGACTATCTTTTCTCCATTGTATAGTTTTGCCTCCTTTGTCAAATATTATGTGCCCATAGGTGCATGGGTTTGTCTCTGGGCTTTCTGTCTTGTTCCATTGCTTTATATTTCTGTTTTTGTTCCAATACCATACTGTCTTGATGACTATAGCTTTGTAGTATAGTCTGAAGTCAGGAAGGGTGATTCCTCTGGCTTCATTTTTCTTTCTCAATATTACAATAACTATTTTGGATTTTTTGTGTTTCCATATGAATTTTGAAGCTTTTTTCTATTTCTGTGAAAAATGTCATTGGGAATTTAATAAGGATTGCACTGAATCTGTGAATTGCTTTGGGTAGTATAGTTATTTTCACAATATTGATTCTTCCAATCCAAGAACATGGTATATCTCTCCATCTGTTTATGTTGTCTTTGATTTCTTTTATTTTTAATTAATTTTTTTTTTTTTACTTTACAATATTGTATTGGTTCTGCCACACATCAACATGAATCTGCCACAGGCATATGCGTGTTCCCCATCACTGAAACATGTCTTTGATTTCTTTCACCAGTGTCTTATAGTTTGTTGGATATGCTCTTTTGTCTCCATAAGTAGGTTTAATCCTTAATATTTCATCCTTTTTTTTTTCCAATGGTAAATGGGATTAATTCCTCAATTTCTCTAATATTTGTTGTTAGTGTATAGGAATGCAAGGAATTTCTGTGTATTGATTTTGTATCCTGCCACTTTACTCAATACTGATTAGCTCTAGTAATTTTCTTATGGTGTCTTTAGGATTTTCTATGTGTCATACTATGTTGCCTGCAGTGAGAAGTTAACTTCTTTTCTGATCTGGATTCCTTTTATTTCTTGTTCTTCTGTGATTGCCATGGCTAACACTTCCAAAACTAGGTTCAATAATAGTGGCAAGGGTGGGCACCCTTCTCCTATTCCTGACCTTAAAGGAGTTGTTTTTAGTTTTTCAAGTTAAGAATTTTTGATGTGGATTTGTCATATAAGGCCTTTATTATGTTGAGATAGTTTCTTCCTATACCTCTTTTATGAAGAGCTTTATTTTTATCATAAATAGGTGCTGGATTTTGTGAAAGCTTTTTTAGCATCTATTAAAATTATCATAGGAGTTTTGTATTTTAATTTGTTATATGGTATAACATACTGTTTGAGTTGTGTATATTGAAGAATCCTTGCACCCTTTCGAAAAATCTGACTTGATCATGGTGTATTAAAGAACAACATTAAAGAACAACACGTTCTTTAATGTGTTGTTGACTTGCTTGCTAGAATTTTGTTGAGGGTTTTTGCATCTATGTTTATCAGGGATTTTAGCCTGATTTTCTTTTTTCTTTGTCTAGTTTTGCTATCAGAGTGATAGTGGCCTCATAGAAAATTTTGAAGTGTTCCTTCCTCTGAATTTTTTTGGAAGAGTTTGAGAAGGATAAGCATTAGCTCTTTTCTTAGCATTTGATAGAATTCACCTGTGAAGCTATCTGGCCCTGGACTTTGTTTTATGGAGAGATTTTTTTTTATCACAGTTTCAATTTCAGTACTTGTGATTGGCTTATTCATAATTTCTACTTTTTCCTATTTCAGTCTTGGAAGACTGCACCTTTTAAAGAATCTTCCATTTCTCTCAAGTTGTTCATTTTGTTGGTGTATACTTATAATAGTCTATTATGATCCTTTGTATTTCTCCACTGTCCATTGTAGCCTCTCCTTTTTCATTTTTAATTTTTAATTTTGTTGATTTTGGCCTTCTTCCTTTTTCCTTGATGACCCTGGCCAATGGTTTTTCAATTTCATTTATCTTCCCAAAAAGCCAACTTTTAATTATATAGATCTTTGCTATTGTTTCCTTCATTCCTTCTTAATTTCTTCTCTGATATTTATGTTTTTTTCCCCATGTTTTGAGACATCATATTTCATTATTTGTTTCTAGGTATTTTTTGATACCCTCTTTGATTTCCTCAGTAAACTGTCAGTTATTTAGAAATGTATTGTTTGATCTCCATGTTTCTATTTTCTTACAGTTTTTTTTTTTTTTTTTTTTTGCTTAATTGATATCTAGTTTCATAGTGTCATGGTCAGAACAGATGTTTGATACAATTTCATTTTTTTTTTAATTTACCAAAGGCAATGCCAAAGAATGCTCAAACTACTGCACAATTGCACTCATCTCACATGCTAGTAAAGTAATACTCAAAATTCTCCAAGCCAGGCTTCAGCAATACGTGAACCATGAACTTCCAGATCTTCAAGCTGGTTTTAGAAAAGGCAGAGGAACCAGAGATCAAACTGCCAACATCCTCTGTATCATGGAAAAAGCAAGAGAGTTCCAGAAAAACATCTATTTCTGCTTTATTGACTATGCCAAAGCTTTTGACTGTGTGGATCACAATAAACTGTAGGAAATTCTGAAAGAGACGGGAATACCAGACCACCTGACCTGCCTCTTGAGAAACCTATATGGAGGTCAGGAAGCAACAGTTAGAACTGGACATGGAACAACAGACTGGTTCCAAATAGGAAAAGGAGAACATCAAGGCTGTATATTGTCACCCTGATTATTTAACTTCTATACAGAGTACATCATGAGAAACGCTGGGCTGGAAGAAGCACAAGCTGGAATCATGGTTGCTGGGAGAAATATCAATAACCTCAGACATGCAGATGACACCACCCTTATGGCAGAAAGTGAAGAGGAACTAAAAAGCCTCTTGATGAAAGTGAAAGAGGAGAATGAAAAAGATGGCCTAAAGCTCAACATTCAGAAAACAAAGATCATGGCATCTGATCCCATCACTTCATGGAAAATAGATGGGGAAACAGTGGAAACAGTGTCAGACTTTATTTATTTTGGGGGGAGGGGGGTCTCCAAAATCACTGCAGATGGTGATTGCAGCCATGAAATTAAAAGACACTTACTCCTTGGAAGGAGAGTTATGACCAACCTAGACAGCATATTGAAAAGCAGAGACATTACTTTGCCAACAAAGGTTCGTCTAGTCAAGGCGATGGTTTTTCCAGTGGTCATGTATGGATGTGAGAGTTGGACTGTGAAGAAAGCTGAGTGTCAAAGAATTGATGCTTTTGAACTGTGGTGTTGGAGAAGACTCTTGAGAGTCCCTTGGACTGCAAGGAGATCCAACCAGTCCATTCTGAAGGAGATCAGCCCTGGGATTTCTTGATGTTAAAGCTGAAACTCCAGTATTTTGGCCACCTCATGCAAAGAGTTGACTCATTGGAAAAGACTCTGATGCTGGGAGGGATTGGGGGCAGGAGGAGAGGGGGACGACAGAGGATGAGATGGCTGGATGGCATCACTGACTCGATGGACGTGAGTTTGAGTGAACTCTGGGTGTTGATGATGGACACGGAAGCCTGGCGTGCTGCGATTCATGGGGTCGCAAAGAGTTGGACACGACTGAGCGACTGAAGTTAACTGAAGGCTTGATTTGTGACCCAAAATAAAATATATCATGGAGAATATTCTATGTGCTTTTGAGAAGAAGGTGTATTCTTCTGCATTTGTGTGGAGTGTCCTGAAGATATCAATTAGGTTCACCTGATCTAATGTATTACTTAAGGTTTGTGTTTCCATATTAATTTTCTCTTTTGATAATCTGTCAATAAGTGGGGTATTAAAATCCTATATGATTACTGTGTTGCTGTCATTTTCCACTTTCATGTCTGCTAGTGCTTGCCTTATGGTGCTCCATTGTTGGATGCATAAATATTTAAAATTGTTTCTTCTTCTTAGATTGATCCCTTGATCATTATGCAGTGTCCTTTCTTATATCTTTTAATATTCCTTATTTTAAGGTATATTTGGTCTGATATGAGAATTGCTACTTTGACTTTCTTTTGAATAGAATATCTTTTTCCATCTTCTCATTTTCATTCTGTATGTCTCTAGGTCTGAACTGAGTCTCTTTTAGACAGTATATACACAGGTCTTATTTTTGTAAACATTCAGCCAGTCTGTGTATTTTTGTTGGAGGGTTTAATCCATTTACATGTAAATAAGTATATATATATATATTCCTATTGGCATTTTCTTAGTTGTTTTAGGTTTGTTTTTGAATGTCTTTCCTTTCTCTTGTGTTTCATGGCTATAGGTGTCCCTTAGCATTTTCTAAAACTGGCTTGTTGGTGCTAACTTCTCTTAATTTTTGCTTGTCTGTAAAGCTTTTAATCTTTCCATAAAATTTGAATGAAATTTTTGCTGAATAATCTTGGTAGTAGTTTTTTCCCTTTAATTACTTTAAATATATCCTGCCATTATCTTTTGGCCTGCAGTCTTTCTGCAGAAACATCCATGGTTGACCATATGGGGTTTCCCTTGTATGTTACCTGTTGCCTTTCCTTTGCATCTTCTAATATTTTTCATTGTGTTTAATTTTTGTTAGTTTTATTCTTATGTGTCTTATCACATTTCTTCTTGCTTTATCCTGTGTGGAACTTTCTGTGCTTCTTGGACTTGATCGACTCTTTTCTTCCTCATGTTAGAGATGTTTTCAACTATAAGCTCTTCAATTTTTTTCTCTTTCTTTCTCTTCTTCTGAGATGCCTATAACTTGAATGTTGGTGCTTATAATATTGTCCCAGAAGTCTCTGAGACTATATTCAGTTCTTTTCATTCTTTTTCTTTAGTCTGCTCTCCAGCAATTATTTCCACCATTCTATCTTCCAGCTCACTTATCTTTTCTTCTGCCTCAGTTATTCTGGTATTGATTCCTCCTAGAATATTTTTAATTGTACTGTTCCTTACTATTTGTTTCTTCTAGGTCTTTGTTAAATGTGTTAAATGATTCTTGCATTTTATCCATTCTGTTTTTGAGATTTTAGATCATCTTTACTATCATTACTCTAAATTCTTTTTCAGGTAGGTTGCCTATTTTTTCTTCATTTATTTGGTCTTATGATTATTAACCTTGTTTCTTTGCACAATATTTCTCTGACTTTTAATTTTATCTAAAGTACTGTGATTGAGGTATCATTTCTCCGGGTTGTAGTTCCTCTTGCTTTTGCTCTCTTCTCTTTGTGGGCAAATTTGGTCCAGTGGCTTGTGTAGGCTTTGTGTCAGGAGGGACTTGTACATGTGTTCTGGAGGGAAGAAGTAAGTTTTATTTTTTCCCTTTAATGGGTAGGGTTATGTAAGATAGTGTGTTTTGGGTGTCTGTGAGAAGCCTATCTTTTGGTGATTAGGTTTGTGCTTTTGCCTTGCTTGTTATTTGGGTGAGGTCTGCACAGGGTGCTGCCAGCAGCTGGTTGATGCTGGGTCTTGGATACAGGAAGGCCTTCATGGGAGTTCTCACTAATTAATATTCCGTTTGGCCAAGAATTCTCTGGTTGTCTAGCGTCCTGGACTCAGCGCTCCCCCTCCAGAGGTTCAGGCCAGATTTCTGATTAGGGAACCAATTTCCCACAAACTGTTCATTGATAATAAAGGAGATTT
>NW_011493579.1:3783-4206 GCF_000754665.1 Bison bison bison | reverse complement strand
CAATCCCTCCCAGCATCAGAGTCTTTTCCAATGAATCAACTCTTCGCATGAGGTGGCCAAAGTACTGGGGTTTCAGCTTTAGCATCATTCTTTCCAAAGAACACCCAGGGCTGATCTCCTTTAGAATGGACTGGTTGGATCTCCTAGCAGTCCAAGGGACTCTCAAGAGTCTTCTCCAACACAACAGTTCAAAAGCATCAATTCTTCAGTGCTCAGTCTTCTTCACAGTCAAACTGTCATATCCATACATGACCACTGGAAAAACCATCGCCCTGACTAGACTAACCTTTGTTGGCAAAGTAATGTCTCTGCTTTTGAATATGCTATCTAGGTTCGTCATAACTTTCCTTCCAAGGAGTAAGTGTCTTTTAATTTCATGGCTGCAGTCACCATCTGCAGTGATTTTGGAGTCCAGAAAAATAA
>NW_011493579.1:2192-3008 GCF_000754665.1 Bison bison bison | reverse complement strand
TGTCATCTGCATATCTGAGGTTACTGATATTTCTCCCAGCAATCTTGATTCCAGCTTGTGCTTCTTCTAGCCCAGCGTTTCTCATGATGTACTCTGCATATCAGTTAAATAAGCAGGGTGACAATATTCAGCCTCGATGTACTCCTTTTCCTATTTGGAATCAGTCTGTTGTTCCAAGTCCAGTTCTAACAGTTGCTTCCTGACCTGCATACAGATTTCTCAAGAGGCAGATCAGGTGGTCTGGTATTCCCATCTCTTTCAGAATTTTCAACAGTTTATTGTGATCCACACAGTCAAAGGCTTTGGCATAGTCAATAAAGCAGAAATAGATGTTTTTATGGAACTCTCTTGCTTTTTATATGATCCAGCAGATGTTGGGAATTTGGTCCCTGGTTCCTCTGCCTTTTCTAAAACCAGCTTGAACATCAGGAATTTCACAGTTCACATATTGGTGAAGCCTGGCTTGGAGAATTTTGAGCATTACTTTACTAGCATGTGAGATGAGTGCAATTGTGCTGTAGTTTGAGCATTCTTTGGCATTGCCTTTCTTTGGGATTAGAAGGAAAACTGACCTTTTCCAATCCTGTGGCCACTGCTGAGTTTTCCAAATTTGCTGGTGTATTGAGTGCAGCACTTTCACAGCATTATCTTTCAGGATTTGGAATAGCTCAACTGGAATTCCATCACCTCCACTATCTTTGTTCGTAGTGATGCTTTTTAAGGCCCTACTAGACTTCACATTTCCAGGATATCTGGCTCTAGTCAGTGATCACACCATCGTGATTATCTGGCTCATGAAGATCTTTTTTTGTACTA
>NW_011493579.1:1717-2092 GCF_000754665.1 Bison bison bison | reverse complement strand
ACTGAAGTGGTTTGCCATTCCCTTCTCCAGTGGACCACATTCTGTCAAATCTCTCCACCATGACCCGTCCGTCTTGGGTTGCCCCACGGGCATGGCTTAATTTCATTGAGTTAGATAAGGCTGTGGTCCTAGTGTGATTAGATTGACTAGTTTTCTGTGTTTGCCCTCTGATGCCCTCTTGCAACACCTACTCTTACTTGGGTTTCTGTTACCTTGGGCATTGGGTATCTTTTCACGGCTGCTCCAGCAAAGCGCAGCCATTGCTCCTTACCTTGGACGAGGGGTATCTCCTTACCACTGCCCTTCCTGACCTTCAATGTGGGATAGCTCCTCTAGGCCCTCCTGTGCACGCACAGCCATGGCTCCCGATAACTC
>NW_011493579.1:1161-1617 GCF_000754665.1 Bison bison bison | reverse complement strand
TGGTTTGCCTTAGAAAGGAACAGAGATCATTCTGTCATTTTTGAGATTGCATCCAAGTACTGCATTTTGGACTCTTTTGTTGACCGTGATGGCCACTCCATTTCTTCTGAAGGATTCCTGCCTGCAGTAGTAGATATAATGGTCATCTGAGTTAAATTCACCCATTCCAGTCCATTTCAGTTCCCTGATTCCTAGAATGTCAACATTCACTCTTGCCATCTCTTGTTTGACCACTTCCAATTTGCCTTGATTCATGGACCTGACATTCCAGGTCCTATGCAATATTGCGGTTTACAGCATCGGACCTTGCTTCTATCACCAGTCACATCCACAGCTGGGTATCCCTTTTGCTTTGGCTCCATCCCTTCATTCTTGGAGTCATTTCTCCACTGATCTCCAGTAGCATATTGGGCACCTACTAACCTGGGGAGTTTCTCTTTTAGTATCCTATCATTT
>NW_011493579.1:0-1061 GCF_000754665.1 Bison bison bison | reverse complement strand
TAAGGCCCACTAGACTTCACATTCCAGGATATCTGGCTCTAGGTCAGTGATCACACCATCGTGATTATCTGGCTCATGAAGATCTTTTTTTGTACAGTTCTTCTGTGTATTCTTGCCATTTCTTCTTAATATCTTCTACTTCTGTTAGGTCCATGCCATTTCTTTCCTTTATTGAGCTCATCTTTGCACGAAATATTCCTTTGGTATCTCTGATTTTCTTGAAGAGATCCCTAGTCTTTCCCATTCTGTTGTTTTCCTCTAGTTCTTTGCATTGATCGCTGAAGAAGGGTTTCTTATCTCTTCTTGCTATTCTTTGGAACTCTGCATTCAGATGTTTATATCTTTCCTTTTCTCCTTTGCTTTTCACTTCTCTTCTTTTCACAGATATTTGTACGGCCTCCCCAGACGGCCATTTTGCTTTTTTGCATTTATTTTCTTTGGGAATGGTCTTGATCCCTGTATCCTGTACAATGCCAGGAACCTCATTCCATAGTTCATCAGGCACTCTATCTATCAGATCTAGGCCCTTAAATCTATTTCTCACTTCCACTGTATAATCATAAGGCATTTGATTTAGGTCATACCTGAATGGTCTAGTGGTTTTCCCTACTTTCTTCAATTTAAGTCTGAATTTGGCAATAAGGAGTTCATGGTCTGAGCCACAGTCAGCTCCTGGTCTTGTTTTTGCTGACTGTATAGAACTTCTCCATCTTTGGGTGCAAAGAATATAATCAATCTGATTTCGGTGTTGACCATCTTGTGATGTCCATGTGTAGAGTCTTCTCTTGTGTTGTTGGAAGATGGTGTTTGTTATGACCAGTGCATTTTCTTGGCAAAACTCTATTAGTCTTTGCCCTGCTTCACTCCATAGTCCAAGGCCAAATTTTCCTGTTACTCCAGGTGTTTCTTGACTTCCTACTTTTGCATTCCAGTCCTCTATAATGAAAAGGACATCTTTTTTGGGTGTTAGTTCTAAAAGGTCTTGTAGGTCTTCATAGAACCGTTCAACTTCAGCTTCTTCAGCATTACTGGTTGGAGCATAGCCTTGGATTACTGTGATA
>NW_011493578.1:62859-65490 GCF_000754665.1 Bison bison bison | reverse complement strand
CCCTTGAGACTTTCTGAATAGATGTTGGGACTAATCTCAGAGCTTCTGAACCTCAGTGCACTATGTCATAGGCCTGTTTCAGTTTCCCCAAGTGATATGCTTTATCAAGGATGGACAAATACTCACTGGGGTGAATCTTGTTATTTCAGGACATTCAAATGTGGACCAAGGTGTATTCTAGATCCTGGCAGGTCATCGGTTAATGTAGTGGAAGGTTAACGCTTTCAGGGAATGCAGTGGTAGATCTATGTACTTTCAGTGTCTGTGCTTTCCAGTATCTGGGTTGGCATGTGGACTAGACATTTTTCCATGTGGTATGCAGTTAATGTTTATGTATGTTTAAAGCCCAGAGCCATGCAAAGAATATTGTCATATGTAGCAAATGGATGTTGGATAAAAAAAGCATGTGTTTTTAGCCTTTAGTCTCAGAGCAGTGTTTAAAGTTTAGTGTTGAGGAAAAGAGATATGTATTAGAATACTGCCCTTTTCTGTTAGTAGTTACATTTAAGAAGTTACTTAGCCTTTAGAAGCCTCAGGTTCTTCCTTTACCCTTTAAATGAGGGTAAAACTGATTCTTGGCATGAAAATTAAAGAGAAATTAACTTTTGAATTTTATACAGAAAATATTGTGTATTTCAGTAAACATTATCCATAGTAAAGTTATAGATAAGAAGGTACATTCGGCTACCACCCTCAAAATAAACCACTGCCTCATGCAATACCCATGGGTCCTTTTCCTTTGTGGTGAATTTATTTTAAACTTTCATCTACATATCAAGAATAAATAATGTAGAGACAGACAGTCTTGGCTTTGGCTTTTGTCTCCTCCACTTACTATTCATGTGTTTGCCTTTCTATTCATTCATTCTCTTGACAAGTGTTATTTATTTATTCCAGCTTTATTGAGATATAATGGACACATGACACTGTTAAAGGTGTCCAACACAGTGATTTGATAGATGTTTTTATTACAGAATGATTACCACAATAATGATAGTTAACATGCATAAGAGTTGGGTTTTTGTTCACTACAGAGCCAGAACATTCTGCTGTCAAAAATATGGAAGAAGGAAGAGGCACAATCTCTGTATAACTGTTGCACTAGACACACTCCTCGCTTGGTGGAAGTTTCAGTTTTTTAAGTCTCTGTTTTGTCACCATCTCTGTCTAGTTGCTTCTTTTTTCTAAATTACTGCAACGATTTTCAAAAAGCTAGTTCATTACAGAAATTACATTGAAACCCAAATTATATTAAGAGAATCAAAAGTTATTGAACAGATGTATGTTCTAGGAAATTTTGTGGAAAACAAAGGTTTCAACATTTGGAGGAATGAAAAAGATGTGGTTTCCTGAAGAAGAGGAGGGCAGAAAGAGAGTTGCAGATATATGAAAAATGGAAGCCAAGATATTGGTAGACCTGGAGCCTATTCCTGAATCATCATAAAAACTCCATGGTTAGTAGTTGCATGTGTAAAGAATTGGGTGCAACCTAACATCCATGACACATGTGAGTCATATCTACTGACCTACAAGAATTTATTATGTTTGTCAAGAACCAGCAGAAACAGGATTTAGAGCCTCAGAGAAACCCATAAACATATCCCCAAAAGGCTAGGATTTCCTCCTTCTAGCTAGGATTTCCTCCTGCCCAGCAGCTTCCCCAGGCCCCTCTTCATGTCTTTGTTTCTCAGACTGTAAATGAAAGGGTTGACCATGGAGGTCAGGACCGTGTAGACAATTGTTGCCACTCGGTCCTGAACAGTGCAGCTGGACAAGGGCTGTAAATAGACATAAAAGATGCTTCCATAAAACAGGATCACCACAGCAAAGTGGGAGCCACAGGTGGAGAAGGCTTTGCGTTTCCCTGCAGCTGAGGGGATCCTGAGAACTGCTATGAGTATTGGCACATATGAGAAAACAATGCATAGAAAGGGGGTGGCCCCAAACACCAGCCCTTCTGTCTTTATTGTGAGATCATTGACAAATATGGAGGAGCAGGACAATTTCAGCAGAGGGTTGATGTCACAGAAAAAGTGGTGGACAACATTGGAGTTACAGAAGGTGAGCTGATTCAGCAAAACTATGCGTAGGAGTGAGTGAAAGTGAGGCAGTGAGCAGGAGAAGGCCACCAGCAGGACACAGGGGCAGCGGCTCATGATGGTGATATAGTGGAAGGGGTCACAGATGGCCACATAGTGGTCATAGGCCATGGCTGCCAGAAGATAACTATCAGTGTTGCCCAAGGCATATATGAAATACATCTGGGCCAGACATCCAGCATAGGAGATGGTCTTGTTCTCTGACAGGAAATTCACCAGCATCCTGGGGACAATGGTTGTTGAGAAGCAAATGTCAATGAAAGACAGGAAACTCAAGAAAAAATACATGGGGGTGTGCAGTTGGGGGTCAGAAGGACGGCCAGGATGATGAGCAGGTTCCCTGTTATGGTGACCAGGTACATGATGAGGAAGAGGATAAAGAGTGGTTTCTGGTCCTCTGGCCGTGAGGAAAGTCCCAGGAGTATGAACTCAGAGACACTGCTGGTTTGACTGAGTCTTTCCGTTGACTTTGGTCTCGCTATGTACAAGAAGGTTTGTTATTCATCATGCTCCTATTCCACAGCCCAAATTA
>NW_011493578.1:58857-62214 GCF_000754665.1 Bison bison bison | reverse complement strand
GCAATAGAACAGAAATTCTTGCCTTTGTGTAATTCATGTAGCTTGGGTGATAAGTCAGATGATCACAAAGAGTATATGTAATACAGTATCAAGTAGTGATACATACACGTAGCAGTACAGAATACATCAAGGATGTATATTGTCACCAGCTTGTTTAACTCATATGCAGAGTACATCGTGCAAAATGCTGGGTTGGATGAAGCATAAGCTGGAATCAGGATTGCTGGGAGAAATATCAATAACCTCAGATACACAGATGATACAACCTTTATGGCAGAAAGTGAAGAGAAACTAAAGGGCCGTTTGATGAAATTGAAACAAGAGAGCGAAAAAGCTGACTTAAAACTCAACATTCAAAGAATTAAGATCATGGCATCCAGTCCCATCACTTCATGGAAAATAGATGGGAAAACAAATGGAAACAGTGACAGACTTAATTTTCTTGGGTTCCAAAATCACTACAGATGGTGATTGCAGCCATGAAATGAAAAGATCTTGCTCCTTGGAAGAAAAGCTATGACCAATCTAGACAGCGTATTAAAAAGCAGAGATATTACTTTACTAGGTGCATCTAGTCAAAGGTATTGTTTTTCCAGTAATCATGTATGGTTGTGAGAGTTGGACTATAAAGAAAGTTGAGCACCAAAGAATTGATGTTTTTGAACTGTGGTGTTGGAGAAGACTCTCGAGAGTCCCGTGGACTGCAAGGAGATCAAACCAGTTAATCCTAAAGGAAATCAGTCCTGAATATTCACTGGAAGGACTGATGCTGAAGCTGAAACTCCAATACTTTGGCCTCCTGATGTAACAAACTGACCCATTGGAGAAGACCCTGATGCTGGGAAAGATTGAAGGCAGGAGGAGAAGGGGACAACAGAGGATTAGATGGTTGGATAGCATCACCAAGTGTATGAACATGAGTTTGAGCAAGCTCTGGGTGTTGGTAATGACTGAGTGATTGAACTGAACTGAACTGAGTGATACATTTATTAAAAAATAGGGTATTATTAGTATAAACAGATAGATATCATTGGAGGTGGGGAGTATTTTACTTTATTTTTTTCCATTTTCTTTTTTTAATATAAATTTATTTATTTTAATTGGAGGCTAATTACTTTATAATATTGTATTGGTTTTGCCATATATCAACATGAAGGACCCCCATTCTTTACCAAAGCAAATTCAGTTGTTATAAAACTAGACTTTGTGTGTCTTTGATAGAAATAAGCATTTGCCAAAATAATCAACAGTGAATATCTGAGAGGAATATTGAATCCAATTCAACAGTGGTTTTTCCTTGTTTGGACACAGATGAAAGGTTCTTAACCTTTCAAAGGTTAACCCCTCCTGAACTCACGGCATGCTAATATCAGTTTGTGCAAGTCTCCCCTCTTTCGTAAATCGTTCTTCCCTTCATTAATCCCCTGTCCTAAACCACTTTTGTACAGAAAGGCATCCATTGTTAACTATACAATTCATGTTTTAAAATTTCTTCTCTCTATACATCAGTGTCTCTTTTTCTGTCTCGTATACAAGGTTATTGTTACCATCTTTCTAAATTACATATATATGCGTTAGTATACTGTATTGGTGTTTTTCTTTCTGGCTTACTTCACTCTGTATAATAGGCTCCAGTTTCATCCACCTCACTAGAACTGATTCAAATGTATTCTTTTTAATGGCTGAGTAATACTCCATTGTGTATATGTACCACAGCTTTCTTATCCATTCATCTGCTAATGGACATTTAGGTTGCTTCCATGTCCTGGCTATTATAAACAGTGCTGTGATGAACATTGGGGTACAAGAACAGTCTTTTGGACTCTGTGGAAGAGGGAGAGGGTGGGATGATTTGGGAGAATGGCATTAAAACATACACAATATCGTATATGAAACGAGTTGCCAGTCCAGGTTTGATGCACGATGCTGGATGCTTGGGGCTGGTGCACTGGGATGACCCAGAGGGATGGTACAGGGAGGGAGGAGGGAGGAGGGTTCAGGATGGGGAACACGTGTATACCTGTGGTGGATTCATGTTGATATATGGCAAAACCAATACAATATTGTAAAGTTAAAAAATAAAATAAAATAAAATTTCTTCACTCATATTTTATTCAAAGATACATATGGGAAACATGTAAATATGTGTCTTCCAGTCATACTCAGGACATCAAGTCTTGTGTGTGTGTGTGTGTGTGTGTGTGTGCTCAGTCGTTCAGTCATGTCCAACTCATTGAGGCCCCAAGGACTACAACCTGCCAGGCTCCTTTGCCCATGGAATTTTCCAGGCAAGAATACTGGAGTGAGGTGCCATTCCCTTCTCAGGGAGATCATCCCAGGGATTGGATCCACGTCTCTTACAACTCCTGCACTGGCAGGCAGATCCTTTACCACTAGTGCAACCTGGGAAGGCCTTAAAGTCATATATTACATATTAATTTATTTAACATTGTTAAATTAATATATTACTTCATTTATAATTAATTGCTTACATTTTTATATAAGTTATCAAACATCTCTAACCCTCAAGTATTTCATGTGTCATATAGGACACAAATACTCACATTCTCATGAAGATTTAGTGAGATAACACATGAAAACACTTAGAAAAGAGATAAACATATTGTCAGCATGAAGGTGAAGCTGTTGATCCTCATCAGTCCCTGTGTCACCTTCCTTTATCTTCTATTTCTTGATGTTCTGAAAATCAATTAATTTATGTACGTAAAGTATCACATCCCTCACTGCAAAATTGTCTGCCTAATCTCAGGATTTGGCAGGTTTTTATGGAAAAAATATTTGCTTATGCATTGAAGAATTGGATGAATCAGTAATTAAAGCTAATAATAATGACCAATATTTATGAGTATTATGTACCATCTCTTGTTTCACCAAACAAGAGATGGCAAGAGTGAATGTCGACATTCTAGGAATCAGCGAACTGAAATGGACTGGAATGGGTGAATTTAACTCAGATGACCATTATATCTACTACTGCGGGCAGGAATCCCTCAGAAGAAATGGAGTGACCATCATAGACAACAAAAGAGTCCAAAATGCAGTACTTGGATGCAATCTCAAAAACGACAGAAGGATCTCTGTTCGTTTCCAAGGCAAACCATTCAATATCACAGTAATCCAAGTCTATGCCCCAACCAGTAATGCTGAAGAAGCTGAAGTTGAACGGTTCTATGAAGACCTACAAGACCTTTTAGAACTAACACCCAAAAAAGATGTCCTTTTCATTATAGGGGACTGGAATGCAAAAGTAGGAAGTCAAGAAACACCTGGAGTAACAGGCAAATTTGGCCTTGGAATACGGAATGAAGCAGGGCAAAGACTAATAGAGTTATGCCA
>NW_011493578.1:58203-58408 GCF_000754665.1 Bison bison bison | reverse complement strand
AGTGGAGGTGATGGATTCCAGTTGAGCTATTTCAAATCCTGAAAGATGATGCTGTGAAAGTGCTGCACTTAATATGCCAGAAAATTTGGAAAACTCAGCAGTGGCCACAGGACTGGAAAAGGTCAGTTTTCATTCCAATCCCAAAGAAAGGCAATGCCAAAGAATGCTCAAACTACCTCACAATTGCACTCATCTCACATGCTAG
>NW_011493578.1:48707-57061 GCF_000754665.1 Bison bison bison | reverse complement strand
AAGAGTTGATGCTTTTGAACCATGGTGTTTGAGAAGACTCTTGAGAGTCCCTTGGACTGCAAGGAGATCCAACCAGTCCATTCTGAAGGAGATCAGCCCTGGGATTTCTTTGGAAGGAATGATGCTAAAGCTGATGCTCCAGACTTTGGCCACCTCATGTGAAGAGTTGACTCATTGGAAAAGACTCTGATGCTGGGAGGGATTGGGGGCAGGAGGTGAAGGGGACGACAGAGGATGAGACGGCTGGATGGCATCACTGACTCGATGGACGTGAGTCTCAGTGAACTCTGGGAGTTAGTGATGGCCAGGGAGGCCTGGCGTGCTGTGATTCACGGGGTCGCAAACTGTCGGACATGACTGAGAGACTGATCTGATCTGATCTGATCTGATTATGTACCAAGCTTATGTTAAACATGCCACTAAATCCCAAGGAATTATGAAGCATTTCAGGAGACTAAGGCTTACAGAGGTGAAGTGGTTTGCTGAAGTTCACTAAGGACATGAGAAGTAATCAGGATTTGAACTCCAAGCTGGCTCACTCTAAGTTTATGCTCTCCAGTGTTAAGCTTCCCCTCCTCTAGTTACGCTATGTTAATTGTCTAACACCATCAACATAGGCACTGTTTTTATTGTTCTAAAAATTTCCTTCTCAAATTGCCCTTGTACCCTCTGACACACTTTCTTCTCCCATATTCAGAATTTACTCTTGTATTTGATATAGAGGTGGCCTATCTGTCTGTGTTGTAGAGATAGTGGAATTTGAAAATATGAATATCCATGATTAACTGGCCAAATCGGGTGGAAAAAATTGGCCATGTATGACTTGGGTGTGTCTGGTGTGTGGAGCTGGTGTCCTGCAGTGGACAGTGCCCTCTGGTGAAGACAAAAAGTGAGGGGTTTGATTCACCCTGCATCACCTGCTTACAAGCTGGTTCCTGATGTTTTATGAATAACAAGGGAGACACTATGTCTGTAAAGCAGTACATCACACACAGATCAATATTCAAAAGTGAGTCATTGTGAAAGGGCTGCCTGGGGAATGTGCAATACAAAAATTAGTGGAGATTTGGTGAATTAATAGAATTGATTGCTCTAGGTCAGAGAAGTGAGGAACACCCAGGCTGATGACTAGAAACAAGGAGGAAGATTTCTGATTGGAGAATCAGGAAGAACATTCTAAAAGCAGAGGGTGAGTGGATTAGGCCAAGACTACAGTCTTTTTTTTCCCCTCTTTTTAATTTTCTTTCTACTGCTGGGGTTTTGTTTCCATAAAAGCAAATGGTATATATGGCCTAGGAGTCCAACTGCATGGACTTAAAACCGAATTCCAAAAGGTAGTTTTACCTCCCTGGACTTATGACTTCTCAAACCATGAAATATTTGAAAGTATCAGGGAGAAAAGCGTAAGGTACCAAAATAGGTTGGAGTAGCCAAGTGAGTGGCCAGCTTCTGAAGCTCACCTCCAAGTCCAGATGCCTTTCTTTCCTTCCCAGCCGCTCCAGAAGATGACATGCACCACTTCTGTTAATCAGGTTAAGTCTGCTTCTCAGCCAAAGTTCAGCTCCTGCATGTGTCTCCCATGTACTTCTGGACTTATTGAAAAGGAGAGAAGCAGGATTGGAGGAGGAGATGATATACTCTCCAAAGGGACAACACGTTTCCCTTCCCTGACCTCAATTCCATTTTTTTCCTAACACCTGGTCCCTAGCTCACTGCTGCTTCTGCCAACTCCAGATCTCAGAAGGTAGAGATGCTCTGACTCAAGTGGGAGGACTCTTCTGACTGTGGAAGCCCAGCCAGCTTCTCATGAGTTTCAGATCTGCTCTGCTGGCCTCTGGAGGGTTTGTTAGGCTGATGGAGTTGAGGTGTGATGACATCTCTGGAGAGGTTATCCTGGGATCTCTGTAGGCAGAGAAAGCAGAATGGTAATCACCGTTAGCACTGCTGACTCTAAGGGGACACGGGACCCTTGAGATTTCCTGTTCAGATGTTGGGACTAGTCTCAGATCTTCTGAATCTTAGTGCACTATCTCATGGACATGCTTCAGTTTCCCCAACTATGTTTTATATGGACAAATACTCATGGGGATGAATATTTTTATTTTAGGAGATTCAAATGTGGACCAAGGTGTATTCTAGATCCTGGCAGGTCATAGGTTAATATAGTGGAAGGTTAAAGCTTTCAGGGAACGAAGTGGTAGATCTATGTGCTTTCAGTATCTGTGCTTCCCAGTATCTGGGTTGGCATGTGGACTAGACATTTTTCCATGTGGTATGCAGTTAACGTTTATGTATGTTTAAAGCCCAGAGCCATGACAAAGATATTGTCATATGTAACAAATGGGTATTGGATAAAAAGGCATGTGTTTTCAGAATTTAGTCTTAGAGGAGTGTTTGATGTTTAGTGTCGAGGAAAAGAGATATTTATTAGAATACTGTCCTTTTCTGTTAGTAGTTACATTTGAGAAGTTACTTAGCCTATAGAAACCTCAGGTTCTTCCTTTCCTAAATGAAGATATCACAGCTTCTTGGCATGAAAATAGGAGAGAAAATTTCCTTTTGAATTTTATACAGAAAATATTGTGTATTTTGGTGAACATCATCCATAGCAAAGTTACAGGAAACAAAGTACATTTGGCTACTGCCCTCAAAATAAACCACTGCCTCATGCAATACCCATGTGCCCTTTTCCTTAGTGGTGAGTTTATTTTTAAAACTTGAGTTTACATATTAAGAATAAATAATGTAGAGACAGAAAGTCTTGGCTTTGGGTTTTGCCTCCTCCACTTACTATTCATGTGTCTGTCTTTCTTTCTATTCTTTCATCCTCTTGACAAGTATTATTTATTTTTTCCAGCTTTACCGAGATATAATGGACACATAACACAGTTTAAGGTGTCCAACACAATGATTTGATAGATGTTTTTATTACAAAATGATTACCACAATAATGATAGTTAACATACATAGTTATGCTTTCTGTAGTGACAACTTTTAAAATCTATTGTCATAACAACTTCAAATATATAACACAGTCTTGTTAACCCGAGTTACCATGCTGTATCTTTACCTATACTTCAAAGATGATAACAAATTGTTTCCCAAATTGACTGCACAAATTTATATTTCTACTTGCCTGGTGGATCATATGGTAAAGAATCTGCCTGCAGTGCACGAGACCAAAGTTCAATCCCTGGGTCAGGGGGATCCCCTGGAGAAAGGAATGGCAACCCACTCCAGTATTCTTGGCTGGAAAATTTCATGGGCAAAAGTAGACTGATGGGTTACAGTCCATGGGATCGTGAAGAGTTGGACACGACTGAGCGATTAACACACACACATATTCATACTAGAGCACAATTTTATATTTCTCAATATTTTTAAACCCTTAATAGTATCCTCAGAATTCTAATTTTTGTAATCTATTGGTGTGCAATGGCTTCCCATTGTGATTCAATTTGAATTTCTCTGATTATTAATGAAACGCAGCATTTTTTCATGATTATTGGTCATTTAGATTTTCTTCTCTTTTGTGAAATGTTTATTCAATTCTTTTTATGGATGCCCATCCCCCTCAACTCCTGGCTCTGCCTGCTTTTCTTTCTGGTTTCTTGGGATATTTATGTACTCTTAATCTGAGTGTTTTGTTGGTTTTGTGAATTTCAAATATAATTTACCATTTTGTTATTTGTCTTTTTCTTCTAAGATGTCCTTTGATTTTAACACAGTTTACTATTTTCTTTTATGGTTAGTGCTTTCTTTCTGTTTGTTATTGAAGAAATATTTTTCTATCTTAAGAAGACGAAGATAGTCTATATTATTTTCTCAAAACTAATAGCTTTTGGTTTCACATGTAAGTTTGTAATTCATCAGGAGTTAAGTTTTGCATATGGTGTGTGGTAGAAATCCAGTTTTGTTTTTCCATGTGAATAGCTGCATTCATGAAAAGATACTCTTCAGTGCCTCCTTCATAAGTCAAGTGTATACCAATGTGTGGCTGTATTTCTGGGTTCTCGATCATATGCTAGCTGTCTTGTTGTCTAGCCCTTCACCAGTATCCAGTGCAGTTCAGTTCAGTTCAGTTGCTCAGTCATGTCCGACTCTTTGCGGTACCATGAATCACAGCCTGCCAGGCCTCCCTATCCATCACCAACTCCCGGAGTTCACTCAGACTCAAGTCCATCGAGTCAGTGATTCCATCCAGCCATCTCTGATGGCTTCTTGTCATCCCCTTCTCCTCCTGCCCCCAATCCATCCCAGCACCAGAGTCTTTTCCAATGATTCAACTTGTTGCATGAGGTGGCCAGAGTACTGGAGTTTCAACTTCAGTATCATTCCTTCCAAAGAAATCCCAGGGCTGATCTCCTTCAGAATGGACTGGTTGGATCTCCTTGTAGTCCAAGGGACTCTCAAGAGTCTTCTCCAACACCACAGTTCAAAAGCATCAATTCTTCGATGCTCAGCTTTCTTCACAGTCCAATTCTCACATCCCTACATGACCACTGGAAAAACCATAGCCTTGACTAGACGGACTTTGTTGGCAAAGTAATGTCTCTGCTTTTGAATATGCTATCTAGGTTGGTCATAACTTTTCTTCCAAGGAGTAAGTGTCTTTTAATTTCATGGCTGCAGTGATTTTGGAGCCCAAAAATAAAGTCTGACACTGTTTCCACTGTTTCCCCATCTATTTCCCATGAACTGATGGGACCAGATGCCATGATCTTCGTTTTCTGAATGTTGAGCTCTAAGCCAACTTTTTCACTCTTGTCTTTCACTTTCGTCAAGAAGCTTTTTAGTTCCTCTTCACTTTCTGCCATAAGGGTGATGTCATCTGCATATCTGAGGTTATTGATATTTCTCCCAGCAATCTTGATTCCAGCTTGTGCTTCCTCCAGCCCAGCATTTCTCACGATGTACTCTGCATATAAGTTAAATAAGCAGGGTGACAATATACAGCCTTGATGTACTCCTTTTCCTATTTGGAAGCAGTCTGTTGTTCCATGTCCAGTTCTAACTGTTGCTTCCTGACCTGCATATACACATTCATATATATTTATCTTAGCAAGCTTTCTCTTAAACATTTTGCTTTGTATTCATAAGAGCTTTTCAGGTCAGTAATAGATATACATCTCATCATTTGTAACTATTACATATTCTTTCTATGGAAAAAAGGCACCATTATTTATCTAATTCCCTATTGATGGACATCTGTTTGTTTCTAATTTTTCTAATTTTTTACTTTCATAAACAATGCTGGAAGCAGCGAGTGTCTCTTTACATGTAGCTTTATACAGTTCATAGAGTATTACTAGAGGCATGGGTTTAAGAAATTCAAACAATGGGACATAAGGAGTGATTGTAAATTTTCAGTCATGAAGCCTCTCACATAAAGACCAGTTTAGGGTTTTCCTTGGTGGTTCCAGTGGTTAAGAATCCATCTGCCAAGGCAGGGAACATGGGTTTGAGTCCTGGTCCGAGAAGATTCCACATGCTGCAGAGCAACTGAGACCGTGCTCCACAATTACTGAACCTGTGTGCACCCAGAGCCCGTGCTCTGCGACAAGAGAAGCCACCACAGTGAGAAGCCCTTGCACGGAGGAAGAGTAGTCCTATTCACAGCAACTGGAGAAAGCCCGTGCAGCAACGAAGACCCAGCACAACAACAACAACAACAACAAAAAAAAAACAAATAAAATAAATACATTTTTAAAAAGTCCCAGTTAGTTTTCTCTAGGAGTTGCTTATTAAAGTGCAGATTCACAAGCCCCACACGTGACCTACTGAAGAGTAACCGTGGGAAGAAGGTAGGACAGTAGTATTAATAAATGATAAAATACTGTTATGAAATAAAGCCTAACACCACAGAGTAAATAATGGAGAAGAAAGGATGAAACAAAAGTGAAGAGAATGAAGTCCTTACCTAGATGACTCTCTACTTCCCAGAGCAGCCTAGTATATCTCTGCATGGAACTGGGAGCTCTTAGTTGTATCTGCCTTCAGTGTTCACATATAAGTTGTAAGTCTCTGCTCAAAAGCTACTGAGAATAATTCTAAGTACATACAACTCTTTCCCTGGGAAGCAGACAGATGTGGATGGTTATGATAGTGGCAATAGGGGAATCTCTAAGGGGAACTGAAGCTAAGAGAGGGGCCAAGACCAGTGCCTTGAGGCACAGATATCAGATGACTAGAGACCCAGAGGCAACTCAGCCTCATGCACCCTGGCCTTTATCAGGGCAGATTATCAGGGCAGTTGTGCGCTGAACTAATAGGTCACTTAACTAAGCAGGGCTAAGAGCTGAACTTTTGTTCACTACAGAGCCCAGAACATCCTGTTGTCAAAAATATGGAAAAAGGAAGATACAATCCCTGTATAACTGTTGAACTAGACACATTCCTTACTTGATGGAAGTTTCAGTTTTATAAGAATCTCAATCTTGTCACTCTCTAACTGCTTATTTTTACTAAATCACTGCAATGATTTTCAAAAAATTAGTTCATCACAGAAATTTCACTAAAAGCAGAAGGATATTAAGGGAATCACAAGTCATTGAACAGAGGTAAATCAGTCAGAGAAAATTTGGGGTAAAGACAAAGGTTCCAACAGCACTTAAAGCAAATAAAGATGTGGTTTCCTGAAGAAGAGGAAGGTAGGAAGAGAGATGTAGATATATGAAAACTGGAAGTCAAGATTCTGGTAGACCTGGATCCTAATACTGAATCATCATAAAGTCTCCATGGTTGATAGCTGTATGTGTAAACAAGTGGACACATTTCAACATCTATGTCACATGTGAGTCATACTTGCTGACTTACAAGAGTTTGTTGTGTGCATCAGAAACCAGCAGCAAAACCTATGAACATGTCCAGAAAGATTCTGACTAGGATTTCCTCCTGCCCATCAGCTTCCCCAGGCCCCTCTTCATGTCTTAGTTTCTCAAACGATAGATGAAAGGGTTGAGCATGGAGGACAGGACCATGTAGACTATTGTAGCCATTTGGTCCTGAGCAGTGCACCTGGACAAGGGCTGTAAATAGACATAAAAGATGCTTCCATAAAACAGGATCACCACAGTGAAGTGGGAGCCACAGGTGGAGAAGGCTTTGCATTTCCCTGCAGCTGAGGGGATCCTGAGAACTGCTACAAGGATTTGCACATACGAGAAAACAATGCATAGGAAGGGGGTCGCCCCAAACACCAGCCCTTCTGTCTTTATTGTGAGATCATTGACAAATATGGAGGAGCAGGACAATTTCAGCAGAGGGTTGATGTCACAGAGGAAGTGGTGGATAACACTGGAGTCACAAAAATTGAGCTGATTCAGCAAAAGTATGTGTAGGAGTCAGTGGAGGTGAGGCAGTGAGCAGGAGAAGGCCACCAGCAGGACACAGGGGTGGCGGCTCATGATGGTGATATAGTGGAAGGGGTCACAGATGGCCACATAGTGATCAAAGGTCATGGCTGCCAGAAGGTAACTGTCAATGTCACCAAAGGCATATATAAAATACATCTGGGTCAGATATCCAGCATAGGAGATGGTCTTCTTCTCTGACTGGAAGTCAACTAGCATCTTGGGGACAATGCTTGTTGTGAAGCAAATGTCAGTGAAAGACAGGACACTCAAAAAAAAAAAAAATACATGGGGGTATGAACTTGGGGGTCAGAGCTGATGGCCAGGATGGTGAGCAGGTTCCCTGTTACAGTGACCAGGTACATGGTGAGGAAGAGAATGAAGAGTGGCTTCTGGTCCTAAGGCTGGGAGGACAGTTCTAGGAGGATGAACTCAAGACACTGCTGGTTTGATTGAGTCTTTCCATGATCATGGAACCAACTAAAACAGAGAAGATTCCTACAATGTAACACACATCTCCATGACTGAAAGCATCAACAAGCCAACAAGCCTGTGTTTCTTCCTACCTTCACTTTCTACCTATAGGGTTGTGACTAGCTGCCACATAGGCAACTTGTCACCTTTGTGGTCCTTGAACTTGCCCTTCCTTCTCAACTCTAAGACTTCTCATGCTTCTTGTGTTGATAGCAAGAACTTTTGAGGAAGAGCATAGTTGAACCTTCATTAGTTTACTTTTAAATCTAGAAAAAATTGATTCAGTTCAGTTAAGTTCAGTTGCTCAGTCGTGTCCAACTCTTTGCGACCCCGTGAATCGCAGCACGCCAGGCCTCCTTGCCCATCACCATCTCCCGGAGTTCACTCAGACTCACTCCATCGAGTCAGTGATGCCATCCAGCCATCTCATCCTCTGTCGTCCCCTTCTCCTCATGCCCCCAATCCCTCCCAGCATCAGAGTCTTTTCCAATGAGTCAACTCTTTGCATGAGGTGGCCAAAGTACTGGA
>NW_011493578.1:48167-48510 GCF_000754665.1 Bison bison bison | reverse complement strand
AGGTCCAAGGGACTCACAAGAGTCTTCTCCAACACCACAGTTCAAAAGCATCAATTCTTCAGTTCTCAGCCTTCTTCACAGTCCAACTCTCACATCCATACATGACCACTGGAAAAACTATAGCCTTGACTAGCAGAAAATTGGATTAAAGAATTACTGAGCATGGCCCAATATGGTTTACAGAACTAAAGAGCTGGAGCAGCGAGCGGTGGCTGCATAGCACTGGAGCAGCCAGCGGCCAAGAGGACATACCCCACATCCAAGGTAAGGAGTGGCGGCCATAAGGAGATACATCACGTCCAAGGGAAGGAGCAGAAGCTGCGCTTTGGTGGGGCAGCCGTAA
>NW_011493578.1:43192-47816 GCF_000754665.1 Bison bison bison | reverse complement strand
GATAGACAGAGTGCCTGATGAACTATGGATGGAGGTTCATGACATTGTACAGAAGACAGGGATCAAGACAATCTGCAAGAAAAAAATGCAAAAAAGCAAAATGGCTGTCTGGGGAGGCCTTACAAATAGCTGTGAAAAGAAGAGAAATGAAAAGCAAAGGATAAAAGGAAAGATATACCCATTTGAATTCAGAGTTCCAAAGAATAGCGAGAGAGAAAAGAAAGCCTTCCTCAGTGATCAATGCAAAGAAATAGAGGAAAACAACAGAATGGGAAAGACCAGAGATCTCTTCAAGAAAATTAGAGATACAAAGGGAACATTTCATGCAAAGATGAGCTCAATAAATGACAGAAATGGTATGGACCTAACAGAAGCAGAAGATATTAAAAAGAGGTGGCAAGAATACACAGAAGAACTGTACAAAAAAGATCTTCACAACCAAGATAATCACGATGGTGTGACCACTCACCTAGAGCCAGACATCCTGGAATGTGAAGTCAAGTGGGCCTTAGGAAACATCACTACAAACAAAGCGAGTGGAGGTGATGGCATTCCAGTTGAGCTATTTCAAATCCTAAAAGATGATGCTGTGAAAGTGCTGCACTCAATATGCCAGCAAATTTGGAAAACTCAGCAGTGGCCACAGGACTGGAAAAGGTCAGTTTTCATTCCAATCGCAAAGAAAGGCAATGCCAAAGAATGCTCAAACTACCGCACAATTGCACTCATCTCACATGCTAGTAAGGTAATGCTCAAAATTCTCCAAGCCAGGCTTCAGCAATATGTGAACCGTGAACTTCCAGATGTTCAAGCTGGTTTTAGAAAAGGCAGAGATACCAGAGATCAAATTGCCAACATCTGCTGGATCATCAAAAAAGCAAGAGAGTTCCAGAAAAACACCTATTTCTGGTTTATTGACTATGCCAAAGCCTTTGACTGTGTGGATCACAATAAACTGTGGAAAATTCTTCAAGAGATGGGAATATCAGACCACCTGATCTGCCTCTTGAGAAACCTATATTCAGATCAGGAAGCAACAGTTAGAAGTGGACATGGAACAACAGACCGCTTCCAAATAAGAAAAAGGAGAATGTCAAGGCTATATATTGTCACTCTGCTTATTTAACTTATATGCAGAATACATCATGAGAAACACTGGGCTGGATGAAGCCCAAGCTGGAATCAAGATTTCCAGGAGAAATTCAACCTCAGATATGCAGATGACACCACCCTTATGGCAGAAAGTGAAGAAGAAATAAAGAGCCTCTTGATGAAAGTGAAAGAGGAGAGTGAAAAAGTTAGCTTAAAGTTCAACATTCAGAAAACAAAGATCATGGCATCCGGTCCCATCAGTTCATGGGAAATAGATGGGCAAACAGTGGAAACAGTGAGAGACTTTATTTTTTTGGGCTCCAAAATCACTGAAAATGGCGACTGCAGTCATGAAATTAAAAGACACTTATTCCTTGGAAGGAAAGTTATGACCAACCTACTACTACTACTACTAAGTCGCTTCAGTTGTGTCCGACTCTGTGAGACCCCACAGATAGCAGCCCACCAGGCTACACTGTCCCTGGGATTCTCCAGGCAAGAACACTGGAGTGGGTTGCCATTTTCTTCTCCAATGCATGAGTGTGAAAAGTGAAAGTGAAGTCACTAAGTCATGTCCGACTCTCCGCGACCCCATGGACTGCAGCCTACCAGGGTCCTCTGTCCATGGGATTTTCCAGGCAAGAACACTGGAGTCGGTTGCCATTGCCTTCTCCTGACCAATCTAGATAGCATATTAAAAAACAGAGACATTACTTTGCCGACAAAGATCCATCTAGTCAAGGCTATCTTTTTTCCAGTAGTCATGCATGGATGTGAGAGTTGAACTATGAAGAAAGCTGAGCGTCAAAGAGATGATTATTTTGAACTGTCGTATTGGAGAAGACCCTTGAGCATCCCTTGGACTGCAAGGAGATCCAACCAGTCCATCCTAAAGGAAATCAGTCCTGAATATTCATTGGAAAGACTGATGTTGAAGCTGAAACTCCAATTCTTTGGCCACCTGATGCAAAGAACTGACTCATTTGAAAGACCCTGATGCTGGGAAAGATTGAGGGCAGGAGGAGAAGGGGATGACAGAGGATGAGATGGTTGGATGGCATCACTGACTCAATAGACATGAGTTTAAGTAAACTCCAGGAGTTTTTGATGGACAGGACTAGCATGCTGTAGTCAATGCGGTCGCAAAGAGTTGGACATGACTGAGCGACTGAAATGAACTGTGTGTGTATAAGGGTATATGTTTTCTTACTTGGTATATAATTTCACCAGATACACAAAAATGTACCCTCACACACACACACACAGACACAAACACACACACATATATATACACTTTTATTTATTTTTTAACATAATAGGTTTACTTATAAACATTTAGGTGTATATTCATAATGCCTTTTCAGGTCAGTGCTAGAGATATACCTCCTTATTTGTACCTATTATATGTCATTTCTTTCTATGGAAAAATTGAACCACTGTTTATCTATCTCTCTATTTATAGGCTTTTAGATTATTTCTAATTTTTTCTAGTATAAAAAGTGCTGCAATCAGTGAGTATCTGTATACATGTAGATTATAGGATTACTGAAAGCATAAGTCCAGAAATACAAACAGCAGGACATAGGGAGTGGTCAGAAATTTTCAGTCATGCAGTTTCCCACATAAAGTCCAGATTAGTCATTCTAGGAGGTGCCCCTTAAAATGCAGATTCACAGGCCCACATGAAACCTACTGAATAATAGCTTCAGGAAGAATGTAGGGGAATAATAAATGATAAAATATTCAGATTAAAAAATAAAGTCTAAAATCACTGAGTAATAATAGAAAATAAAGGAAGAAACAAAAGCGAACAGAACAAAGTCCTTGCCTAGATGACTCTACTTCCCAGAGCACCCCAGTATGTCTCTGTCTGGTTCAAGAAGCTCCTAGTTTTGTCTGCACTTAACATTCACTTATGAGTTTTAATACTTTCCTTAGAATAATTAATTCTAAGTTCATACAACAACTCTTTCCTTGGGCACAGGAAGATCTGGATGGTTATGATGGTGGCAATAGGGGAATCTCTAAGGGGAACTGAAGCTAAGAGAAAGGATAGCACCAGTGCCTGGAGGCACAAATACCAGATGACCAGGGTAAAGGCCTAGAGGCAACTCAGCCCCATGTACCCTGGCCTGATTATCAGGGCAGTTGAGTGCTGAACTACTAGGTCACTTGGCTAAGTGGGGCTAAGAGTTAGGCTTTTGATGACTACATAACCCAGAACATTTTGCTGTCAAAAATATGGAAGAAGGAAGAGGCACAATCTCTGTATAGCTGTTGCACTAGACACTTGGCTCACCTGGTGGAAGTTTCAGTTTTATAAGAGTCTCAATCTTGTCTCTATCTCTCTCCTCGCTTTCTTAATCACTGCAATGACTTTCAACAAGTTAATCACAGAAGTTACACTGAAAACTGAAGGATATTAAGGGAATCAAAAGTCATTGCTCAGATATAAATCAGTTTCAGGAAATTTTGTGGGAAGACAAAGGTTTCAATAACACTTAGAGCAAATGAATAAAGATGTGGGTTCCTGGAGAAGAGAAAGGTAGTGAGAGTGTTAAAGCCTTGGTAGGGAGTATGAAAAGTTGGCTTAAAACTCAGCATTCAGAAAGCTGAGATCATACCATCTGGTCCCATCATTTCATGCAAATAGATGGGAAAACAATGGAAACAGTGACAGACTTTATTTTTGGGGGCTCCAAAATCACTGTAGATGGTGACTGTAGCCATGAAATTAAAAGACGCTTGCTCCTTGGAAGAAAAGTTATGACCAACCTAGACAGCATATTAAAAAACAGAAACATTACTTAGCTAACAAAGGTCCATGTAGTCAAAGCTATGATTTTTCCAGTAGTCACGTATGAATGTGAGAGTTGGACTATAATGAAAGCTGAGCGCCGAAGAATTGATGCTTTTTTTTAAAAGATAAATTTATTTATTTTAATTGGAGGTTAATTACTTTACAATATTGTATTGGTTTTGTAATACATCAACATGAATCTGCCACAGGTATACACATGTTCCCCATCCCAAACCCCCCTCCCTCCTCCCTTCCCGTACCATCCCTCTGGGTCGTCCCAGTGCACCAGCCCCAAGCAACCAGTATCATGCATTGAACTTGGACTGGTGATTCGTTTCATATATGATATTATACATGTTTCAATGCCATTCTCCCAAATCATCCCACCCTCTCCCTCTCCCACAGAGTCCAAAAGACTCTTCTATATATCTGTGTCTCTTTTGTTGTCTCTCATACAGGGTTATCGTTACCATCTTTCTAAATTCCATATATGTGTGTTAGTATACTATATTGGTGTTTTTCTTTCTGGCTTACTTCACTCTGTATAATAGGCTCCAGTTTCATCTGCCTCATTAGAACTGATTCAAATGTATTCTTTTTAATGGCTGAGTAATACTCCATTGTGTATATGTACCACAGCTTTCTTATCCATTCATCTGCTGATGGACTGTGGTGTTGGAGAAGACTCTTGAGAGTCCCTTGGACTGCAAGGAGATCCAACCCTGTCTATTC
>NW_011493578.1:42708-43047 GCF_000754665.1 Bison bison bison | reverse complement strand
CATTGGAAGGACTGATGCTGACGCTGAAACTCCAATACTTTGGCCACCTGATGCGAAGAACTGACTCATTTGAAAAGACTCTGATGCTTGGAAAGATTGAAGGTGGGAGGAGAAGGGGACGACAGGATGAGATGATTGGATGGCATCACCAACTCAATGGACATGAGTTTGAGTGAACTCTGGGAGTTGGTGATGGACAGGGAGGCCTGGCTTGCTTCAGTCCATGGTGTCGTAGAGTTGGACACAACCCAGTGACTGAACTGAACTGAGCTGAGGAAGTCCAGAGGTCCCCAAGAGACAGGAGGAAACAAACTGCAAGTGGCAGACATTTTTTTTCCT
>NW_011493578.1:36749-42608 GCF_000754665.1 Bison bison bison | reverse complement strand
TGCAACACAGAAGTGGTTCCACCTGAACCACCTGAACCATTGGCTCCACCATGGCGACAACTGGTTCCACCTGAACTTCACTTTATCTCAAACCTTGAGCTAACCAATGCGTTTTTCTCATGTAAATGTCTTTCCTTAGCTTGTTAATAAACTATGTATTTTCTTAGAAATCTGCCTTTCTTCAAGATTCATATCAATTGTTTTATGGCTGGGGATGACTCACTTTGTGCCAATGCTATCTTAAAATGCATGTGTGGGTGAGGGGCCTGGTGCAACTCTCTCAGTTTTGAGGTGTTTCCTCTCTCTAATTAGCAGCTTGTTAATAGGGGTATCAGTTCAGTTCATGTCCGACTCTTTGCAACCCCATGAATCATAGCACGCCAGGCCTCCCTGTCCATCACCAACTCCCAGAGTTTACCCAAACTCATGTGTATCGAGTCAGTGATACCACCCAGCCATCTCATCCTCTGTCATCCCCTTCTCCTCCTGTCCCCAGTCCCTCCCAGCATCAGGGTCTTTTCCAATGTGGCCAAGGTATTGGAGTTCCAGCTTCAGCATCAGTCCTTCCAAAGAACACCCAGGACTGATTTCCTTTAGGATGGACTGGTTGGATCTCCTTGTAGTCCAAGGGACTCTCAAGAGTCTTCTCCAACACCACAGTTCAAAAGCATCAATTCTTCAGTGCTCAGCTTTCTTCACAGTCCAACTCTCACATCCATACATGACTACTGGAAAAACCATAGCATTGACTAGATGGACCTTTGTTGGCAAAGTAATGTCTCTGTTTTTTAATATGCTGTGTAGGTTGGTAATAATTTTCCTTCCAAGGAGTAAGTGTCTTTTAATTTCATGGCTGCAGTCATCATCTTCAGTGATTTTGGAGCCCCCCAAAGTAAAGCCTGACACTGTTTCCCCATCTATTTCCTATAAAGTGATGGGACCAGATACCATGATCTCAGTTTCCTGAATGTTGAACTTTAAGCCCACTTTTTCACTCTCCTCTTTCATTTTCATCAAGAGGCTTTTTAGTTCCTCTTCACTTTCTGCCATAAGGGTGGTATCATCTGCATATCTGAGGTTATTGATATTATACCCCCTTGCTAAAAGCTAACAAGGAGGCACTCTTTCTGTCTCCTTCTGATGTCTATGTCAGAAGATTTCTCTAGCTCTTTCATACATTAATAAAAGTTTATTACACAAAACCTTCTAGTGATCAAGCCTCATCTCTGGCCCCAGATTGAATTCTCTCCTCCAGAGGCATGAGTCCCAACATTACACATGGCTCATAGCATGTGCAGCCTTTCAGTAGGAAGACAGATGTAGATATATGAAAACTGGAATCAGGGTTTTGGTAGAACTGGAGCCTATTACTAATCATAATAGAGTCTCAATAGTTGATAGTTGCACATGTAAAGAAGTGAGCACAATCAAACATCCATGACACATGTGATTTATACCTGCTGACTTACAAGAGTTTGTTGTGTATATCAGAAACCAGCAGAAACACCCATGAACGTGTCCACGAAGCTTCTGACTAGGATTTCCTCCTGGCCATCAGCTTCCCCAGGCCCCTCTTCAGGTCTTTGTTTCTCAAACTGTAGATGAAAGGGTTGAGCATGGAGGACAGAACCGTGTAGACAATTGTAGCCACTCGGTCCTGAACAGTGTACCTGGACAAGGGCTGTAAATAGACATAAAAGATGCTTCCATAAAACAGGATTACCACAGTCAAGTGGGAGCCACAGGTGGAGAAGGCTTTGCGTTTCCCAGTAGCTGAGGGGATCTGGAGAACTGAAATGGAGATTCGCACATAAGAGAAAACAATGCATAGGAAGGGGGCCACCAAAACAACCAGCCCTTCTGTCTTTATTATGAGATCATTGACAAATATGGAGGAGCAGGACAATTTCAGCAGAGGGTTGATGTCGCAGAGGAAGTGGTGGACAACATTGGAGTTGCAGAAGGTAAGCTGATTCAGCAGAAGTATGTGTAGGAGTGAGTGGAGGTGAGACAATGAGCAGGAGATGGCCACCAGCAGGACACAGCGGCAGTGGCTCATGATGGTGACATAGTGGAAGGGATCACAGATGGCCACATAACGGTCAAAGGCCATGACCACAAGAAGACAGCTGTCAATGTTAACCAAAACATATATAAAATACATTTGAGTCAGACACCCAGCATAGGAGATAGTCTTCTTCTCTGACAGGAAGTCAACTAGCATCTTGGGGACAATGCTTGTTGTATACCAAATGTCAGTGAAAGACAGGACACTCAAGAAGAAATACATGGGGGTGTGCAGTTGGGGGTCAGAGCAGATGGCCAGGATGGTGAGCACGTTCCCTGTTATGGTGACCAGGTATATGATGAGGAAGAGGATGAAGAGTGGCTTCTGGTCCTCAGGCCAGGTGGAGAGTCCCAGGAGGATGAACTCAGAGACACTGCTGGTTTGGTTGAGTCTTTCCATGATCATAGAGCCAACTAAAATAGAGAAGATTCATATAATGTAACACACATCTCCATGACTGAAACCATAAACAAGCCAACAAGTTTGTGCTTCTTCCTACCTTCACTTTCTACCTATAGGGTTGTGACTAGCTACCACACAGGCAACTTGTCATCTTTGTGGTCCTTGAACTTGCCCTTCCTTCTCAACTCTAAGACCTCACATGCTTCTTGTATTGATAGCAAGACTTTCTACCTATAGGGTTGTGACTAGCTGCCACATAGGCAACTTGTCACCTTTGTGGTCCTTGAACTTGCCCTTCCTTCTCAACTCTAAGACCTCACATGCTTCTTGTATTGATAGCAAGACTTTCTACCTATAGGGTTGTGACTAGCTGCCACATAGGCAACTTGTCACCTTTGTGGTCCTTGAACTTGCCCTTCCTTCTCAACTCTAAGACCTCACATGCTTCTTGTATTGATAGCAAGACTTTCTACCTATAGGGTTGTGACTAGCTGCCACATAGGCAACTTGTCACCTTTGTGGTCCTTGAACTTGCCCTTCCTTCTCAACTCTAAGACCTCACATGCTTCTTGTATTGATAGCAAGAACTTTTGAGGAAGACCAGAGCTGAATCTTCCTTGAAAATGAAAAATGAAAGTGAAGTCGCTCAGTCGTGTTTGACTCTTTGTGACCCAACAGACTGTAGCCTACAAGTTCTCCATCCATGGGATTTTCCAGGCAAGAGTACTGGAGTGGGTTGCCATTTCATTCTAGGGGATCTTCCCGACCCAGGGATCAAACCCAGGTCTCCTGCATTGCAGGCAGATGCTTTACCTCTGAGCCACCAGGGAGGCCCAGAAATCTTCCTTAGTCAGTTTAATTTTAAATCTAGAAATAATTGTTTACTGAGCACCTATTCTGTGAAAAATATTCTGGGAGTGGGGATACAACTGTGAATATGACATAGTCAGGACTGTTTGTGGATTTTGCATTGTAATAGAGGATCTATCTATCTATGGATTTATCTATCTATCACCAGCTAGTTCTGCATTTTATAAATAAAAATAAATCCACATAAGGGTATAGAGAGGGCTTCGCAGGTGGCACTAGTGGTAGAGAACCCATCTGCCAATGCAGAAGGCTAAGAGACCTGGCTTCAAGACTTGGGTCTGATCCCTGGGTTGGGAAAATACCATGGAGAAGGGCATGGCAACCCATAGTAGGGGTATGTACAATTCCCGTATTCTTGCCTGGAGAATCCCATGGACAGAGGAGACTTTCAAGCTATGGTTCATACGGTCCCAAAGAGTCAGACATGAATGAAGTGACTTAGCACAACACGGCATAGCACAAGCACATAGAGACCAATAGAAATAAGGTGGTGAATTTATTGATTTCAGATAAGGTGGTTTGATTTTTCTCTGTATATCAAAACAAATTTTCAGTGGTGGCATGTTAAAATGTGTCTTTGAACTACCTTTCCAAAAAGGGGACTTGATAAAGTAATCAACAGAGAAATCAAAGGAATAATAGATCTAAGTCAACGAAGTTTTTCTGTTGTGCTTGTTATACCTTCAGAAGCACTTATTTAGAAGGCAATGATCCATTGTGAATATCAAATTATACTACCACTCCATGCAAATCTTTATTTTAAAATTTAATTTGTTATTTAGTTTTCCCTCTAGCTCCTTAAACTTAATCATGTTCCCAGATCTTTGTTACCCAACTGTTAAGCAAGCACATCCTTCAATACCATCATCCATTTGTTTATTTACCTGTGTATATATCCTTGAAAGGGCTTCCCTAGTGGCTCAGATGGTAAAGAATCAGCCTGCAGTGCAGGAGATGCAGGAGATATAGTTTTAATCCCTGGGTCAGGAAGGTCCCCTGGAAGAAGGAAATGGTACCACACTCCAATATTCTTGCCAGGAGAATCCCATGGACAGAGGGGACTGGCAGGCTACAGTCCATGGGGTTGCAAAGAGTCCAGTATGACTGAGCTTCTGAGCACACAGAACAATATTTATAAGATTTTCATGAGGTTTTCACAATAGCTTGTGCTTAAGCACTTAGAACAGTTCCAGGACAGAGTAAACATTTGATACCACTGTTTCTTCTCCCCATTATCATCATTGCCAATGACTTTTTCTCCAAGTATTTGTACATATTCTCAAAATTAATGAATCTGATTAAAATGACTCTAGTCTTCACACTCAAATACTCTAATGGTCAAATTAACTTGGTTATCAGTTTACAACACTTTTTTAGATTGTATTTTTGTCTACACGTTGAATAACCTGAGAGTGAATTAAGCATTTACTTTGTATAGGTTGTACTTTAATTCTCATGACAATCTTGTAAGGTGTAGACTGTTATTCTTATCATATTTTTCTGATGAGGAAACAGATATAGAGGAAAAGTAATAGGTCATTCAAACCCAGTTAAACTAATTCTAAATCTCAAGATTTACCCACTCTGTCATCTTGTCATATTTTCATAAAGCTATAAAAGTATATATCTGAAACAATCACTCTTAAGATCTATTTTTTCCCTTTTATTTATTTTCTATTTTAACATACACACATTGTTTTCTTTAAATGTGTTTAATGTCACATTAAGGACAGACCTTTGTTATGTACAATGGAAAATCTGTATTTTCTGTGTTGAACAGATTGTAGAATTTGAAAATTCTAATAGGCAGGATTCACTGGCAACAATAAGGGAAAATTTGGTCTTTTGGGGGGACATTAAAATTATATGGGATTGAGGGTTTTGTAGAAAGTGCACTGAATTTGGAAGCAGAAGGTGAGGGTTTGTGCCTGACCTTCATTTCTTGCTCACTGAGTGATCTAAGGAATTCTAAAGAGATAATAAAATAACATGTATAAGTGCAGCTTGTACAACATACATCCTCAAAAAAGTTATTCATGAAGGGAATGCCTAGGGAGTGTGAGATGAAGAAGATTCAAAGTGGTCAAGTAAAGTTGGATTTCCTGTGCTCATCTATGATGAGTACTTTAAAAAATGGAAGGAATTTTTGAAAGTGAGAATCTGAGGGCATTATTCTGAAAGCCTGGGATGAGTCTGGGAGTGGAAGTATTTTTATTTTCTACCAAGTTCCCACTATTCACTTATTGGGGACCTGCTTCTCAAGAACCATGGGATAACAACATACCCTGGCCCAGTGGTCAAATAGGGTGATCATAACATACAAAGTTAGTCTTCATGTTAGGCTAAAC
Source organism: Bison bison bison (assembly GCF_000754665.1). NCBI lineage: Eukaryota > Metazoa > Chordata > Mammalia > Artiodactyla > Bovidae > Bison > Bison bison. The sequence goes on along the minus strand of NW_011493578.1, from coordinate 36,920 downwards.
TCCATTTTATACAGTGTCCATGTGATTTTTTTTGGAATGGAATAAAATTCAAAAATGGAATTTTGAGGCTGAAATAAGTACCTGATTGAGATGGATGGTTCAGTGGGCAGCCAGTCTACTGATTTCACTTTTCATATCCAGATATCTTCTCATTTTTTCTTTTTTTAAAAA
>NW_011493578.1:28802-36649 GCF_000754665.1 Bison bison bison | reverse complement strand
TTTTTTAAAAAATCTGTTCTTCATCCTGTACCAAATTGGTTAGGTTCACATATCAGAAAGATGATCTTTTTGACCTTCTAGCCAGTGATAAGCATGAAGAGTTGAGAGGCGGGACAAAGAGCAGATTACTCTAGGTTTTAAAGGGGTCAACCATTTTCTTGATACTGCTTCACATCCCTGCTCCTTTCTCAACCTCTGTCTCAGTACTTTTCTATTTTTCTCTGTTTCCCATCATAGAAGGCAGAACTGCCAAGACACGCTGTGGCAGGAACTCTCTTGGTTGGGGAAATCTGTCTGCTAGCTTTTTAGAGGCTTGAACTCAGCTCTCCTGGCCTCCTCTGGGTCTGTACTGGTGAGGGAGTTATGATGTGCTTATTACAACCTGCTCCCTTTAGAGTGTTTGCTCTATGACTTCTCTAAGTACAGAAATCACAGTGGCTAGCAAAACGGAGTGTAGCTACCCTCAAGGGGGCAGGGGACTCTTAAGGAGGCTATTTTCAGAGCTTTTTAAACTTATCATGAAGTCTCCAGGACATACTTTGAAAGTGAAAGTGTTAGTCACTCAGTCATGTCTGGCTCTTTGGGACCCCATGAGTCCCACACTGTAGCCTGCCAGGCTGCTCTGTCCATGGGATTATCCAGGCAAGAGTACTGGAGTGTATTTCCATTTCCTTCTCCAGAGATCTTCCTGACCCAGGAGATAAACCCAGGTCTTCTGCATTGCAGGCAGATTCTTTACTCTCTAAGCCTCCAGGGAAGCCCATAGTTTCCTCAACTGTGGGTAATCAGAGGTCATAGAACATTGTGTGTGTGTGTGTGTTTGTGTGTGTGTGTGTGTGTGCATGCGTGTGTTTGGTGTATAAGGAATGGGTTCTCCAGGAAGCTGACTTTGAAATGGAGATTAGCATGCAGAATGTTTATTAGGTCTTGCTCTTGGGTTGGTCTTCCCAGGTGGTACACAGGTAAAGAATCTGCCTGCCAATGGAGGAGATGAGAGTTCAGTCCTTGGGTTGGGAAGATCCCTTGGAAGTAGAAATGGTAAACCACTCCAGTATTCTTGGCTGAAAAATTTCATAGACAGAGGAGCCTTGTGCCTTATAGTCCATTGAGTTGAAAGAGTTGGGCACGACTGAGTGACTGGGCATGGACATTCTTGGGATAGCTTTTTTTTTTTTTGGCCTCACCACAAAACATGCAGAATCCTAGTTCCCTGACCAGGGATGAAACTAGCACCACTGCAGTGGAAGGACAGTCTTACCCACTGGACCACCAGGGAAGTCCCCTAGGGAGTACTCTTGGGATCAGTATCTGGTTGGATAGAGGGAGAAGTTGGGTTGTGATGAAGTCCCACTGAAGGTCCCAGCTGATCCTACTGGGAATTTGGAAGCTCAAATGTCAAGGAGTATGGTTGACACTGCTGCTGACTGGATGTAGGCTGTCCTGGAAAGAAGCATTTTCTTTGGTGAAGCAGTTTCCTTCAGCCAAGATTATCTCTAGAGAAAGCTTAAAGCTAAGGACTCTCTTAGAAAGCAACCATTATTGAGCTACAGTGTAGTCATTGTTCATTTTGATCTGCCCTTACACAATGAGCTGACCCACTTGTAAACCATATTCAGACTTTCCCCGCCTCTGTCAGCTGGTTATAGGGAATATTCTATGCAGCCATAACTTTCTGATTGCTCTCTTAGATCCCTGGACCTAAAAATGAGACTGATGTGAAAGGGTCCCTGTATCTTTGTAGTGTTATCTCCCATCTTCAGGACTGAATGTGTCTTGCTAAAGCTCCAACTTGTTAGCAACTTCCTGGTTTTCTGATCCAATTACCATGATGTCATTGATTTAGTGGGGCAGTGTTACATTCTGCATAATATCCAGATTGTCTGCATCTTTTCAAACTATATATTATATGTAATATACGTATTGTTGTTGTTGCTCAGTCCCTAAGTCATGCCCAACTCTTTGCAACCCCATGGACTGCAGCACACCAGGTTTCCCTGTCCTTCAGCGTCTCCCGGAGTTTGCTCAGACTCATATCCATTGAATCTGTGATGCCATCCAACCATCACTGTCACCCCCTTCTCCTCCTGTCCTCTGTCTTTCCCAGCATCAGGTCTTTTCCAATGAGTAGGCTCTTCACATCAGGTAGCCAAATTATTGGAGCTTCAGCTTCAGCATCAGTCCTTCCAATGAATACTCAGGGTTGATTTCCTTTAGAATTGACTGGTTTGATCTCCTTGCTGTCCAAGGGACTCTCAAAAGTCTTCTCTAGCACCACAACTCGAAAGCATCAATTTTTCAGCTCTCAGCCTTCTTTTTAGTCCAGCCCTCAAGAAGATATTAAGAAGAGGTGGCAAGAATACATAGAAGAACTGTACAAAAAAGATCTTCATGACCCAGGTAACCACAATGGTGTGATCACTCACCTAGAACCAGACATCCTGGAATGCAGTCAAGTGGGTCTTAAGAAGCATCACTACAAACAAAGCTATTGGAGGTGATGGAATTCCAGTTGAGCTATTTCAAATCCTAAAAGATGATGCTGTGAAAGTGCTGCACTCAATATACCAGCAAATTTGGAAAACTCAGCAGTGGCCACAGGACTGGAAAAGGTCAGTTCTCATTCCAATCCCAAAGAAAGACAATGCCAAAGAATGCTCATACTACTGCATAATCAGACTCATCTCACACGCTAGTAAGGTAATGCTCAAAATTCTCCAAGCCAGGCTTCAGCAATATGTGAACTGTGAACTTCCAGATGTTCAAGCTGGTTTTAGAAAAGGCAGAGGAACCAGAGACCAAATTGCCAACATAAGCTGGATCATCGAAAAAGCAAGAGAGTTACAAAAAAATAATCTATTTCTGCTTTATTGACTATGCTAAAGGCTTTGACTGTGTGGATCACAATAAACTGTGGAAAATTCTTCAAGAGGTGGGAATACCAGACCACCTGACCTGCCTCCTAAGCAATCTGTATGCAGGTCAAAAGGCAACAGTTAGAACTAGGCATGAAACAACAGACTGGTTCCACATAGGAAAAGGAGTATGTCAAGGCTGTAGATTGTCACCCTGCTTATTTAACTTCTGTGCAGAGTACATCATGCAAAATGCCGGGCTGGAAGAAGCACAAGCTGAAATCAAAATTGCTGGGAGAAAAGTCAATAACCTCAGATACGCAGATGACACCACCCTTATGGCAGAAAGCAAAGAGGAACTAAAGAGCATCTTGAAGAAAGTGAAAAAGGAGAGTGGAAAAGTTGGCTTAAAACTCAACATTCAGGGGCCTGCAGACTCGGTGTATGGAGGCTGGGGTGTGGGCAGATCGGAAGACGGCGGAGGACTGCTGAGGGCGCTGAGAGACCGCGTTGTGGCCTCGCGCGTCCCGTTCACGCCCGCCTGGCAATGCGCCTGCTCACAGCGGGGACTCGGCCGGTGCACTGCAGACTCCAGGCCTCTTGGCTGCGGCGGGAGCCCGGGAGACGCGCTGAGCATACCGAGGGTCGACCGCGAGGGTGACAGTGGTGCGGGGAGCAGAGCCCATGGAGCTGGCGGGCCCTGGGCAGAGCTAGCAGGCCCCATTGCTGCTGCTGCCATAGCTCCTGGAGGTGGTGGGGCCTGGGCAGCAGCTCCCACCATTCTTACTGATGAAGGAACAAGAGCCACTCCCAAAAGTAAAACATGAAATGAAAGTCTTGTGTGCCTCTCCCTCATCCACAGCCTGCTTTTGGTTAGTTACTATCATAATTTAAAATAAATAAAGACTTAGTTTGGTGGGTCACACGGTGATGGCAACTGGCACAGTGATTAAGGGGAATGTTTCATTTGGTAAATTGACCAGGTTATTAGTCCCCTAGACCAACTGGTTTTCAGGAAACTTGCTGAGCTTAGTGCTTTCACATACTGTATCTCATTTAACCCTCACAATAACCTCATGAACAAGGTACTATTATCAGATCTGAGGAACAGGATCATCCTTGCTCAGGGCACCCAGTGGGTAAGTGGCAGGAATGGTACTGATCTTGGGTCAGTCTGTGTCCAAGGCCCTTGGGATCAACCTCATCACCCTGCTTCTGTCTGAACAAGCCTCAGCCCCTCTGGGCAGAGATGATGAGACATGTAAGCTCTCCTAGTGGTCCTAGAATATGTGCTCTAAAGGAGACTGAGGCTAGTGATGCGGGAATATGCAAGGGCCAGGCTTTACTCTGTCTGGGTCATTCTGTGATGCACGGGGGGAGGGGAGGGGGCGGTGGCTAGCTCTATGCTGTGGGTCCTTCAGAAGCCAAGGTGACCATGGTCACTTCTGCTTTCTAAGGCGTCAACATTAACATCAAGGTCACCTTCTCCTGGGACTCCTGGGACTCAGCCCCTAATTACCTCTCCAGGGGAAGGCAGGAAATTAGGTAAATAGCTCAGGCAATCTCCTTATCTAATCAGAGCTCAGGGTTGTTTTCCTGCTGGTATTAACCTAGTTGGTAAATGGGGATATTCTTGCTCACTTTTCTGCTGCTCAGAAACAGGCATGAAACATTCAGAAGATCCTTAGGTCACGAGAACTTCTTCTTGTTGCTTAGATACTGGTTTCTTGCATAGCAAGTGAAGGCTCAGGAAACAGCCTTAAGCAGAGGTATCTGAGCTCCCCAAGTACTGTCACAGGTCAGAGGAAGATGGAAAATCATCTCTTGACACTGAATGTATATGTCCATGCAGGAATGTGTGTGCACATATGTGTCTTTGTATTTGTATAGCCCAATGTATTCAGTGGGTGACTGAATCGTGTATCAACTCTCTGTATGTAGGAAGGATTTAGGTAGAATATAAAGGGCTGAAAAAATCTTCCTGGTAGTGTGTGTGTGTGTGTGTGTGTGTGTGTGTGTACACACACATGCTGCCTAGGTTTATGTTTGTGTGTTTTAATTGACTTCATGACTGCATGTGTATCTGTGTGTATATAGTATGCGCTTTTTTGTGGGTTGTGCTTTGTCTCAAGGCTAGGTGTGATGTTTATGTCTTGTGTTGTATGTGTTAGTTTGTTTGAAAGTAACACAAATCCTGACTGTTTTTAACCTAGAATGAGTATAGGTCATAAAGTGAATGGATGTTGGTCTCTGAGGTCTATGATTTGTGTGTCTGTGTGTGTGTGACTACATGTTATTTTCTGTTCTATTCCCAGTGTCAAGAATAGTGTCTAGAATATGGTTGAACAAATGAAGATATTTACATTAGTCTCCTTTGAAAGAAAGTCTCGTTTGCCACTAGAAATCTCATGCACTCTGTGACCAGAAGGATGCAGACAGAAAATTCCAGCAGGAAAATATGCAGTTTGTCTGAATTTTGATGCAGTCTCCAGGCAAAAAATAAATAAATAAATAAAAAAGCACATGGCTGTAATGTACCCACCGTGACAACAATCACTATATCTCAGTCTTTGATATTTTCTACTCCCTTTATCCCCAGCAGAGATTAAGAAGAGAATGAGGAGGGAGAACCAGAGCAGCGTGTCTGAGTTCCTCCTCCTGGGGCTCCCCATCCAGCCAGAGCATCAGGGCGTGTTCTTCGCCCTGTTCCTGGGCATGTACCTGATCACGGTGCTGGGCAACCTGCTCATCCTCCTGCTCATCAGGCTGGACTTTCGCCTCCACACCCTCATGTACTTCTTCCTCAGCCACTTGGCCTTCTCTGATGTGTCCTTCTCATCTGTCACTGTCCCTAAGATGCTCGTGAACATGCAGACTCAAGATCAATCCATTCCTTATGCGGGGTGCATAGCACAGATGTATTTTTTTCTACTTTTTGTTTGTCTTGACAATTTCCTCCTTGCAGTGATGGCTTATGACCGGTACGTGGCCATTTGTCAGCCACTCCACTACACCACCATCATGAGGGAGAGGTTGTGTGTCTTACTGGTGGCTGGATCCTGGTTCTTCTCTTGTGTCCATGCCTTGCTGCATACTCTCCTTCTGTCCCGACTGTCTTTCTGTGCTGACAATAACATCCCCCATTTCTTCTGTGAACCAGCTGCCCTCTTAAAGTTGGCCTGCTCAGACATCTCCCTCAATGAGTTAGTTATCTTCACTGAGGGGGGTGTGTTTGCCTTCTTGGCATTGAGTGCTATTTTGGGCTCTTATATTCACATTGGAGCCACCATCCTGAGGGTCCCATCCATCAAGAGAATCCGCAAAGCTTTGTCCACCTGTGGCTCCCACCTCTTTGTGGTGTTTTTGTACTATGGGACTGTTGCAATGATTTACTTCTTTCCTTCAGCAAACAATTCCAAAGTCAAAGACACAATTGCTTCACTTATGCATACTGTGGTGACACCCATGTTAAACCCCTTTATCTACAGCCTGAGGAACAGAGACATGAAATTGGCCCTGGGAATTCTTTACAAGAAGGGGATTATTTTTGCCAAGTAACAGTTACCCACTAAAGGATGCTTTTAGAGATATGTCCTGAAAAATTGTGTAGGCGACTGCAGTAGATTGCAAAAAGGGCCACAATATTTTGCAGCCCTCCCTTCCAAGTGAGAGTTTATTTCCCTACCCATTGAATCTGGGCAGGACATGTGACTTATTTTGATTAATAGATTCAGTGAAAGTGAGGTTGTGAGTGTCCCAAGCCCAGGTAGATTGTGTTCCTGCCACTCTCAGAACCTTGAGATCTCCAGGTGAACCAGTCCAAGTTGGACTGTGTGAAGATGTGGGACCACATGGAGGAGAAGCAAGGTGTTCCAGCTAACAATCAATCTGTTCCCAGGTGACCTGGCAGGTGACTGCAGAGGTATGAGTGAGTCCTGACAGCTCAGTTGGTAAAGAACCCACCTACAATGTGGGACACCTGAGTTCGATTCCTGGGTTAGGAAGATCCTCTGGAGAAGGGAAAGGCTACTCACTCCAGTATTCTGGCCCGGAGAATTCCATGGACTATACAGCAAATAGCTGGACACAACTGAGCGACTTTCACTTTACTGAGAACAGTTGAACCTAGCCTAGACCAAAAGCACCATCCATCTGAGCACAGTTCCAGCCCAAATCGCCAGCTCATGGAAACGTCATATAAACAAGTGATTGTTGTTAAGTGACTAAGTTTTGGGATGGTTTGTTATGCCGCCAAAGCTAACTGATACTGATACTGCCCTTGTCTCTGGTACCCATCAAACTTTCCTTGATTTCAATGGTCCTTCCCCCTTTTTGGTTTCCTCTACTTGGATTGTGTTCCCTGCCTATTTTTCTAGAACCCACTGACTTTACAACCTTTTGGATATTGTAACTCATGGCCTTAGCTTTAGGTATGTCTCTTGTCTTCACTATTTTTAATAACCTTTGGAATCTGGCATTACCAGCAACTTTAATTTTGTTAAGTCAACATCTTAAATTGCTGTCTTATCTATTTGAATGACTTACTGTAGTATCGACATACATGGACTTCCTTTTTCTGAGGAAAATAGTACATATTATATGTTTCCTCTCTAAGAAGGGAAGCAATTTTTGGCTATGATTAGAGGTCTGAAAAATATTGCATTTTTGTGTGTTACACCTACTTTCAGTTCAGTTCAGTCGCTCAGTCATGTTTGACTCTTTATGACCCTATGTACTGCAGTACGCCAGGCTTCCCTGTCCATCACCAGCTCCTGGAGCTTATTTAAATTCATGTCCATTGAGTCAGTGATACCATCCTACCATCTCATCATCTGTCATCCCCTTCTTTCCTGCCTTCAATCTTTCCCAGCATCAGGGTCTTTTCCAATGAGTCAGTTCTTCACATCAGGTGGCCAAAATATTGGAGTTTCAGCTTCAGCATCAATCCTTCCAATAAATATTCAGGACTGATTTCCTTTAGGATGGACTGGTTGG
>NW_011493578.1:14885-28702 GCF_000754665.1 Bison bison bison | reverse complement strand
AACTCTTCAGTGCTCAGCTTTCTTCACAGTCCAACTCTCACATCCATACATGACTACTGGAAAAACCATAGTTTTGACTAGATGGACCTTTGTTGGCAATATAAGGTCTTGCTTTTTAATATGAAGTCTGGGTTGGTCATAGATTTTCTTCCAAGGAACAAGCATCTTTTAATTTATGGCTGCAGTCACCATCTGCAGTGATTTTGGAGGACCCAAAAATAAAGGCTCTCACTGTTTCCATTTTTTCTCTATCTATTTGCCTTGAAGTGAAGGGACCAGATACCACGACCTCAGTTTTCTGAATGTTGAGTTTTAAGCCAACTTTTTCACTCTCCTCTTTCTTCTTAATTTACTGACACTGAGTTGTGCTTAGGACTCTATGCTTTCGCTGCCAAAAGCATAGGTTCAATCTCTGGCTGGGGACTAAGATCCCACAATCTGTGGGGCACAGCTGAAAAAAAAAAAGAAAAGAATTTTCAAATGTGATATGCTACTTTCTTTAGAATAAAATTCCTTACATTTAAGTTTGAATCAAGGTGTGTGGTATATTGTTTTAGATAAATAAAGTCATAAAAATAGCTAAGATGAAATTTAGTAATTCATAGTGTGTAATACGGAGAAGGCAATGGCACCCCACTCCACTACTCTTGGCTGGAAAATCCCATAGATGGAGGAGCCTGGTAGGCTGCAGTCCATGGGGTTGCTGAGGGTCGGACACGACTGAGCGACTTCACTTTCACTTTTCACTTTCATGCATTGGAGAAGGAAATGACAACCCACTCCAGTGTTCTTGCCTGGAGAATCCCAGGGACGGCGGAGCCTGGTGGGCTGACGTCTATGGGGTCGCACAGAGTCGGACACGACTGAAGCAACTTAGCAGCAGTTAGCAGTGGCAGTGTGTAATAATTCTCATGTGGAAATTATTAAAGAGATTGGAATACCAGACCACCTGACCTGCCTCTTGAGAAATCTGTATGCAAGTCAGGAAGCAATAGTTAGAACTGGACATGGAACAACAGACTGGTTCCAAATAGGAAAAGGAGTACGTCAAGGCTGTATATTGTCACCCTGCTTATTTAACTTATATGCAGAGTACATAGTGAGAAATGCTGGACTGGATGAAACACAAGCTGGAATCAAGATTGCCAGGAGAAATATCAATAACCTCAGATATGCAGATGATACCACCCTTATGGCAGAAAGTGAAGAGGAACTCAAAAGCCTCTTGATGAAAGTGAAAGAGGAGAGTGAAAAAGTTGGCTTAAAGCTCAACATTCAGAAAACGAAGATCATGGCGTCCGATCCCATCACTTCATGGGAAATAGATGGGGAAACAGTGGAAACAGTGTCAGACTTTATTTTTCTGGGCTCCAAAATCACTGCAGATGGTGACTGCAGCCATGAAATTAAAAGACGCTTGCTCCTTGGAAGGAAAGTTATGACCAACCTAGATAGCATATTCAAAAGCAGAGACACTACTTTGCCAGCAAAGGTTTGTCTAGTCAAGGCTATGGTTTTTCCTGTGGTCATGTATGGATGTGAGAGTTGGACTGTGAAGAAGGCTGAACGCCGAAGAATTGATGCTTTTGAACTGTGGTGTTGGAGAAGACTCTTGAGAGTCCCTTGGACTGCAAGGAGATCCAACCAGTCCATTCTGAAGATCAGCCTTGGGATTTCTTTGGAAGGAATGATGCTAAAGCTGAAACTCCAGTACTTGGGCCACCTCATGCAAAGTGTTGACTCATTGGAAAAGACTCTGATGCTGGGAGGGATTGGGGGCAGGAGGAGAAGGGGACGACAGAGGATGAGATGGCTGGATGGCATCACTGACTCGATGGACGTGAGTCTGAGTGAACTCTGGGGGTTGGTGATGGACAGGGAGGCCTGGCGTGCTGCGATTCATGGGGTCGCAAAGAGTTGGACACGACTGAGCGACTGAACTGAACTGAACTGATGCCTATGGTAGAAAAATATTTGATTCGTATGCAAAGATCTAAGAAGTTAAGAATACATTATAAATGATCATATGAGTCATGTCAAGGATCTTGGGCAAGGTTTTACTAAGAAGTTTCAGATTCATAGATTAAATCAGAATTCATTGATCAGTTAATTCAGTCATCATTCAATATGAGTCCTATATCAGTGTCAATGATCCTAGATGTAGTTATATATTTTTGTAAGATACAGAGGTAATAATGTCAAGAGCTGATGTTTATGTTGCACTTACAGTGTGCTTTAGCATGAATCATCCCACTTAATCTCAATAATAACTTCAGGATGACAATGCAGTTATTATCTGCACTTTACAGCTGATGAAGCAGGGCTGCAGTTAATTTGCTTAGGGCCAACAGTTACCTGGCATAGCCCAGACCCAGTTCTTCTGATTGATGAGCCCAAGGACTCAATCTTCTCCCTCTACACTCTCTTAGAAAGGCTCCCCTCCATGCTCTGGAGTCTTTCCCAAGGGAGAGAAGTTTCCTGCAGGATGTGAAGTCAAAGCTAGATTTGTGCTCATGTGGTAGCAAGTGTAAGTGGTGTGGGGGTTTGCAGAAGCCAGACTTTCTATGCTTTTGGGAGAAACTGACCCAGTGCATTGGCAGCATTAGTCGTGGAGGATGACTAAGCCATTCCTACTTCCCAGCTGGAACTTGGAGCAGGCATAGAGGAGCCCAGGGCATCCCTGAGGTCTGGGGAACCCTCTCAAGTGGCTTTAGAAGCTCAGCCCCTTCAGCCCCTGCACAGGCTCCTCCCCAAGGTCTGGTAGGGATTGGAGGCAATTAGTCAACTTTGAATTTTTCCTCAACTGGGAGCTGAGGGACTTCTTGGAATCCTCTCTGAGGCTTGTAAAATAGTCTCCTCCTGCCTGTAGTTCTGGAGTTCAAGGACAGATACAGGAAGCTCAAGAGGTTATGGGCTCACAGAGGCTTCCTTCTTACTTTTTTGTTCCTGGTGTTCTCATCAGAAGCTCAAGACTTGGGAAATTGCTTGGATTAGACAGTGCCTGAACTCACTAAGGAGTGGCACAGGACAGAGGGAGCTGGGAATTCTAGTGGGCAAGGTCTGTGTCTGGAATTCTGCGTACCATCCCACATGGGTCTGTGTGGTGTTTCTTTGCTCCTTAATGTGGATATATGTATGTTTTCTTCATGAGGTGTGTGTGTGTGTGTGTGTGTGTGTGTGTGTGTGTGTATTTACTCTACATTTTATCTACAGGTAGTGTTCATTGGGGGCTTCTCTGGTGGCTCAGTTGATAAAGAATTCGCCTGCAATGTGGGAGACCTGGGTTTGATTCCTGGGTTGGGAAGATCCCCTGAAGGAGGGCATGGCAATGGACTCCAGTATTCTTGCCTGGAGAACCCCCAAGGACAGAGGAGCCTGGTGGGCTGCAGTCCATGGGGTCTCAAAGAGTCAGACATGATTGAGCGACTAAGTACAGCACAGCACATTATCTATTGGGTAGTTCTTCTTAGTGAATGGAGCCTGAGTGTCTCACTCATTGACTGCCTTCACCTGATCGGGTATAGATCAGTGGGGGCTGAAAGTGAAAATCGCTCAATCGAGTCCGACTCTTTGCAACCCCATGAACTGTAGCCCACCAGGCTCCTCTGTTCATGGAAATCTACAAGCAAGAATACTGGAGTGGGTTGCTGTTTCCTTCTCCAGGGGATCTTCCCCACCCAGGGATCAAATCTGTATCTCCTGCTTGGCAGATTCTTATTATCTGAGACACCAGGGAAGCCCTGGAGCATTTCATTTTTCAATGATGGTGTGTGACCATACATGTTGTTGGTTGCCTGACTGTGAAGAGGCATGTCTGTGCCATGGTGTGCTTCTTGGATGATTTCTGTGTGATATGTGTGACCTTGTGTTTTTTTGTTATTTAATATATGTGTTTGCATGTATGAGTCTCTATTCAGAGTTAGCATTTACATCTGATATGTGATTTTTATGAGTTACTGGTTGTTTTATGTTTGTGTTGAGATTATACAAGTGTTTGTGTGTAGTTATGTGGATTATTATTATTATTTTACTTTACAATATTGTATTGGTTTTGCCATATATCAACATGCAACCATCACGGGTGTACATGTGTTCCCCATCCTGAACCTGCCTCCCACCTCCCTCCCCATATCATCCCTCTGGGTCATCCCAGTGCACCAGCCCCAAGCATCATCTCATGTATTCTTTGTGAATTTATTTTTATTAATCTTTGGGTAACTGATCTATAAGCCATAGTTACTGCCCTATAAGTCACAGGTGGTAAGAAATTGCAATTCAGTGTTTTAAGTGTGCACATGAATGTGTGTTTCATGTGCAAGTTTTAGGGGCTTCTGATTCACCCCATGAGCCCAAATATTCCCTTAACTGTCCTTCAACAGTGGCCGCAACACTGCAATGAGTGGGGAAGGTTCACGTGCATTTCCAAAACCCGTGGGTAGCTGCCACATACTAACGGATATGAGTTCAGGGTCTGCACTGTTCAGAGCCTAATCCTCAGTCTGGTCCTTAAATGTTTTTATGGTCTTAGGAAGTGATTGCAATTCTCTGAGGTTTAGAATCCTCCCTGGTAAAGAAGAAATAACTGTTCCTACTTCACAGTGATATTTTGAGGATTAAATGAGACAATACATACAAATTATTCAGCACCAAGCCTGGAACATAATTGGTACTCATTAACAAGGAGATATTTTTATTATGTTACTCCAAACCCAATGGATGTGTCACGGAGCTTCCTCTTTCACCATTGTCTGGTAAAACAAGACAACAGGCTCATCCAAAGGCCCCATGTCATACTTCAAGATCAGGGTCTGACCTTTCCAGGGCTGGTGGCCCGCTGCCTCTTTCACAAGATCCTACTTGGATCAAGGTTGCTGTTTGGTTCCTGTCATCTTGCTTTCTTCTGGTTTCTCGACAAGGACTGACCCAATGTGTGTTGGTGAGCAGCCATGCTTCCCCATAAGGATCAAGTCACTGTCTTCTTTGGTGGCCATGAACTAAAAAAAATTCAGTGCCCCTGATAGAGTTCATGGACCTGTTATTGAGTCCAGTCTCAATAAATCTGCTTGCCACATGACAGGTCAATAAATTGAGAGACAAATTTTTAGGGCAAGAAATAATGACTTTATTTGGAAAGCCAGCAGGCTGAAAAGATGGTGTTCCAAGGAAACATCTTCCCCTAGTTAGAATTCAGGCTCCTTTTATACTGAAAGGGAAGGGGATGTGGTTGGTTGTTGCAAACTTCTTCATGTCTGAATCCTGTGTTTTTGCAGTTGTCCTTAGGTCAGGTCAAGATGTTCCTGTAAACCTCCAATAAGACAAATGCTATTCTCTGTTCTGCAACTTTTTAATCCCTATATGAATAGAAAAGTATTATACCTTTAAAGAACAGAGCCTTGAGAATGGGCTAGCCTTTATATATTTAAGGCTATAAGCAACTTTCTTTTGTTTGTTTGTTTTTTTTAATTGTTTATTTAACTATGCTGGGTCTTCATTATGGCACATGAGATTTTCAATCTTCTTGGGATCTAGTTCCTGACCAGGGATTGAATCCAGGCCTTCTCCATTGGGAACCTGGAGTCTCAGCCACTGGACCACCAGGGAAGTTCCTGGGCAACATTCTTAGCTTGTAGCAAAAACAATAGAATACAAATGTTAAAGTAAATTAAATACATCCAATATGGAGTCAAATTTGTTCTTTCCTCTTAGTCTCTAATGAGGACTCATTGTCCTGCTCCCCTACTTCAGGGAGAATGTCAGTCTTGATTCCCTCTTTAGGTCCATCTGGTTAGTAATCCTTACATGTAACCTAACTTGCAAAGAAACATTAAACCTGGAATCCACCATGAAAGAGCTGAATCACCTTAGGTAAGTCATTTATCTCTTTAGCTTCAGTTTTCACATCTATAAGATGAGGACATAACATTTGCCTTGTGTAAATGTTAAGCAGTCCCTAAATATATAATTATTGCTTTGAGAGGTTAAAATCCATGTAAAAGTCCTTTGTAAACTGTATAATATGTAAATATGAGTGGTAAATTTTTCTTTGAGTTAGGAACATACTAGAGAAAGGTAGCTAACATAACATAGCTTCTCTGAAAATTCTAATTAATGAGGATATACTTTCTATGCAGGGTAGTTAAGAGATGGATTCTGGACAGAGAGACAAATGCTGTGATTCCATCTGTTGCACTTAATGGTGTGTATCTTTGCACATTCAAGTACTGCACACTTGAGACCTCCTCAGTGATCCAGTGGTTAAGAATCTGCCTTCTAGTGCAGGAGATGCAGGTTCGATCCCAGATCAGGGAACTAAGATCCCATATGCTGCCAGGAAACCAAGTCTGCACGCCAACTGCAACAAAGACCCAGAGCAGCCAAAAAATAAAAAGCAAAGTAAATGTTACATACTTCTGCTTTCTTATGATTAAAATGTGTTTAATAATACTCATTTGTTAGAGTTATCATGAAGACTTCATTTGAAAGTACATGTAAAACACTTGGAACAGTGCTTGGTACTGTTGTTGTTGGTTTGGAGACCACGTTTTTTGTTTGTAATTTACATAGCTGTGCTGGGTCTTGGTTGCAGCATGCAGGACCTTTTAGTTGTGGCATGTGAACTCTTTGATGAGGCATGTGGGATCAAGTTCCCTGACCAGGGATTGGACCCAGGCCTCCTGCATTGGTAGAGTGGAGTCTTGGCCACTGGACCACTAGGGAAGTCCCTGGACACTTTTTGATAACAGGGAATTTTAGGTGACTCAAAGCAAGAAGAAGGCAGCCAATTATACTGAAAGCCCATGACAAAGCTTTAGCAATTCTCTTTCAGTTTAGGGACTCGCACATCCTTTTGATGAGGAAATGACTGATACCTCTGACCTGGTGCCCTTTTCACGTTTTTTAACATTTATTTATTTTTAATTGAAGAATAATTGTTTTACAGTATTGCATTGTTCCTACCAAATATCAAGATGAATCAGCCATGGGTATATCCATGTCCCCTCCCACCCTTCTAGGTTGTGACCAAGGCTTGGTTTGAGTTCCCTGAGTCATACAGCAAATTTCCATTGGCTATCTATTTTACATATGAAACAGTGTCAGACTTTATTTTTGGGGGGCTCCAAAATCACTGCAGATGGTGATTGCAGCCATGAAATTAAGACGCTTACTCCTTGGAAGGAAAGTCATGACTAACCTAGATAGCATATTGAAAAGCAGAGATATTACCTTGCCAACAAAAGGTCTGTCTAGTTAAGGCTATGGTTTTTCCAGTGGTCATGTATGGATGTGAGAGTTGCACTGTGAAGAAAGCTGAGTGCCGAAGAATTGATGCTTTTGAACTGTGGTGTTGGAGAAGACTCTTGAGAGTCCCTTGGACTGCAAGGAGATCCAACCAGTCCATCCTAAAGGAGATCAGTCCTGGGTGTCATTGGAAGGACTGATGTTGAAGCTGAAACTCCAATACTTTGGCCACCTCATGTGAAGTGTTGACTCATTGGAAAAGACCCTGATGCTGGGAGGGATTGGGGGCAGGAGGAGAAGGGGACGACAGAGGATAAGATGGCTGGATGGCATCATTGACTTGATGGACATGAGTTTGAGTGAACTCCGGGAGTTGGTGATGGACAGGGAGGCCTGGCGTGCTGCAATTCATGGGGCCGCAAAGAGTTGGACACGACTGAGTGACTGAACTGAACTGAACTGAATGTGTGTTTCCATGTTACTCTCATCCTACCTCCCACCTTCTCCTTCTCCCCACCCCCAGCCATGTCCATAATTCTGTTCTCAACATCTGTATTTCCACTGTGCTGTGCTGTGTATAGTTGCTCAGTCATGTCCGACTCTTTGTGACCCCATGGACTATAGCCCATCAGGCTCCTCTGTCCATGGGATTCTCCAGGCAAGAATACTGGAGTGGGTTGCCATGCCCTTCTCCTGCTGCTCTGAAAATAGGCTCATCAGTACCATCTTTCTAGATTCCACATATATGCATTAGTATATGATGATTGTTTTTCTTTCTGACTTACTTCACTCTGTATAATAGGCTCTAGGTTCATCCACCTCATCAGGGCTGACTCAAATGCATTCCTTTTTAAGGCTGAGTGATATTCCTTTGTATGTATGTACCATAGCTTCTTTATCCATTCATCTGTTGATGGACATCTAGGTTGCTTCCATGTCCTAGCTATTGTAAATACAGCTGCAATGAACATTGGGTTACATGTGTCTTTTTCAATTTTGGTTTGCTCAGGGTATATGTCTTATGGTGGTCTTATTTCTAGTTTTTTAAGGAATCCCCATGCTGTTCTCCATAGTGGCTGTATCAATTTGCATTCGCACCAACAGTGTGAGAGGGTTCCCTTTTCTCCACACCCTCTCCAGCATTTATTGTTTATAGATTTTTTTCGATGATGGCCATTCTGACCAGTGTGAGGTAATATTTCATTATAGTTTTGATTTGCATTTTTCTAATAGTGAGCAATGTTGAGCATCTTTTCATGTGTTTATTAGCCATCTGTATGTCTTCTTTGGAGAAATGTCTGTTTAGGTCTTTTGTCCATTTTTTGATTGGGTTGTTTTTCTGGTATGGATTTGTATGAGCTGCTTCTATAATTTTGAAATTAATCCTTTGTCAGTTGTTTCATTTGCTATTATTTTCTCCCATTCTGAGGGTTGTCTTTTCACCTTGTTTATAGTTTCCTTTGCTGTGCAAAACCTTTAAAGTTTAATTAGGTCCCACTTGTTTACTTTTGTTTTTATTTCCATTCACTTTTTTTAATATAAATTTATTTATTTTAATTGGAGGCTAATTACTTTACAATATTGTATTGGTTTTGCCGTACATCAACATGAATCCGCCACGGATGTACATGTGTTCCCCATACTGAACCCCCCTCCCACCTCCCTCCCCATACCATCCATCTGGGTCATCCCAGTGCACCAGCCCCGAGCAGCCTGTATCATGCATCGAATCTAGACTAGCAATTCGTTTCACATATGATATTATACATGTTTCAATGCCATTCTCCCAAATCATCCCACCCTCGCCCTCTCCTACAAAGTCCAAAAGACTGTTCTATACATCTGTGTAAAGCAGTCTTTCCATTCACGTTTTTGATCCTAGTAAACTACAGAGGTTTGAACCCCGCTTAATATAAAGGTGCAAACTCCCTAAACTCTGGAGACTTCTCATGTCTTGTTCATTATTATGTGCTTAATATGGGATGAAGCTGTTTTTTGATAAATATTTATTGAATAAAGAATAATATCCTTTGTGTTTTTTTTTTGGAAAGAGACTTGCTTAATGTGAGGGTGTGATGCATTAAGAAAGCCAGAATGGGACAGACTGATTCATTCACCAACAATTAGGAGAAATAAAGAGAAAGGTAGCAAAAAGTAAGAATTTTCATACTAAAAAGGACATTATGATATTATGGAATGTTCACTGACATTTCCCACATTCTCCACTTTTCAGCACAAATTAAGAAGAGAATGAAGAGGGAGAACCAGAGCAGCACATCCAAGTTCCTCCTCCTGGGGCTCCCCATCCAGCCAGAGCAGCAGGGCGTGTTCTTCGCCCTGTTCCTGGGCATGTACCTGACCACGGTGCTGGGCAACCTGCTCATCATCCTGCTCATCAGGCTGGATGCTCGCCTCCACACCCCCATGTACTTCTTCCTCAGCAACTTGGCCTTCACTGATGTCTCCTTTTCCTCTGTTACCATCCCTAAGATGCTGATGAACATGCATACTCAGCAACAATCCATCCTCTACGTGGAGTGCATTTCCCAGATGTATTTTTTCATACTTTTTGGCTGTTTTGACAACTTCCTTCTTGCAGTGATGGCATATGACAGGTACGTGGCCATATGCCAGCCACTTCACTACACCACTGTCATGAGGCAGGAGCTGTGTATCTCATTGGTAGCTGTGTCCTGGTTCTTCTGTTGTATCCATGCCCTGTTGCACACCCTCCTCTTGGTCCAACTGTCTTTCTGTGCTGAAAATACTATCCCCAACTTCTTCTGTGATCTCCCTTCCCTCCTGAAGATGAGCTGCTCAGACATTTCCATCAATGAGCTGGTCATCTTTACTGAAGGAGGAATGCTGTTCATCTTGCCTCTGAGTATCATCTTGGGCTCATATGTTCATATAGGGACCATCATCCTGAGGGTCCCCTCCACTAAGAGACTCTTTAAAGCCTTCTCCACTTGTGGCTCCCACCTCTTTGTAGTATCTTTATACTATGGGACACTTGCTGGTGCTTACTTTTTCTCCTCATTATGGGACTCCAATGACAAATATATAGTTGCTTCAGTCATATATGCAGTAGTTACTCCCATGCTGAACCCCTTTATCTATAGCCTCAGAAACAGAGACATAAAACAAGCCCTAGAAATATTTCTCAATAGGGCTAACTTCTTGAAATGACAGTCGCTAAATCCTCTTATTGCAGCCATGAGCACAGTGAGATATATCTCCTAAAATTATTGTATGGTTGGCAACTTTGTGTAACTTCAAATGAATATACATTCTGCTGTCATGTTGTAGTGCTGTTAATATGCCAACAAAGTCCAGTTTGTTACTTGGACTCTTAAATATTCTTTATCTTCAATTTTTTCTGTTTGTTCCTCATCTCTCATAAAATATGTGGGAAAATGTTATGCAAAACATTTTTATATTGTGTTGTTGAGGACACACAGATTTAGCATCATGATCTACTCCTGGTGGGCTAATTCTTCCCTGTAAGGTGTGCTGAAATTGGATGCATTGGCTTCAAGCTGATTGTGAACGTCTCTTTTCAACTCCATATTCAATGACAACATGCTGGTGGATTGAAATCAGCCATAATGGGGATAATTACACTATGGAAATCAGCAAATGCTACAAAGCAAGTCTTCCCTACAATAGAGAGCAGTTTTCATTCATTTAACAGTATACCACTACATTTATAGTTAAGAGACATTTCTCTTTAGCAATGGCTCCCAACTTAACGTCTCATTTACTTCTTCTGATGTTAGTATAGATATACTAGCTTTCTTTTTGTTAGTGTTTACATGGTACTTTTTCCACCACTTTAAACTTTGTTATGTTCTTCTATCTGTAAAGTGTCAGTGGTTAACAGTGTGAAGTTGGGGTTTGCTCTTTTATGTAGATTGGCAATCATTTCTGGAGAATTTCTCTCTTAACATCTACTCTAATCTAATCAGAATGTACTTGAAGTTATATTTTTCATATTTCTATATGTTTTCTTCTATGTGTTTGTTTGTTTTTGGCTGCACTGTGTGGCATGCAGGATTCTAGTTCCCTAACCAGAGATCATCGAATCTATGCTCCCCACATTGGTGGCATAGAATCCTAACCAACAGACCAAGGAAATCCCTGCATTTCTACATGTCTTCTAGTTGAGATATCTGATTTCATATTTATTGTCTTTCCTACTCCCTTTTGATTAATTAAATGTATATTTTATTATTCCATTTCCCCTCTGCTAACCTATTAATCATATATCATTATTAATTTATAATTCTTTTCTGTACTTTATGTAGAGACTGTGTCTTGCTTTTTCTTTAAAAAAATCTTTTATTGTAGTATAATGCATAAAACCCAAAATTTACCATTTTAATCATTTGAGGTATACAGTTAGATGGCATTTGGTATATTTATCACTGCTGTCTTATTCTAGGGCTTCAAAAGGAAACTTTGTGGAACATCATGCAATTGAGCCCTTCAAAGCTATGAAAAAATGACAAAGATATCTAGGAATCAGTGTGGAAGGATTTCCAAGCTATATTATTTAATGACAAAAGAAATATATAAGACAGCATCTATAGCATGCTACTTCTTGTGTAAAAGTAAAGGGAAAATAACATATACATGTAACTTCCCACTAAGCAAGAAAAAGCACACAAAGAATAAGTCAGAAGCTAATGAAATTGTTTACCTACAAGAGTTGGGTGGGTATGGGATAGGAAAAGATGGAGTGATAGTATATTTATTTGTATAGTTTGATGATGTTACCATTTACCTACTATAAATAAATAGAAGATGATGGAGAATAAAGCAAAGTAGAAAACAAAAAATGCGCCTAACTATTTTTCAAATTAATACCATAATCGGACTAAGGGGGGGATAAAATAATCAAATAATAATTAAACACAGAATTTTGTCTATAAACTACTCTCACAGTGAAGAAAAAATTAAGCAAGTTTCAGCTGAAGTTAGTCTGTCATTAACAGTGGTTTAAGTTCAAGTGACATTACCTGTATTCAAAGATTTAGCAAATAAATAAACCTATTGAGTCTGAGTGAACTCCAGGAGTTGGTGATGGACAGGGAGGCCTGGTGTGCGGCGATTCATGGGGTCGCAAAGAGTTGGACATGACTGAGCGACTGAACTGAACTGAACTGATTCTGGAAAAGGAAGTAATTCATCAGTTGGGGAAAGATGCCATGTATATGGAAAAGGAGAGGCTGGAAAGAAGTCTATGGTGTCAAGCTAGAACTGGACATAAATCAACTTGAGCTTGTGGGCTTTAATATGTCTAAACAGACTGAAATTTATCAGTTCCCATTCCACACAATCAGTGGTGTGGGGATCTCAAGGGCTAATACTGCTCTCTCTGGACCTTACTGTGATATATGGGGAGGCAGAGTCCATTGCTGAGTTCTTCAAAGGTCAAGGGCATTCTCCTCTCCTTATCCTCATGAGCAGGCAGAGAGGTCGCTAACATGTCAGTGACACTAGGGACACCTTCTCCCAGGACTCCTGTGGCTCAACCCTTTGGTCTCTGCAAGGATCCATCTTAAGAAAAAGGCAAGAAATTTGCCAATTAGCTCAGTTGGATTCTTTTCTAACAAGAAGCTTGGGGCTGAGTCCCTGAGGCCTTACTCTTATTGATAAAAATGAATCTTCCTGCTCATTGTTCTAGTTCTTATAGTCAGGCATGGAAGGTGCTAAAGATCCTTAGGTCATGGAGGTACAAGAGATGGGTATTTAGGTAGCAGCCTGAACCAGCAAGCATCAACATCAGTCTGAGCAAAGTGGGGAAGCATCTCTTTCCCTAGATATGTGCATTGATGTGAAGACTAGGAGAAAGAGAGAGACAAGGTATGTTTACATTGCTGGTACAACCATGTGTTCACTGGTTCACACACTGACTAAATGGTGCTACCAGCCACGGATGGCTATAAAATTAAAATAAATTAAAATTACCTAAAATTAAAAACTTGGTTCTTTACTTGTACTAGCCTTATTTCAAGTCTTTGGTAGTCACATGAGGTTAGTGCTACTGTATTGGACAAAGCAGATGTTTGAATATTTCCACCATCTAACACCATACACAAAAATAAACTCAAAATGGATTAAAGATCTAAACGTAAGACCAGAAACTATAAAACTCCTAGAGGAGAATATAGGCAAAACACCCTCTGACATACATCACAGCAGGATCCTCTATGACCCACCTCCCAGAATATTGGAAATAAAAGCAAAAATAAACAAATGGGACCTAATTAAACTTAAAAGCTTCTGCACATCAAAGGAAACTATTAGCAAGGTGAAAAGGCAGCCTTCAGAATGGGAAAAAATAATAGCAAATGAAGCAACTGACAAACAACTAATCTCAAAAATATACAAGCAACTCCTACAGCTCAATTCCAGAAAAATAAATGACCCAATCAAAAAATGGGCCAAAGAACTAAATAGACATTTCTCCAAAGAAGACATACAGATGGCCAACAAACACATGAAAAGATGCTCAACATCACTCATTATCAGAGAAATGCAAATCAAAACCACTATGAGGTACCATTTCACGC